>NC_087515.1:35971432-36284698 GCF_963921805.1 Phalacrocorax carbo | reverse complement strand
TAGGGACCACATACCCACAAACAATATACTTATGTGCCTGCTCCTGGAACAAATTATTTGGGCAGAAGCTGAGCAAACTCCAGAAGCCTTGATCAACCACAACTTGAAACTGTTCCTGTCAGACAAAGGTAAAAGGAGACAGAATTCAGACATTTTTCAGCAACACTGCTGCAGGATGGTGTGGCTGGTAAGAGCTGCATAGTTTTCATGGGGTACTAAAAAGAAAAAGCAATAGATCACAGAAAAGTAAACTGTTAAACAATCCTTGGATACTGCCATTGAGCTGCCCACCCTCAAACCTTCTCTGGTTGAAGCTGCTTCAGGCAGTCTGTCCAGACCATACCCACACAGCCTACTTTGAGCATGATTAGAGGATTAGTCACAAGAAATTAAGCAAGGCTCAGATATTCTTCTTACTCAGAAAGCTGCCTTTAGAAGGCTAGGGCTCACTGACCTATATCTACATATCCCAAATGATAGCCAACCTGTGGAAGGATGACCCTGGGATTTATAGGCCAAGTTGGCTCAGCTATGGCGCGATGTACACCCAGTTGGCCATACTAAGTTTAAGGAGGTTTATCTTCTAGAAGACAGGCAAGGGCTATGCTTCCAGAAACCCTGAAGTTTTAAACAGCCTCTTGTTGCTAGCAGGTGGCATAAAGTTTGGCAAAATATGTAACATTGTAAAGTAGTCTGAAGGAGTCCAAGACATCTATATATATCAATGCTTTTGAAAGGCTTGGTTTCCTTGGTGTGCAGCATTCAGGAAGTAAAACTTTAAGAGCTACTCAAACAGCAACATGATGTGAAGCCCCCACATTTCATGTCAACACCCATTCCAAGAACAGTCCTACTGAGTAAAATATTATCTCTAGTATTCTGAATGAATATGAATCTAATTTGTAATATGGCTGTGCCTGAAGCCTCAGTTTGTCTTTTTACGTCCCACACAAAGTCTTGGCATACAACAGCTTGTTGTATCAGACATCTTTATTTGCTGTATTGCCCAAGTGTACAAATACTGAATGTAGTTATAGAAATTCAAAATATATTGTAGTAGAAATCTGCCTGGGAAGTGGAATGTTAAGATATTTACTTTATAAAATTACTACACTTATACAAGTCACTCCACTTGCAAGTTTTAAATATATCAGGGCTATGAAGAGATAGATTACTTTATGATCCTGCAAAAAAGGAGTTCTCCTCAGAAAATGTTTTCTGCTAGATGAAGTCAGTCAACAGCAAATTGATTTCTTACATTTGACTCATTTTGAGTTATCAGCTAACAGGATGTTTAGCTACATCCAGACAATTCATACACAATCCAGCTCCCATTTATACCAAGAAAGTCAATGCATCACTATCAACATATTTAAGTATTAGTCAAACAATCTCAGTGACAATATTTATTTTAAGCTAATGAAATCAAGCCAATAAGTTGCCCCTGTCCATTGAGTGCAATTGATGCTTTTTTCACATTTTTCAGAGTAAGGCGCCTTAGTTCTTGAACAAGTCAATACAGCTTTGCAGGAGAGAGACATTGTTCTGGAAAGGAAGAGAATTAATTTCAGATGAGTATGACTGACAATTTAGATCCTGCCTTCCACAAAGTAGTAGCTTCTGAAATAGTAGGTCCATCCCAGAGTTTTGTAGCCTGTGACAATGCTAAAGAGCTTATACTGCAAAGACAAGCATTCAGGCAGTAAAGCATCAAAGTCAGATCATGCAGTCTGCAATCTGCCTCTTCCTGTACACCTGCAACCATAACAGTTTGTGGGAGAGGGGCAAGAAAGAGTAGTAAGTTTTTAAAGTGGGCCAAACTGAGCAGCATTGTCAAGCCTTTTGTATGTCACATTCAAGGTCAGCAATGAAGTAGCTACCTGTGATGAAGTTCAGGACTCTCAGGGAGTGGGAAATTAGACTTTCCTTCTTCAAAAGAAGCTGAGGATGCACAATTACCTCTTCCTGAGGCTTTCTGCTTTGTTCTCTACACTAAATTAGCAGAGTCTGTAACCTTTTGTACACTTTCCTGGATTAGGCTGGCAGTATATGGTGTGGTCTCCACAGCCTGCTTCAAAATCCTACTCAGTAAAGCTTGGCAGAGGTTGCTACAAAGCCAGTGCCCCCTTCACTGACAAGCCAAGTGAGAAAGGTTGACAGCTAGACCACAAGCTGCAGGATGTGCTCTCACAGCACTCGGGAACTCTTGAAGCAGCAGCTGCTTCTAGATGCAGGCGGGGTCAAACCCCACAGATGAGGCTGCCTCATGGGAAGTTAGGTAAGCTGTTGTGTACACCTGCAAAATTGAGACTTCACCTGCAGTACAATAGGCTGGCATCCTAGGAGTGACAAGCTGAAAACAGTTTTCCTGCATGGGACAGATAAGACTGTCAGCATTTGGTTTTTGTATGCACTATACCTACAGCTTTTCACTTCTTTCCTTCCCCTCTACCAATCTCAGCTAAAGAGCTCAGCTGTTCTATTTAATACTTCCTAGTTCTAGAGGGAACCCAGTAAATCCTCTAAGTTACACAGTACTCACTTCTCTCAAGCTATGCCTGTTAAATTCCAAAAAGAACACACCTTTGCATGTTTTATTTCCAGTTCTGCCATTTCAATTAGGTTTTTGCGGAATGCAGCTATTCTCTTCTGTTTGAAGCTCATCAGTTCTGTGGGGAAAGAAGAACAAACAGAGGTAAAATAGATGTAAAGTGTGACTGAAGTTTCAGTAATGCCCCTTATGTTTCATGAGTTCTGTTGTACAGCTCTAGTTACAGTATTTGACTAGAAAATCTTCAAGAGTTAGTCTTGCTGTTTCTAGCCGGAAGATGCATTCATCATATGACACTGACATCTTGGTGGGGAAACAGACAGCTTGTCTAAGACAGAAAGGTTTTGTAGGAAGACAACTGGAACAAAACAGAAGCCAGCCACACAAGCTCTGTGAGAACACAGAACATCTAAAAAACCAAGAACATTAAAGGAGTGGCATGTATACCTTGAAAGCATGTTTCTTCTGTTGTGTATTGTCCAAAGGCATCTACTAAGAACCAGCATCTGAAACTGTATGAGGCACTCAGCTGTACTGGGACAGAGCAAAAGCCTGTTTGCTGTTCTAATTGAGATAATCAGAAGCCTGAGTAGTTACCCTTCAGGTGGAGGCTGAGAACAAGAGTTCAGTCTTGAAAGCAAGTACTAGGGGCTTATAATTAAGGTTGGTCTAGTACTGACATTGCTCTGCTTCAGACAACCATTCTTAAAAATATTTAGCTGCCTTAATTTTACAGGCATCTATACTTCCCTTGGGATGTGCAGACTACTTGCTTCAGGAGAGCATTCAGAAGGCTTCATCAGCCAGAAGTCAGATGGAGACCTGGACTGCCTTAACATTTCCCTTCAGTATAAATACAGCAAAGCCTGTTTTACCTTGTTTTGCAGATTCCGAAATCTTTTCAAACTTCTGACAACAATCCTGCTGATGTGCCTCAGCCAGCCTGACGTCCTTGCTCTTTAGTCTGGCTTTATCTAGAGCTTTGTTTGAGTTTTCATAGTCAACAAGAGCCCTTGTACGTCTGTACAGAAGATCCTGAAAGTACACAGGAATAGTGCAAAGCCTTAAGAGGACTACTTCCCAAGTTGAGGTTACAACTACCTTAAACAACAGAAGGTTTCACTTCTTTCAGCACCAGATTCTGCTTCTTCCAACAAGCTATTATAACCTGCTATGCTCTTAGCATAGCAAGAGAAGCCTTTCACCAGCACAGTATCAAGTATTCAGGACAGCCACTTGTGCCTTAGTCAAGGAAGTCTGAGGGCTACTGTAGACATCACTTGTTCCCTTAAAGTAGCTTTATCCTTCTGTGAGGTGGGCCTCTTCACTAAGGAGTAACAGGACTTTCTGAATTCCCTCAGTGTATCCCTTACTGGAAGTAGACTATCAAGTAAAACACTGGAGATCTGACAGTTTGACTGAAGTGCTATACTGACATGGACATGAAATGCAGTACAGGTCTCAGCACCAATTCCTTTCTAATCTAGCAGCAATATAGTCTTAATATATAAATAGCAGTACCCCACACAGAGGGAATCTGCAGTGAGTGTTCCAGGGTACATGACATTAGAAGTATGACACTAGATGAAGAGGCTGATCAGGTTATACCTAGATACCATTTCTCAGCATAGTCACCCCCTTGCCAAGTCAAGTATTGGTTAGAAAAGAGTTGTTGGCAAGGCTTTTGCAGTCACATCAGTTTACCAAACCCCTCTTGGAAGTCCAGACTCCAATAGCCTTCACATGTTACTGCACATTCATAATGAAATACTTCAAGAGTTGGGATTTACTTCAGGACTTTTAATTAGCCATCATCAGTTTTACTGACAAGTCATGACTACTCAGGCAGGGGAAGGGTTAGAATGCTGCTGAAAGCTCAAATTCAGTTTGCTCTAGCTTATGTACAGAAGTCTAATAGTTCTTCCTCTCCACATGCCAAAGAAAAACAGGTCAGAGATCTTAAACAGCCTTTCTGTAAATGGGCTGGACTGCAGCTAGCCAATATATATTTTTTAAATTCTGCTGTGGTTTAGGAGTCCCACACTGCTAGGCAAAACAAGGGTCCACCTTCCTGTCTTCTTAAAGCACAAAGAATACCATGAGTGAGTCATGATGTCCATAATAACTGAGCTTCAAAAAGCTATTCTTACCTTAGCAGCTTCTATATTGAGCATGTAGTATCTCAACAGTTCAGAGAGCTTTAAGTCTTCATCAGATGAAACTCTACTCTCTACCTTCTGCAGAAAAGATCAGATAATTGGTACTTAACAGGAAACAGCAACATCCAGATTCATATATTCTTTTTTCTCCCCAAAACTTCTCTTACCCTGAGTTTCTCAAAGAGCTCAGCAACTTTCAACAAGTACCTAGGGGAAAAATAATTGCATATAAGTTTTAGACACTTCTTAGTCTGATAAATGCCAGGATCAACTGACAGGAAAAAAAATCTGAAGGTTGATGTTCACTCCTCCATATAGACCCAGACAACAGCTTGAAAAGTACTCAGGTCTAGGCAAAGACCTGGACAAAATGTTCAAAGCAAGAAGTGCTGATTGCAGCCTAATAGACTAGTACAGTTGAGCAGCTAGACACCATTTAAAGTAACACTGATCTTTAGATCAGGAAAGTGTTGTGGAAAAATTCCCTGCTGCTACTCTAAGAGGGATGAACCATCTTTTTTTATTCAGGTGTATACTGTTTTAACAAGGTCTTGGTAAATTGATAGCAAAGTTTAGAGAGGTGGAAGAATTCAGCTCAGAAAAGGTGATTAGGCTCCCATAGCTTAAAAAACTCTATTATTCTGGAACTTCAAAGGTCCAGAAGATAATATAGGCCTAGTATAAGCTGTGGTTGAATTTAACAGCACATTAGAACACAGATACACAACTGCTTCCTCCCATATTCTTTGGGAGTTTGTGACCTGAAAAAAAAAATTCAAGGAGACTTCTGTTTAGGAGCTTTGATGACTAGCACAATTCAGCTCTAGGGCACAACTAGGAAAAGATCAGCTTGTTAAGAGTCAGATGCAACTGATAGTTTTAGGTCTGTTGCACTAGGAGCAGCAGAGGAAAGAAAGCTTCAATGCCACTTGCTTGAAATTCAAGAAATTCAAACCAGCTATGACTCAATCCCCTGGATTTTACAGAAGGAACTTTATATTCCCAGTCTCAAGATATGTTTATGAATAGTTAGAATTGCTTACTTTTTGATAACTGTAGGTTCTTCTAGTGCCAGGCTGTTCAAGCAAGCTGAAGTATAAATATAGTCATCTGCAACATCTGCAAGAAGAAGACAAGGTTTTCAGGCTGAAATCAGCAAGTCTGCAAGGTCTTTAGAAAGGTCTTTGAAAAGATTCACTTTTGTGAGATCTTGTCATCTTATCTGCTTTTGAACACGCATCCTTGATTCTGTTGTAGTAGTTTACAAGAAAAGTCTTCTCTTGCTCAAAAAAGTCTTCTACCTCCTGAAAGAGAGCATGACCTCTTAAGTCAGTTACATTACTGCAGAATACAAGCTCTTCCCTATTTTCAGAAGAGCCAAAGAAATAACCATAGCCACCTGAGAATTATGCCTGTCTCTACTGAAGAGCAGAGTTCAGGACAAGACCCTGAGCCAAGGGTTTGACAAACCAAGCTGTTTGGCAAGTTTCTTCATAATGAAGTGAAGGTGGACTTGACACTCAACTACTCAAAACTGCATGTTGTCTGAAGCAACCAGTAAGTTGGTATCAGAGAGCTACAAACTGTTGGAATTTTATTTCCCAGGCCTGCTGCAACACAGTAGTTAAGCAGTAAGCAGTTTACAAGCTTGCTTCACATCCACAAACATTATGTGTACGGTAATGTTTAGGACAGCAACTCTATTAGAAAGAGCTACCACGGCAACATGATAGAAAAGCTGAAGCTGGACCAGTTACAGGAGTCTTTGGTATTTGATCTCATCTAGTACAAGCAGAGACCCATAAATAATGTTTGTTCAGAGCTCTGAAGTAGACAAAAGCCACAAGCATGTTTGCTGGAGGTGTAATTTCTTCTTCCCCACCAGTATCAGGTATTAAGGCAACTCTTGTACATCTACCAGAAGCTTTAAATATACACTTAAAAATTTAACAGCCTGTATTGTCAATGTCTTATTGCTGTAGAAGTCAAAATTAACATGGGCTACTCCACCCAACTTGGGACAGCAGTAACAAGGTCGGTCAGCATTAATAACCGAGCCTCACACACACCCAGCCTGAAGCAGACATAACTAACTGCCCTGGAGTGGGAGGAAAGAAACAATCCAGGTTATGCTAAGTAAAAGGTAAACCAACTACCTTACCTTGACTCCAGAGAAGAGAACTTCATCAGCACTCTTTACCACACTTTTTAAAAAGCCACCAAACATCTCTTTTGTGTTTTTCCTCCGAACACTCAGCTGCAACAGAGAGGCCAGGACAGCTTTAAAGTCATCCCAAGGTGGGGAAAAAGTTACTATTTTGACACTTGCAGTATTGTAAAATCATTTATATCTAGCATATGACAGAGCAGGCTGATTTCCAAGCTCTCCATAATACCCATAAGCTGTACAAAGATGGCTCATGTAACAAATAGCTTGACATGAACTTGTTCGACTGTTCTGTGCCACAGATTTTCCCCATTCCCAGAAAGGACTAAGTTTCTCCTTACATATCTCAGATCAGCCTCCATCACTCAATTAGGTGTAACAAAAGATATGCAGTACTAACTTTAATACACCTCCGTTCTTCCATTTTAGGACTAGGCAACACACAGCACAAGCACACCTGAACAATACTTGTTCCTAAGATGTCATGACATACAAAGGTGGCTTCCTAACCAACTTGACCTGGATTAAGAAACACTGAGATTTCTAGCAGAAGAAGGTCTAAAGGTCATGCTTTCATCCCTTAATTATTTCACAGAAGTACTGGCAATATCTTCTTGCTGACGCTGCAGATAGAATGTTATGTAAATCTGACTGTGCCCAGAAAAGTGACAGCACTCCTAATACCTTGCCTCACTCTGAAAGGAGGGGACAAAAAAAAAAGGTGTCTTACATCCTGGTCATACTCCAGGAAAACATGAAAATTGCGATCTTTGCTGAGCACAGGATGAGAAGAAATCCGCTGAAGGAAGATTTCATGTGATGATACAGTCTTCTTGAAGACAGCGAGGTATTCACTGAAAAAGAACAGACTGAGATCCCCTCTTGTACTGCCTTCTTCAATATACAAAGAATTGCTTTAAGTTTATCCAGTGAAAATATTCAACAGCATGCTTCTGAAATAGCTAGCTAGTGATAGAGAAGCTCTTTTCAATCTCTTTAGCTAGGAAGCTTTCCCAGTTTGAGAGGAACTTTTGGCAACACCACAGCTCCAGGATTTTAAAGATTATGCAGCAGCAGACACCCTTCAAAACAGTCACACTCAAGGATCAGTTACCACTAAATAAGTTGCTCTCCCAGGAGGCTTCTTTAAGTGCAGCTTTTCACAGTTGACACGTTCTACTTACGCTTCTAGCTCTTGCTTCATTTTGGCAAACTCTTCTTTTGTCATAGACACTTCTCCTTCCCCTAGCTTCTGCATCTTCTCTCTGGGACCATCAAAGTCAGGCTTTGAAGGTGCTGGAGGTATCTGGCCAAGGAATTGGTTAGTGATAGATGCTAGCAAATAAAGTTTCCTACAATCGCTTCTAGCCTTCTCTGGAAGGAGGCCCTTTTGCCTGGTAATGGCAAGCCAGCAAGGCTCTGCACCCAGGAATTCTAAAGGCACATTGATGTCTAGGTCCCTGTTTGCCTCTCCCAGCTCTGTGCTACCCCTGCCCCAGGAAGAAAACAACTGAGAGGAACAGCCTCTCTAACCCATCCATAGCCAGCCATCTTCTGTGGCCCACAGGGCCTCCTAAAGAATCATGACAGAACACACAGGCTATATTTAATAGAGTATATCACTGTGCTGTCTTCAGGCAGATATTAATACCACCTTAGAGTTGGGAACTCAGAGCATTGAGCTTTTTTTGCTGCTCCAAGTTAAGCAGAAATTTAAGACAGAGCTATACCATTCAAGTTGTTTATGCTTCCTTCTGCCTTAATTGCCAAAGACTACCAGAGCTATGAAACACTAGTAACACTGGTAAAGCAGACTTCATGTCCTTACTAGTATGCACTTTAAATCACCATACCCTTTCATTTAGAATTACATTTTTTAGGAAGTACTTACAATGAGTCCTGCATACTCCTCAGTTTCAGTGAGTGTATCATGCAGCCACACAAAGTCTTCATGCTGCCTTGTAACTGAAAACTCAGGGCTTTGAAAAGCTGGCAGCGTAGTCTGGAAGAGAAGATATAGAAGCCCTACTGTTTTGTAAATTAGTGCTTTTAGAAACAGTGCTGTCTGTTTCCAAAGGAAGCTATTTTGCTTAGTAAGAGCTTCGCCTACTCCCTTTTAGCTGAGCTGGCACACATTTGAGAGCCTTACTACTAAGGAGACTATTTAAAGAAAAAGCACTGTTGTGGAACAGCATTAATGCAGTTTATTCTGTGAAGCTTCCAAGTAGCTGGTTTCCCCACCCCTACCTCCCAGCCTTCTGGTGTCAAGCTAGGATTCCTCAGCAAAGCCAATCTAGTGTATTAGCTACATTGTCTCTATTTAGAGATCGTTCAAGTCTTAAGTAATCTGAAGTTTCTGCATATACCTCAGAGTATACCCTCACACCACCTTTAAGTGGTAAAGCTCCATCTAATTAGATTTCCTTCATTGCCAAGCCCATCTTTACAGGTACGTGTATTGCAAATACAGATTACTGGCACAAATTTATGAAGACCACTTTCTACACCATGATCTTACCTTAGTATGCACAGTGAACTTCACTCTGTCCTTTTCACTTAGAGCATCAGGTATATCAATTTGGAGAGAAGGATCAATGTTCAGGTCTACAGATACAGACCTCAGCTGCAACACAATGCACAGTATAAGCCTTGGTCAAGGATCATGTAGATTTAGTGAAGCTAGACTGATCATCTGCTGTCAACAAGAACCACATTGCACTAAACCACTGCCTCCAGGAACAGCACATATGGACAAGCATGACAGCCTTGACACTACCAGCACATCACTGACAAGCCTTCCCATCCAAACAGAGGAAACAAAAGTACTTCTCCAGCTTGTTTACTCAGAGCACATTGAGCTGAAACCTATCATGCCATTTAGAAGATCACAACCACCCTAGTAGTTCCCCCTTCATAACCCTGTGCCCCCACAGTATGTGGCAGAACAGCTGACCTTGGGGAAAAATGGGGCATGTAACCTCTTTAGACTCCCATAAAGTCTAGGAGCCAATTGTTTGCCAGAAAAAGGACCAGAACACAAGAACACTGTAGCACTAACACTGCACCCGTTTTATTTTCAGGATACCTGGCATCATGTTACTAATAGTAAATGTGCATTCTAGCAGGAATGAAATAAAGACCCAGTAAGCTGGTACAAGAACTGGCCTCAAAGATGAGCTTTGCTTTACAAAAAGCTATTTACTACTTGAAGCTGCAAGCCTGTTCCTCTCCTACATCAAGATTTTGTCTTAACCTTCCTAGACAAGGCTTTGCGTCTGGCAACATTTTAATGCTATTTTTTTGCCCACTTGGAGCACCTCAGAAGATGTTTCCAAGCACACTACATGAGGAATGTTTTACAGGAGGTCTCACATCATACCAGGTTCAATGAAGACCAGACTTGCCTTCCCAGTGCTTCAGACAGGCCTTAAACAGAGTCAGCATCTTCCTCTGGGGACTTATTTCTTCATTCCAACAGCCTACACCCAGAATACAATTTCAACCGCACTTAAACTTTCCTAATTCAGTGAAATAGAGCATCTTCAACTGAGAAGGCTAGGTTATACACCACTAACATCCTCAAGTCATAATCCTACTGAAATTCTTACAAGGACAGCGCTTTCCAGCTCAGAGCGCATGAGGCCTGGATGCTCAGCATTCCGCCCTGTTCTGGGAAGCCAGGGAAGTGGCCAGATTGTGCTCATCAACAGTAAGATTCAGTATAGACACCAGCACATTTCTCTCTCCGATTTACAATTTGAGCTTCCTTCATCAGGTTGTACTTCACTGCTTGTACCCAACCACTGAAAATAAATGGCTTCAATTGGTTACAGGACCTCAGAAGCAAGCAAAACAGTTTAGTAATCTATACTGGGTATGCCTAAGATTAATGCATACATCCAGGCCTTACATCAGGTAGAATCATGTGTTTAGATACCAAGGAATAGACTTTTACAAGCTATTACACACTAGTGATCACCAGCTTCAGTCATCTGTTTTCCAGAAGCATGCAGGAACCTTAGCATTACGGTAGTTCCTGTGCTTTGAAACCTGCCTTCTAAGAGGCCCTCCTGTGTTGTCGTGCTGCAGCCTAACAAACCATTCTTATTTTCTGCATAAGGGAGAAACTGCCAGAGATCAAGGTCACAACACAGGAAGTTTGCTGAAGATTGATTGCCAGAGCCAGGCTGAATCCCAAGGCTATCCTTTATAGAGATAATTCTGAATGCCTTCCCAGGAAAGCAAGCTCAAGAACTGGTCCACAACTGATGTTGTTTCACCACCCTGCAGCACAGTAGCATACAGACCCCAGCAGCCAGGAGCTTACCCCAACCACCTGCTAAGCACAAATTTCAGCACTGAAGTCCACAAGCAAACAGTGCCAGACAGCATCTGAACAATCATGTCATATCACAGATAGCTTGAATGCTGCCTTAAGGTTCTGTAAAGCTGCATAAGAACTGTTGAGAGGTTGCCCCTTTTTAGGGTAAAACCTTGCTTTCAAAAGCTTTGGAAACTCCCTCCCCCTAGTCTGGCCATCTGTACTACAGCCCAGATCTGGTAGACAGTAAGTCCCTCTGGCTGCCTGCAGAGGACACAGCTGTCAGGCTAGCATGCACTTGCCTCTATCCAGCCTGCCCCTGCCTAGGCTCTCACTACCACTGACGGTTACTGCTATCATCTATGATCAGGCTCTCATGCAGAAGTAAGGGATATGCTAGCCGCTCTACCCTCATCCTTCCAGCCATGCTAAAAAGACCTCTATTTGTTGCATACTAGCTGTTAGAGTTAGAAGGAGATCCTTTTTAAGCCTTATGACTACAGAAAGACGTATGCAGCACATTGAGCTTCCCATTCTGACTTTTGTAGGACAAAATGCCTTTGTCTCATCCTGGGTATTGCCTTGGCAGCAAGAAAGGACATTGAGCTTACAGAGCATGCCCTGGAACACAGTTCTTAACAGTCCCAGCACTGCTCATGTGCAAATAGACAAGGTGGGACTCCAACCAAACAACTGCTTCTCTTCAGCCACTTTATGGGACAGACTATATTCCCCTACAGGCATGTGATTCTGGGACTTGCTAGGAAGGCACAGACCAAACAGCACAAAAGTGTTTGGTTCAGAGGTCACTGACACTGGTTTAGGCAGAAGCTACCCTATTCAAGCACTAAAGGAAGGATAGGTATAAGGTCACCATACTGACATCAGTTTCACTGGGAGCACAGCTCACTGTCTGTTGCCAACTGAATGAAAGGCAAATTGGTCCATGTTTCCCAGCCAGATAACACTAGCAGCCAGAGCAGTGAGATGCAGACCCCAGTGTTTTGCATCCTGCTTACTTATCTTTACTGTCTGAAAAGAATCAGCAGTGCTAACAATATGAACTGCTGAGTCTGGAAAGTATGATAAGCCAAAGGAAACTGCTTCCTCTCAGCTAAATGAGGGAAAGGATTACACAAGTCAGAGAATCCTGAATTTGTGAACTTTCTTACTAAGTGTTGTGGAGAAGGTACCCCATAATTAGATGCTGCCTGCATACCCCTCTGTGCCTGGTAGTTGCCTGCACGAGAGATGGGCAGATATGGCAGTACAAGATGGTACTGCTTTGTCAGAATAAAGGAGTTCACATGTCACAGGCATCTCTCCCCTGCATTAGCACCATAAACTGCAGAGGCAATGGGACAAGAACATATAACCTACAGCTTCAACAATCGCCAGGCACACTACTGCAGGAGAGCTTATTGCCCCAGCCAGGCCACTGCAGGCTCAAACATCAAGTGTATACCTGTTTGAAGACAGCACAGTATTATAACATTCACCCTTCAGGAGTCTGGTGTTCAGTAAAGGACCTGGAGCCGTAAGAAACATAGGATTATAAAACCACCGGTCTGCTCTAGTTTTGTGAGGGTCACTGTGGGCTCCTAACTCCAGGCCAGAGACCTTTAGAATTACACAATCACAGCAGCAAGGCTCAGACTACAAAGAGAGCATTCACACTGTCTGACTTCAGGACAGAGTGCTTTGTTTCCCTACAGAAAGGGCTGGGGCAGCATTTCTCCAATAAACTAGAAGCAAGAAGCCCCCCTCTTGTTACCACAACTCCATAAGGCATTAAACCACTGCACCTACAGCAGATGTTCCACACCAACCCTTGACCAACACAAGCACCTGCTCCTGCAGCATTGGCATCTCAGGACCTTTGATTCCACCATCTCTCCTACACCCATCTCACAAGCAGGAATGAGGACCAACTTGCTTATGGTCATATGAAGGCTGTGCAGAGCAGAGGAATTAAACTTCCATCTCCAGGCACCAGGCTTATTCCTTTATCACAGCAGGTACCCAGCACAAACTCTTCCCAGGAAACTACTCCATCTGAGCTCTCCAGTCTGCCGAGCCTGGCAGCTCCTTTGTAGCTGGAGGTACTTCTCTGCTAGGACTTTATTGCTTCTTCTCTGCACTCAAAGCAGTGGGCAAGAGAACTGAAGCTTCCTTATCCCAGTTACCAGAAATCAGTCTGTCCCTCAACAGTCTCAGAGGGACAAGGTGAAATATAATCCAAGCTCAGCAGCTGGTGAGAGATTATTCCTTACTCACAGCACATGCCCAAAGAGGTACAGAGGATGGTGACTCCCAGAGCAGCACAGTGGGGAAACAGCTGGGTTGAGCTGCAATCTGAAACACTCACCCAGGCCCAGCACCATGCCCCCACTTTCATCTCTCATTTCCCTTTCTCAGAAAGAGCTTAGAGGCTTCTGGTTTGCAATTACTACAGCAACTGTTACAGCTGCTCTTATGCCTTCCACTTCTAGGCTCAATCCTCTTTAGTGACTTGTATTCAGATTCCCAAGGTTTCTTGAGTATTCAGGTAAATTTTCCCTGTTCAGTAAGGATACTGTCCACCACAACTGACCTGGATATTAGAACAAGACATCAGGCAGAGCCCTCCAGAATAACAGTCAGTCATCATATTGATTAGTATTTCTAGCTTTAGGACCAGAAGACTAAAAATAGCTATTATGGTACTAATTAGGGCACTATGACAATCACCTGATCTAGAAGCCCATGAGAAGAGACAGCAGAGAATACTACTCTGACCAATCCAGGTAGAGTTTTACAGCACTTGCTTTTTTTCTGTTGCTTAGATATGTTACCAAAAACAAAAGAGCTGGATAATTTAAATAGGATCTGGTGCTTATCATCAGCTACACAGGCTTCAGCTTGATAGACATAAGTTTCTGATCAGACCTCACCCAGTGCAAACTCATCTTCACACTTGCAAGCATCCAGTGGAAGACAATGCCATCAACCGCTTAGCTCTGTTGAGTGGCCTGAGCTGCTGCTTTTAAAAATCACACCCTTCTTTGTTTTAATATCAGTTCTGGATGACTCAATGTTACTTCTGCATTCTAACAAAAGAATCTGCCATTGCAAGCAACTGTGTAAAACATCTGATTGATAGCAAAATAAGAATCTGTATTTGTTCTCAAAGTCAGATTAATCCAGGGGTTTTCCACATAGCTGGGCGCCCAGAAGGAGCAATGAGCCCTTCCATGAAGGTTTACATGTTAGAGCTTTCTTCTTATTGCCAACTACCTTATAAAACCCCTCTCTTACTGATCACCTCCCTGCTGTCATTCAAGCAACAGCCACAAACAAGACTTCAGTAGTAATTACATCTGCCACTACCCAGCATCCATTACTTTTTACGGAGTAGTCTTTCTAATTAAAGGATTTTAAGTGCTCTCCAGAGAGCACTAACAGATCATGATGCTTTCTGGCAGTTTATACAGAGTCTTCAGTTCCAGAGGGCCCTGTTTCAACACCCAGGAGTTAACCAGCAGACTCTCAGAGTATCTGGCTGACAGATATTAGTGGCATTAGTTGCTGGAACCACATTTCAGTTGTATTCAGCACAAGTGGCTTAAGATTCCCTTTAATCAAGATACTAAAAATATGTCTGAAAGTACACTGCATGCCAATATAATGGATGTGAAGCTTGAATTTCACAGCTAACTTGCTGTTAGCTCTCTGACATTCAGTGAAACAGTCCTGAAGTAGTCCAAGTTACCTATAACCAGGAAAATTGAATAAGCCTTCTTGCACGCAGCTTCCATGATGCTACTTATGCCATAGAAAGTGATTTCCCAAATTTGTGACTTTGGACAGTAGAACTCCAGTGATGCAATGGCTGAATTATTTTGCTTTAAACAAAGATAAAGAGGGAATAACAGCTCAATTTAGTTGCATTGAAATGGTATTCCTCACCAAGTGCACTACTTGCCAAGTAAGCAGAAGGCAGCCTCTATAGCCAGAGCACCTGTTGCCACTGGCTGTGCAATAAGCTGGCCAGATCACTTAGCTCTCCTGTCTGAGGGATCTCTGCATCACTCTCCACAGAAACCTTAAGTGGTCACTCACCTCCTTACAAAGGGAGGGAGCTGTGGGAAGGACACTAGCAACATTCAAGGATCCTACATGCCTAGCAAAAGACTCTAGCTTATCTTGCCCCACCTAGCAGCACACAGAACATCTCCACCTAACCCACTGTTTCCTCAGCTCAAGGGGTGAAACAGCTTTGGCAGTGCAGGTCAAATCCACCCTGCTGCAGCAGTCAGCCTACAGAGCACAGCCTATGGCTAGACACTGTTAGCCCATATGCCATCTGTAACATAAAGCACATCCAGCTAAAATGGAAATTGTGCAACAGAAGCAAAGCCCTCAGCCACAATCAGCATCAACAAGAATGTTTTGCTGATCTGCAGTGAGGTCAGAGCTGGTGGTAGGGAGTCTCAGCAACACAGCCTCACCATGCTCTCTACCTCCCATGGATTTGAAATGTCGTCACATTAGATCAAACTGCTGGGCCAGCTTTATGGAGGCTATGTGTCCTTGACAGTATATGTTATCCTTATCCAGCAGCTTTCACCTTGCTGGTTCATCTCCCTACTTGCTTTTGGGTCCAGCAGCATGCAGAAGCAGTTTTCTTGCTAAGCATAAGCAAGATCTAGTAGGTCCTCATTCTCTCCAGAGCATGTAGAAGTTGTCTAGCACCAAGAACCACTGTTCAGGAATGATAACAGCAAGTCCCAGGCTATACCATTTTGTCTTCCACTGACTGTTCTGAGAAAGGCGGGCTACAATACTCTCTCAGCATTTTAACCTAGAACAGTGTAACTGCAGACTGAAGCCTTTAAAATACTATCAAGCCATTGACATTATGAAATACCAGGGTATTTGCACAAGGTTATCCTGGCAGTCCCATTACCCATGTAACTTTCTGAAGTGCCTTTTCCTCCCCATGACAGATTACACCATCTTTCCCACTGCTCTTCCAATCACCCTTATCCTACCCTCCCTTCCTCTTCCTACATATCCTGATCCTCTCCTGCTTTACCACCTCAGGGTCAGTTTTTAGTTTATACTTACCAACGATTCTTATTCAAGGTTAATACCCAATGAAGCTCCCTTTATAGGCACAGGCTTTATCTACTGGCCACATACCAGTTCCATGTTGCTGTTTCTTTAGCTAAACAGAAACAGACAAGAAAGGAGTACTTTATCCTCCCCACTGCTGCTGGAATCCCAAGACAGCCATACTACCTGAAACAAGCTAGTTAATCTTTGTTCTTTTGGCATTAGAGTTTGAAGCTTCTCCTGCCCTCACTTGGGAACATCATCTCCTCCCCCCAATATTCCTGTCTGCTAAATAAGAAAGGCACAGAAACACAGTTACCAATTGCTGCAAGACAGCTGATATTTTACCTTCCCCTCCACCCATCACCTGCAGGACCTGCAAGCCCGTAAAGACTTTCACCTCAGTACTCTCAAATGGCAGATACTTGAATACTAGTAGTTTCACACACAGCAGAAAGGTTAAAGCACTGGCAAGTTCACAGCTCAAAGCAAATAACTAGAAAACACTTCAAACTTTTGTCTGTTCCACTGGATCAAGATTATTTTAAGATTCATATGCAAGAAAAGCTGATGAAAATAAGCTATCACAAAAAGTTATTCAAGGCAGGTATATTTCTAGCCCTCAAGTCAGATAATATACAACTTCCAAAAGGCTATAGAACACACAGACTGAAAAGACTTAAGCACCCTTAATAGCTTAAAGCACAAGTCATCTTCCTGCAAGTGAGGTAAGCTTAGTCACAATGCAAGACTACATTGGGATGCAACAATATGAAAGTCAAATAGGCAGCTCACAGACTGTTACAGAGCTGTCTTACCTTCTATTCAAGGTATGTTGGGGGTAGTTATTAAACCAGATAGGCTAGGTAGATTAAGCCAGGCAGCTTGTCCAGATGTGAAATAATTCAAAGCACTATCTACACGCACACAAATCAATTCATAAAGTTCCTATTTTAGTATTTAATATGCATTTCCTGAGAAGCTGAGAGTCTTAACATTGGGTTACACTCCATGCTCCGTCAAAGGCATAACCCTCCTTGGCACTTAAAGTTTCAACACTACTACAGAGAAAGGAAAACCAAGTCAGCTACTAACATGACAGCCAAAGGAAGGAGGCATCACAGGTGAAGTGACAGCTGACAGCCTCATTAACACAGGCCACACAACCAGGAAGGCTGGTCACAGACACACAAGGCAGCTGACCTGCTGAGGAAGAGCAAGTTTCAACGCCTCCAGCAGAAGCACCCACAGCACTCCATCGCCAGCACCCAGCCACAGGTCCTGAGGAGCAGGCCCAGCTCCAGCAGCACCCAGGCTGTGCTTGTCACCCTACTCCCACCACAGACTGGGTGTTCTGCTCACAGCCTGCACTGCCCTGGGACAGCCCCTTCTCCTCCTTCCCACCCTGTTTTTCCTTCCTTTTTCTCCCCCCTTTACCCTTCTCTAGGCCCGTCTTCCCTCAGGGGCAGCACCCCGCGCTCACCCTGCTCACCCACCCTCAGAAGACCCCGGGTACAGGGCGCAAGCAGCCCAAGAACCACGAAAGCGAATAACTGAAACACAAATCCTAAAAAGAACCAAAATAAAAACCTGCCACTGCTCCGGTGCCGGCGGGGGGAAGAGAGGGCGGGGAGCGCCCTCACACCCCGCGGGGCCAGCCCGGCGCTGAGTGCGGCCCACCGCCCAGCGGGGCACGGACGGATCCCCACAGCTCGCCTCGGCTGGACCTGGGCCGCCGCCCTCACCTTGCTCTGTGCGTCCTCCCGAAGCAAAGCCATGTCGCCCACACACGACCAGCCGCTCACCGCCTTCCCCGCTGCCGCCGCCGCCGCCTCATATAGCCCGGGGCGGAGCCGCCACCGCCTCACGCCGCTAGCGACACACCCCCGCCGGCCCGGCGGCCCCTGCGCCGGCCGGCCCGGCTCCCGGCCGCCATCTTGGATGAGGGCAGCGTGCTGTTTGCCTTCATCCAAGATGGGTGCCGTAATGTTTTAAATTTTTTGCCTTGCTTTTAAAGATTTGCGTTATTCTCTTTAGACTTTTTCAAAGAACACTCAAAAAAGTGAGCGAGAAAAGGCACGTCGCCCTCAATGCTTCACTTCATCGAGCTCCCCCAGGCCCCACCGCGGGGGAGGGGCCCGGGGATGGCGGCTGGCGTAGAACTACAAATCCCAGCGGGCCGCGGGGCGCGCTCTTGCGTGGTGAGGGCGGTGGCGGCCGGGGTGCGCCTGCGCACAGGCGGTGGCGGCGGCGGTGGCGGGAAGCGCGGCGCTGAGGTAAGGGTGGACTCGGTTTCTCCTTTCTGGGGTTGTTGTTCGTGAGGAGGCTGGGAGGGTGTGGTGGCTGCCGTCTCGGTGGGCACCTGCACCCCGACTGCACGCCTGGCAAACCGGCGCCCACCCCTGCCCCCGGGGCGGTAACCGAGCGGGCCGTACGGCGGTGCTCCCCAGGCTGGGCGGGCATTCCCGCCGAGGCAGCGGGGCAGGCCGGCGGCGAGCAGGGCTTCTTGCCGAGAGTGATTTATCCCTGAGGGAGCGAGCGCGAAGCCCTGCACAAGCGTAGGTTACCCGGCCCTGTCTGGGATTTTCAAGCACCTGGTGCCTCTGCCGAAAGGCTTTCTGTCGGCTGGAGGGCGCTTGCTGGTCACCCCTATTAGGCCAACTCTTTCACAGGTTGCTTTGCCAAAATCAGTTACTGTGTTACAACCCTATTTCCCACTAATTTCCTTCCCCATGCTGAAGCTTGTCCCTGTATTCCAGTGTAGCTCTGTGAGCTTGTGCTTTAAACTGGGTTGTGAAATTTAAATCTCCTTTTTGTCGCTATGCTCTTAACTTCCCGAAGGAGGGGGATCTATTTTCAACCTGGATAGATTCAATGATTTACCTTCCAAACTGCAAGGAACCAAGGAAGAGAGGTTGGGGGCAGGGACTGGGTAAGTGTGCAAAGTCCTAAAAGTGATACAGCTCTCTAAGCCCTGCACTATTAAGCTGTAACCAGAAAAATGAAAGCGATCATTCCGACTAAGAAGATAGGTTACTGTTGCCTTTCTACATCAAATAGTAATGCTTCTTCCCAGAGAAAAGCCTGTGATATTAAGTTAAAATTACACCTTCATCAGTGGATTTGCTCCCCTCAAATTAGGGACACAGGGCAACAGATCTGTAACTATGTTTAGTAGTGCTCTTTCTTATTCTCTCTGAAGTAAACTAGTGGTTTTGTTTGCTTGATGGGTGACTGTGGAGAAAAAGCTATACTGATTATTCTCTGAAACCTTAGTTGGAGGAAGGTTTTTATGGAAGTGAATATTCTCTTAAGTAACCCTTTTTGTTTCCCTCACTTAGGCCACTCATTCCTATTCTGGAAAAAACTTCCTCAGTTGTGTTAGTGCAGTTCTTGGAGCTGCAAAGTCAACTAGCTTGGAGAACTTAAGAGACGGTCTCTTGGTTCTCCCCTTCCCCAGGTTATTTTATTTGTGTTCATTTTTTCCAGTGTGGCTCATCATGCAATACTTGAAGTAATTCTACCAGTCTTTGAACACAAACAGCTTCAGAGAGAAGGGAGACACTTTCCCTGAGGGAAATACCAATTAAATTCTGTTCTTTATGAATGAGAGTAGAGCCAGAACACTCCAACTGCATTTCTTTCTTGTAAATATATTTGCACAGAAATGCAAATGTGATTTATTGAAAAACACATGATTCTTTATTCCGCTAGATACAAGTGTTCTTTATTTCTTAGCAATACTAGAACCTCTTTTCTTTGGTAGAACAACACAGCAGCTGACAAACTCTCCCTTTCCCAGTGTTTCGGTTCATAGAGTGCACAAACGTTTCCACAGATATTACTCCATAACAAAAAAGGCTGTTAATTTAAAATTCATACTAGACATTACCAAAACACTGCATCGCTGTTATAGTAAATAAGCTCTAGGGCTTGTAATATTGCCTGTTTCAATAGCCCCATGATTCAAAGCACTGATCTGGTATAAATATATTCCTTAGTAAATATTGAGGGGGCAGCTTACTACAAGTAAACTTTATGCTGTATCAGGTATCATCTTGCTTTCCTTCAGCTGACGCAAAGCCAGAATAAACTTTTTTGTTTGTGCTTTGTCTAATGTAACAAATACACAGTCATTGACCCAGCATTTATTCTGTTCTGATTAATACGCTTGGGTAAGCATATTAATGGCCATCAGACAATAGCCAGATAAACTACAAGCTTGGATACTATTACACTGGAACAAGTGGGGTTTTTTTTCCTGTTTTATTTTAAATCACAGCTTCAGCAACCCTATCTAGACATAAATCCCAAGAGAGGCGAGATTAATTTTTCTGCACTGCTTTTTATGATGATAAAATATGGTGAAGCAATTCACTTATGGTATTAAAGTCTGACCTTTACGTATCCCTTTGCTGCTTTTACTGGTTTTTTGTTACCTCATGCAGCAAACTGACACCTGTTGTAATGTGCTAATATAGTTCATGATTTCTTTTTCAGCAAGGGACAGATTCTGTCAGGTAACCAACACCAAAAAATCTATTAAAAATATGATTGCTTTCTGGGAAGAATGACTTGCTGTAAATGCTGGTATAGCAGCTTTGCAGAAGTGAGCTGCTTTATGATAGTCAACTGACAAAACACGGGGAGCTTCTTGAAAGTAAATTTATTAGAACAACTGGTAGTAGTAGCAAAGACATACAAAATTCACTGCCTGAAAACCCAAGAACAACTGAAAAACTGAAACATGTATACTTCATTAAAAGTACCTCTGTGCTGCTACAAATTTCTAGCAAGCTGTAGAAACAGCTTTTTGACATCATATAAGAAATGAGAGGTATAAAATTTGGTTGTTTCACCCAAATTTGTAAAACTTCCTTAAATTTGTAAATGTCCAAGAAATTAAGCAGGGCAGAACTTAAGTTACAGAACAGACAGTCCAATTTCTTGTTGCTGTGTAACCTGTCTAAAGCAAGTTTTTCTATATTTTGGCAAAACTTGCATACCTTTTTGGCAATAAAGTGGTTGAAATTGTCTGGTTTGTCCTTTTGTAACACACCTGACCGTGCTTTTCTCATGTGCAGACAGGGGAGTAGTTTTCACAGGAATCTGAAGGTCAGAGGATGCTCAGAGTGGGAGTCATGTCCATTCTTGCTGTATAATACTGGAAAATGAGAAAACAAGCGCAACGCCACCTAGCCCAGTTCTGCTGGATAAGGAAAGCAGATTTAAATTTGGTTCAATGTTAATGATTAAAAAAGGCAAGTGACACATTCAAAGTATTTTAAATGGTAAAATTTCCCTTGTAAGGTAGCTTGCTTTATATCTAATCAGACTGTAACTAATCAGTAGCAGAATTAACCAGCTGGTACTTTCATTACTTTACTCTATTACTTTCTTATGGACCATGAAGCTGTTTTAAAATCTGGGTCAGAAATGCCACTGCTACATGATGCAAAGTTCTGATCCAACATAATTGTGTTTTCCTGGTTCAGATTCACTTTTGACAGGTTAATCTTGTATCAGGTTACATGGCATCAGGTTACAGACAGTTCTTATTCACCCAAACTGTACAAAGTCAGTGTGAAAACATAAAGCCACTGAACAAAAATGCAGTGTATCTGCCTACTCCTGATTAAACATCTACAGATGGAGGGTTTTGTCCTTCACGAATGAAGAACAATATTTATGGAACCCGAGTCCAAGGTCTCAGCCTCTTGCTACAAGATGCCTTGATCTCATCAGCTGCAGCTGATACAGCCCTGTTTTTGCAACCTGTTTTGTGTGACAAATGCCTGCGCCCACATGTTGGTGTCACTGCAGTTCTTTACGAGTGCAGGATCTGTCCATACAAAACAACTCCTCCCACTACCTTTTTGTTTTCTGTGGCACCTACAGTTTGGGCAGCATATGATGCACTGTGTAAGAAGTGTGGGGAATGAAGAGAGTAACACTGAAGTATTTTCAGGAACAAAATGCTGATGTTAGTTGGCAGTGCATGTTCCTGTTTCCTTTGTTTGCAGTGGATGGAAGGGAACTTTGTAATGGTAAGCAGATAACTTTTGGTAGGAGAATGGAGCCTGAATTCTGCAAGTGTTTAGCATTGGTTTGAATGACACTAATTAAGTGTTTACATTTTATGCACGTGCATAAACTTTCTGAGGACTTAGCACTGCAGTTACAATGCAGTTTTGGAAGCTATGCTGCAAACAATAATTCTGGTATGCTGTTTTTGCTTTTAAACTTCCTAAGTGTCTTGGGACACAACACTGTTTGAAACTCAGTTTAGAAAAATGCTTTCATATTTTACTCTGATCTTTAAAAGATTTATTTGAATCTGAAGATACTTGCAGTACATCTGGTTTCTCTTTGACTTCCCCAGTCTTGGGTCTTCCAACTTCAGAATGCATATACTGCCACTGTCTCCTTTGTCCTAGGTGTCCAAAAGGTACTTTGTCCCCACGGTCCCCTGAAGTTGGGCATCCACTATAAACTTACATGTTTTTAATACCTCACAACAATGGATTTGCTTAATTCTCTTCTGCATAGCCCCTTTTTTGTTTCTCCCCTCCCTCTTTTGGGGGGTGTTTATTGCAGATCAGTGTTTTGTGTCTACCTTCATGATAGTTCTGATACTGTTGCTGTAAGAGCATCCTCTACTGCAGCTTTTGCTACTGGCAAAATCTTCATGTGTTTGCCCTGTTTCAGATTCTGCAGACCAGCACTGGTGCTTTTCAGGATCATCTCCTCTTTTCATTGCTTATGGGTTCTTTTTTTTTTATTGTATTATGTATCTAAAGGAGTTTTGGTGGCATAAAGTGTGTGAAGACACTTTATGACCATAGTAGTTCTTTGTTTGGCAAAGAGCAAAAATAGGTTGATGGTAGAGTTTTATGACCCTGGAAATCACAAGTTTCTTTTTCCACAGGGGGAGAATATGGTAACCTACAGGCTGTTCCTAACAGAAGAAAGCAAGCTCTAACTACTCACAAACACTTCTTGTCAGAATGAAATTCCTACAGCTACTATCCAGGAAACCAGGGAAACTGGAAATGCTTTTTCAAATACCATTTTGCCAGAAGCAATTCCCATACATGTGTCTGGCTACCTCCACGTGTCTTTATAGCAAGAAGAAAAAAGTAAACAGTTATGAACATGTTGACCAAGAAAAATACAAGAACTTGGTCTACTCTGTTACATCTTACAAAACCAGTGCCCAGACACCACAGACAATACTTGAAGAAGACAATTTGTTATATGGGCCACCAGATAAACACAGACCTCCAGTTAAAGCTGAAACAAAAATTCCCAAGAACTGGATTCCGTTAATAAACCCCAACAAGAGAACTCCCCTTCCAAACAGTGATTCAAACATCCCCATGAAAATTGCTTTACAAAAAACAAAAATGCCCAGTGTTACCCGTATTCTTCAACAGACGCTTTCTCCGCAGCAAACCTTTTATCTAGAAAGATGGAAGCAGAAAATGATACTGGAACTTGGGAAAGATGGTTTTGCAGAGTATACTAAAAGTAAGTGTAACCGCAGCTCGATTGCAAAGTAGGAGCAATAGCCTGGGTAGCTGGCTGCGATGTGCTAGCGTAGAAGCAGGATCTGGCCCTACAAGTCAAGTGTTTTGGAAATCCATTAAGTTGTTTCCACTTCAAGGGGTGAGAGCATGTTATGAGCACACCTGTTACCAATGAATCTAAGCTCTGATCTTGGTTCTAGGACCTCTAAAATGGATTCTGAAATGTGTGGGAATCAAGGATTAGACTGTAGACAGTCTTCGCTCTGTCCTGTCTGCCTCTCCTTTATTTCTCTCTTTGCTAGTATCTATTTACAGATAGATATTCTCCAGCTGATGTTATTGAGCCTGTTTGCAGATACAAAGCTACTTTGTAACGAGGTGGAAATAAGCATTCTGAAATCATATCATCCTGAGTGTTTAAAAACCTGTGTGTCTTGCTGTTTCTGTTGAAGTTCTTCAGTAACTGTTTAGTTTATCCAGTATATATAGACTCTTCTATGAAATTGCATGCATTTAGAGGTTTTCATTCCATAAGACCTACAAAGGGGACTTCCTCCAAGCTGTAGGACTGACGGGGATCTGTGAGGACCAGCGCGATAATAAGTAGCCTCTTGTAGCAAGGTTAATAAATGCTCAAGCACTCCTTACATGTATTATTATGCTTTTTAAAACTGATTATCCTGTGATTATGCTTTTGAGTTACTAAGCATTTTAGTGAATAAGGTGGCATAACAAACCTTACGTATCTATTTAAAATTTATCTTTCTTGGAATAATTTCTGAGATAAGCCCTTACTCTTAGAACTGTGCCCACCCATTTCAGGAGGAGATTAGTTCCATTCAAATGAACCAATACAGCAGAAGCAGCTACTGGAGGAAAAGCAGGCTAAAATACTACTTTTAATTCATAGAAATTCACAAATGCCTTTGAATAAACAATAAATGAAAAATCATATTTTGTTTCTGACTAATCAGTGAGACCAAAAAAAGTAACATAAGCATTAATATAAGCGATACTAATTTCACCGTTGATAATTTATTTTCCTGTCCTATTCCCTTCTCCTCTGAACATTCTCAAGCTTTCAGTACAAAAAAAATAGAACTGGTTTAAGAGCTATGTTGTGTAATATTTAGAATACAAGTCCATCGGGTATTATGAGTAGTGTCTTAACATGTAGGCTTTTTTTATATTTTTCTTAGATCTTTTCCTCCAAGGAGAGCTCTTTCATGCAGCTTTGGAATCTATATTCATGTCTGAAGAGATGGCAACTAAGGAGCAGAGAGAAGATGTTGATGTTTCTGGCTACTTATCAAGTGTGCAGCATGTCTTAAAAGATATCAGCGAAGTGAAAGCTCTGGAAAGTGCAGTTCAGCATGGGACTCTTCAGTATCTGGGCCTGGTAGACTGCGTGGCTAAGTATCGGTGAGGTACTGGTTCTCTAAGAAACCTGATAATGCCAGTGTTGCATGGTGCTCCATGGCATGTGGGAAACTGTGTCCCATGCTGGAGCAGGAGTGTTGGTGAGCTGTTGGGGGGAAGCTAGACAGATCTCTAAGAGCGGCGAAATGGGTGAACTCAGAGGTGAACCCGATGACAGAAGTGCTGTTGTTTCTTTGGAGAATTCCTTGCTGGAGCAGGGTATGAGTGGGCCAGGGTTAAGTGCTCCTCAGCAGTTGCCAGGAACTGTAGCAGATATTAGTAAGTCTTGATTTTTGAGACCTGAACTACCTGTGTGGAAGAGACTTGCTTAGACATAATAATGAGCGATATGACATCAGGGTGAAAGAGGCTGAGAGTGATACAACTTTCTTTGCTGTCCCATCCATTGTTTCTTACTGTGTCTACTGTCTTGGGCATAGCGATCACAAAATGATAGAGTTTTCAGTTCTTGGAGGAGTAAGGAGGGGCATCAGCAGAACTGCAGCTTTGGACTTCTGGAGGGCAGATCTTGGCCTGTCTAGGAGACTGGCTGGCAGACTCCCTTGGGAGGCAGTCCTGAGGGGCAAAGGAGTCCAGCAAGGCTGGATGTACTTCAGGAAGGAAATCTTAAAGGCACAGGAGCAGGCCATCCCCATGTGCTGAAAGATGAGCAGGCAGGGAGTAAGACCAGCCTGGCTGAACAGAGAGCTTTGGCTGGAACTTGGGCAAAGAAGGGAGAGTTTATGACCTTTGGAAGAAGGGGCAGGCAACTCAGGAGAACTACAAGGATGTCATGAGGTTATGCAGGGAGAAAATTAGAAGGGCCAAAGCCCAACTAGAACTTAATCTGGCTGCTGTTGTAAAACACAACAAAAATGCTTCTATGAATACATTCACAACAAAAGGAGGGCTAAGGAGAATCTCCATCCTTTACTGGATGCCAAGGGAAACATAGTGAGGTACTTAATGCCTTCTTTGCCTCAGTCTTTAATAGTAAGGCCAGTTGTTCTCTCGATACCCAGCCCCCTGAGCAGGAAGACAGGGAACAGAATGGAGCCCCCATAATCCAGGGGGAAATTATTAGCAACCTGCTACCCCACTTAGACACACACAGGTCAATGAGGCCAAATGGGATCCACCCAAGGGTGCTGAGGGAGCTGGCAGAAGTGCTCACCAAACCACTTCCAGTCCTTTATCAGCAGTCCTGGCTAACCAGGGAGATGGCAGTTGACTGGAGGTTAACAAGTGTGATGCCCATCTACAGGAAGGGCCAGAATGAGGATTCGGAGAACTACAGGCCTGTCAGCCTGATCTCGGTGCTGGGAAAGGTAATGGAGCAGATCATCTTGAGTGCCATTACACAGCACATACAGGACAACCAGGTAATCAGGCCCAGCCAGCATGGGTTTATGAAAGGCAGGTCCTGCCTGACCAACTTGATCTCCTCCTGTGACCAGGTGACCCACCTAGTGGATGAGGGAAAGGCCGTGGATATTGTCTACCTGGAGTTTAATAAAGCCTTTAACACCATTTCCCACAGCATTCTCCTGGAGAAACTGGCTGCGTATGGCTTGGACGGGTGTACTCTTTGCTTGGTAAAAAACTGGCTGGATGGCTGAGCCCAGAGAGTTGTGGTGAACGGAGCTAAATCCAGTTGGCAGCTGGTCACAAGCAGTACTCCCCAGGCCTTAGTGTTGGGGCCAGTTCTGTCCAATATCTTCATCAATGATCTGGATGAGGGGATCAAGTGCACTCTCATGTAAGTTTGCAGATGACACCAAATTGGGTGTGAGTGTTGATCTGCTTGATGGTAGGAAAGCTCTGCAGAGGGATCTGGACAGGCTGGATCAGCAGGCCAAGGCCAATTGTATGAGATTGAACAAGATGAAGTGCCAGGTCCTGCACTTGGGTCACAACAACCCCATGCAACGCTACAGGCCTGGGGAAGAGTGGTGGAAAGCTGCCCAGTGGAGAAGGACCTGGGGGTGCTGGTCGACAGCCGGCTGAACATGAGCCAGCAGTGTGCCCAGGTGGCCGAGAAGGCCAACAGCATCTTGGCTTGTATCGGGAATAGTGTGGCCAGCAGGAGTAGGGAAGTGATCGTGCCCCTGTACTTGGCCCTGAAGAAGCCGCACCTTGAATATTGTGTTCAGTTTTGGGCCCCTCAGTACAAGAAGGAAATTGAATTGCTGGAGCGTGTCCAGAGAAGGGCAACAAAGCTGGTGAAGGTTCTGGAAAGCAGGTCTTAGGAGGAGCGGCTGAGGGAACTGGGGTGATTTAGCCTGGAGAAGATGAAGCTGAGGGGAGACCTTATCGCTACCTGAAAGGAGGTTGTAGCGACGTGGGTGTTGGTCTCTTCTCCCAAGTAACAAGCGATTGGATGAGAGGAAATGGCCTCAAGTTGCGCCAGGGGAGGTTTAGACTGGATATTAGGAAAAATTTCTTAAGGGAAAGAGTTGTCAAGCACTGGAAGAGGCTGCCCAGGGAAGTGGTGGAGTCACCATCCCTGGAGGTATTTAAAAAGATGTGTAGATGTGGTGCTTAGGGACATGGTTTAGTGGTGGACATGTCAGTGTTAGGCTTACGGTTTGACCTGATGATCTTAAAGGTCTTTTCTAACCTAAATGATTCTACGATTCTATTCTATGACTAAACTTAAGCTTAAAACATTGTCCTATCTTGTTCTTTTATGCAGAGGCCAGTTGTGTGTGATCGACTGGAAAACTTCTGAGAAACCAAAGCCGTCTCTGAAGAATACTTTTGACAACCCATTACAGGTTGCAGCATATATTGGAGCCATAAACCACGATGCCAATTATGACTTCCAGGTCAGTAGGCCTGCTAAGTACCTGCCAAGGCAATCAGCAGTGCCCATGTTATTTTCATCTCTTCCCACCTACTGCCTTTAGCACCCCATGTCCGGCATGGAACTGTTGGTAGGATCTGTAGCAAAGCAGCCCAGTCTTAGATCAGGTTAAGCTGACATACTGTGAAATAACTCCCCTGCTCTTACTAATCCTGCTGCCTTTGCCTGTCAGCAGTATATTTTCAGTGATTTTAAGGAACTGCTCAGTGGAACCAAGGGCTGCTCAGCATCTTAGGAGATCAGCTGAACTCACAGTGACTTGGTGTTTGGGCAACCCCCAGTCCTTTGTTCTGTGCGGTTTTTGCTTTTGTCAAGGCTAGGAAGGGGGAGGAGGAGAAGTAAAGCAAAAGAGCATGCAAACAGGGAAGTGGGGTGGGAAGGCATTGCTCACATCATATACTTCTATATCCCACTAGCAAATGAGGGACTAAGTTATTTACTTAGAGTGTTTGGAAGCTGTACAGTGTTTCCTCAGAGGAAAGCAGTATGTTGTCAATCACTTAATCAGAAGACAGTGGAATAATGTTTTTTGAAGACTCCAAACACAATTCCAGCCAGGCCTGCTTGGCCTGAAGGATTGTTATTTCAATACAAAGCATTGAAAGGAGAAAATATAAAGCAGAAGAGAGCAGGGTAATTCATAGGTTCTTCAGAGGACTTTCTAGAATATTACAAAGATCAGCAAGCGCTTAGCAGACATGGTCTTACGGAGTGAAATATAGGCAGTAATTCTAGAATTCTGCTATTAGCCTTCTGTCCCCCACAGCTTTCTCTTCACCCCAGTAGCTGTTTGGGGTTTGGATTAGAGCTGTTTGTCAAGTATGAAAGATCTCAGAACACACCTAAGTAACCATTTCCATTCAGAGTGGTGCTGGAGAATGGCATCAGTCTGGTTATATGACCCTAGGCAAAACCTCATCAGTCACTGGGAATTCTACCAGCACCTGCAAGGTTTAAAGAGAGCCTGTCACTCTGATACTCAGAGTTTGAGTCCTCCAGTTTCCACTGAAGTCAGTCAGAGCTTTGAACGCTCAGCAGTTGAATGTTAATTTCCAAGTATTTTATGGTAAATTATTGCTCTTTTTGTTCCCTATTTCTTAATTAAGGTGCTTATATGTTAAGGATGATGTTTTGCAGTGAGGTTTAGTGTCTAGAATTGCTGATTGTAGTTGCATGTTAACACTGAATTTCTGACAGCCTTCTGTTCTCTCGGTAGGTCAGCTGCGGGCTCATTGTGATTGCCTATAAGAATGGCTCCCCTGCGCATCCGCATTTCATGGGTCCCGATCTGTGCTCACAGTACTGGAATAAGTGGCTTTTGCGCCTTGAAGAGTACATGGACAGAAACTGACCCAAACTGAGCCATGCGAAGGCAAGTGGTCTGAACACAGAGCCCAAGCAAGAATCCTTTGTTTAAAACTTCAATTTGAATACATGTTCTTTTTTGAGTAACTTTGGCTAATTTCTTACTATCAGGGTCCCCCTACCCCCCTCCAAAAAAAAAAAAAAAAAAAAAAAAAAGAAAAAAAGGAAAATTGGAGCGGGGAATGTGTGTGTATTTGCTCACGTTGTGGGTGACTTAAGTGGACCTGGCAGGGCAAAGTGACTTCATTAATCTGTTTTTTCCCCACAGAGTTTATACAACCTGAGGTTGATAGGAAAGTTTCTATTATCAAGTAAAACTGTTCAGTCAAATCATCCTCCTTTAGTCATTTTTGAGAAGATGGCTCTTACAGAACTGAGACTTCGGAAATGAAGTTGGTGAAGTAAAGCAAAACAACATCTGCATTGTCTGACCTGAGAGAAATGCAAATGATAAACAAATTAATATAGTAGACTGTGTTTCAGTCAGCTTAATTCTTGCTCATCTCAAAGGTATCTATTAACAGGCTTGTTACTATTTGTGGTTTTTCTTACAGCAACAACTGGAAAAACTGCGCTAAGAACTATAACCAAAGTTCTCATAAGCACTTATTTAAAATATTAAGGCAAAGTGATCACTTAACAGAAGTGGCTTAGCAAAAGAGGAGCAGAGTTGTAACCGATGCACTTGGAAATTTCCAGCAAGTGTTCTGAAAGGTAGGAAGTTTGGCTACTTCTAGTGGCTCCTCCTGCAGGTTTCTTAATGGGCTGCACGGCCCACATAAAAGAACTGTGAGTGTAAATGAGCTTTGTACCATAGGTTGCAAGGCTCTGTGCAGGCCCAGTCTGCAACGGTCTGGAGTTCTCCTGACTTCGCTGTGGGCCTGAGCCAACAAGGAGCCGACCCAGGTGGAACCAGCTCCAGTGTTGAGTTACAGCATTTGCCAGTGCGAGTAAATGTTGTTATAAAAGTAGGCTCGTGACTTTGAAGCTGGGCCTTCTGGGGAATGAAGAGCTGCTGGTTGGGTTTGGGGTTTTTTAGGGGTTTGGGGTTTTGGGGTCTTTTTTATATAAGTTTGTGAATAAATGTCCTAAAACAGAAGCCGTTATTATATAACAGAAGTGGTTATTTCTGAAGCTTGTTTCTCTGTCTCTAGACTTGATTTTATGAATAAGCCTTAATGATGTCAGGCAATGCTGTTTTGTGCATTGTACTCTCTTCTTCCTCATTCCCTTTGTTTTCTCTAAATTGTAGGTATGAGTTTTCATAATAACATTGCATATTACAAATAAAAATACAACCAACCCATAAGCTGCAACAAAATCAGCCAGAACCATCCCTAAAAAACCCAATAGGCAGGCTTGCTGCTGAGGAAACTTAAAACCTCTATAGTGCTTAATCTCTGCTCCTTTGGAGTACTGAGCTGCAGAAACCTGTGCAATGAAACTTACAGTGGTACTTGCTTATTCAAACCTAGTCTGGTGATGGTGTGATTACTCTGTGCTTAATTAGATTTCTATCTAAAAAGACGACCATGGAGACAGAGAAACTAGGTTCAGAGATGACTAACCGCGACGGCGCTGCGTGAGCACTCAGAAGTTCTACTTGTTTTGCGAGTATCTTCCCACATCACAGAATTTTAGCAAGTGGGTGGTTCAACGTCACTGAACACGGTCAATTTTCTGTGAATGATAGCTCCGTGGATACAGAGAGGGTGGGCAGACGCAAGAGCTGAGATGCCCTGGGCAGAAGCAGGAGGTGATGAAACATGCCAAGTTCCCTGGGGTGGTTGGGATTGGATAAATTGAGAGAGTGTGGAGCAGCTGGGCAATGTTTGGGTGGGATTGCCTTCTTCACCACTGCCTCATACAGCCATTAGATGTCTCTGAACCACATATGATTTCAGCCTCATCCTGCCTCCTAGTAAATAAGGGCAAGCCTGGAGCCTGGACAACGCGGGCATCTGTTGGCTTCACCTGCGTTCATTTGTTTAACAAAAGCCTCGAGTCTGAGGAAGGCTGCCAGCTTCACTAGCAAAGGTAGTTTGTAAACCTATCTTCAAGTCTCGGATGAGTCTGTACCACGAGAGAGCCAGGAGGCGACATGCAGCCTTCAAAGGCAGCAGCAGTGGAAGTTACTGGTGTCTTGCACTTTTGAATGTCTGGCTGCCTCTGGCTATCCCTGTGTGAGCTCTGGAACGTTTCTGTAGGGGCAGAAGCTGGTGCCAGTTTTGTGCTGTAATAGAACTGGCAAATGGCCGTTGCCAATGTCACGCAAACTCAAACCCACTTTGTGACCAGTTTAAACTAACTTGCCAGACTGTTAAATTGATGTGCCCAGGGCATCTGCTGCAGGGAGTATCTGTCCTCCACAGAAAAACCAGCCAATCAGGGTAGTTACTCCAGCCATCACATCCAGCTTGTCATAGCTGTGCTTTCCACCCAGATCGGTTTTTATTTCTGTGTGCTGTCACCTGCTGCTCTTCTCTGTTGCAGCGCTTTCTTTGACTCTTTGACTGGAATCACACAGAGGGACCCCCTCAATGTGCCTGTAGCTCTGTCAACAGGGACATGCTTTGGGAACTGATGTTGGGGGGAAATCAAAAGCAGTGTGCGCTATGGGGAGGCAGAGGGGAACCCACGTGTGCACACACAAAACATGTCTCCAGTGCAATAGGGAGGGTTTTGGCTGCAACTCTGCTGCTCCAGTGTTGGGGCTGAGGTTTCAGAGCTGAGCACACGAGGCTCCTTTGCAGTTAGGTGAATGCCAGTCACTTTGCTCAGCTGGACTCAACAGTCCCACCTAGGAGCTGAACTCAACAGTGAAGTTTCATGGCTGAGACCTCACTACGTGAGTTACAGAGGAGTGTAGCCAGCACTGTTAACCAGCTGTTAACACTTTTCTGAGCCAGGCAGTTTTGTCCCATGTATTTGCAAGCATTCAAGCTTCACTCAGAGTGAGCAACCTTCCGTTTATGCTATTCAGTTGTGACAGCGTGATCTCAGAACTGGGGATCAGTGCATAGGCATGCGCTCGTTCTGCAAAGTAAGGATCTTCTAATTTACCTCAGATGCTTTTTTTTCCTGTGGACTTCCCATTTATTAAAGTATTCCGCAAACCTTCCCGTTACAGAGAATGACAAGTTTGTTCCTTACACAGTAGCATCGCTTTATTACCCTCGTTTTCAAGGTCCCAAGTACCGACAGTTGTGCCGATGAAAGTATTGATATCACCAGAAATGCTTTAAAACCCCTAGAAGCTTTTCCCCACTAAAACCCAAGCCAATGCCTGTACACAAGTGAGGCAAATTGAGAAGATTCTTGCAGACATGCTCAGAATCTAACATTTTTTTAGTATAAATTACTATTAAGGTCCTGGCTCTGACTGATATTTTAGATGGGTTACTTTTCAGACGCTGTTTCAAGGTATACAGAATACAGCGTATCCTCCCCAAATGTACAGTTTTATTTTGAGCATGAACTGAATTTTTGGAACCTATAAATGAAACCCACTAATTGTTATGCATTTAAATTGATGTAAAACCTGCTTAGTGGCTGTGTCCATTAAGTCAAGAGGCAGATGAATACCATGCACTCGGACCGGAGTACCTTGTGGTTGTGGAGGAGGTTACCACCCCACCCTGTCACTCCTCAAAGAGACGCCTAAGGACCCAGCAAAGGCTGCATCAGCTTCTGAAGAGCATTAAAGTGTCAGGTGGTTTCAGTGACATGAGTTACATGGGGCATCCCTCTCCCCTTTGTTGTTTTTAAACCCCTAAATTCACGTTTGATAGTCCCTATAGGCTACCCTCTTGGTTGTCCTGGGTCAACAGGAGCTGGAGCAGGATATGGGGGAGTCCTAAATGCACAGAGAGTAGTACCAGTCCCTCATCATCATCATTGCCACCTCCTTCCCTTGTAGCATCAGTCTCACTATGAGCCTCCTAAACTGACAGTGGTTATGGGTGGGAGGGCAGATCCGTGCCCTCAGGTTTGCACTGATCGCGTGAGGCAGAGACAGGCAAAGTCTCCCTCTTCACTGCGTTGCACTGCTCTGCTGTATTAGTGAACAGGCACATGCTCAGTAAAAAAAAAATTTTAAAAATCCCTAAATGAACACACACGCTTGCATACACACCATAAAATACACACACAATTGCATTTCATCACGACGGAAAAGTACGTCTTCAAGTCATTAAAGTGTTTTCTTTGGGCTTCTGGGTTGATATTGATGTATGTTAAAAGGATGTGGTAGTAATCCCCAAAGTGAGCGTGACAAGTCCAGGAACGTCAGCGTCAAGGTTGCACTTATATCTAAACATGATCAAATAAGTTCACAGCTTAAAGTACCTAAAACAAGGCTGCAAGTTTGCGCTGGCATAATGCCATCCGCTAGTAGGGAAAGTTTGGAAGGAAAAAGTACATCCTTTTAAAAAGTCTCGGCTCACCTTGGATCATGCTTCCGTAAATGATTAGTTCACTGCATTTATGGGGAGGGGGGCGGGCAGAGTTAAGGTTATTTGCACATTTTTATCTTATTTACCAACAGAGCGTGCTCCTGTTCGTAAGGCCATTTTAATTCATTTTTGTCATGGAGCAATGTACTAGTAGCTGCTCTTAGATGGCACATTTCACCCAAACCTCTCAAAAGTGATTTGTACGGGAGGCAATGGTTACTATCTGTACAGAATACACTGGGGAGAGGTGAACTTATTTGTCAGTGGCCTCTCAGGCATGTGGTAGCGCTGAAACAGAAAGCAGGTTGCCCGAGTGTCAGTTCAGTAAAATGCTCCATCCAAGAGATGACAGCCTCTTCCAAGCTTGCTTTTTTTTTTTTTTTTTGTGGCCAGATAAGGAAGTCTGGTGTTTGCATCATATTTGGGAATATTTCTGTCAAGTTGGGGTTCTACCGACATCAAGAGAGTCCTGTTAACAAAGGCATCCCTTTCATTTCAGGGATTTCTTTCAAAATTATTTTTAAAAAAATAATATATATATAGTCCTATATGTAAACTTCATTCCTTTAGACCACTGTAATCCATCGTGTTACTCATCTTTGTCGTTGTCTTTGGAGTTCCTCTGCAGGACAGGGCTCAGTTTGTTTTGCAAAACCGCTGCAAGTTTTTTTGAGGTTTTTTTCAGGAAAGCACTTCCAGGGTGAACGTTACTAACGTGCAGGTACAGGTCCTCCTGCGTGGGGCCCGTGTAGCCGCAGTCTTCGCACACGTAAAGTTTATCTCGCCTCTGTTTGTAGGCGTATTGCTGCTGCACGCCATGAATCTTCTTAAGGTGGGACTCCAGGGAACAGCGCTGGGTGAAGGCTTTGTTGCAAACCTCACATTTGTAAGGACGAATTCCTGCAATGGTAAAAGAGCAATTACCGTTCTGATTTCCGTTTCTTACAGCCGACTAAGGAAGGAACTGGCTAAGAGCAAGGCTCTGGCCTATCAGTTACTAAGCAAATTTTAGCCTGAAAGTAAGATGTTTTATTTAGATAGTTCCTCAGGCTAGTAGCTCACTGCTGCTAGCTCGGGGAACTAACTGCCTAAATAAAACCTATTACTTTCAGGCTAAAATTTTCAGGCATGGGTTGATATATTTAGGAATAGAAAGCCTAGAAAAGTTTTGAGAAGACATAGGCAGGTGCTGAGGGTACCAGGTGCCCATCGGTGCTTTGGTCCTAAAGAAGAAGCCATTATCAACTCTTGCAAGACTGACTCCTTCAGAGCCCTGACTTTTTGAGGTCCTGTGATTAGGTAAAACTATCGGTTCCGGCTCACCTTTCATTTTGGCTTTTATAATGAATGAAATCTTGTGTCTCAGTAAGATGTTAGTTTTTCCCTTTTAGTGAGCAAAGCTTAACGAGGCTCCAGCGAACGGCAGCCCAATGCGAACATACAGCAATCCCAGTATGTCAGACGAGTGAGAGTGTTTTCACAGAATACGGATGTGATGACTGAGGTCACAAGCTCAAATTCTAAGTGCACTAAGATGAAAGAAATAGGTATGTGTGTCTCCAGAGGAGGGAGAAGGGGCTGGCTTGTGATTTGAATGCCCGAGCAGTTTCGTTCGGTACAGACAAATTACATTATAAAAACACTGAGCCGTAAAAAGTATCCACTTTACCACCAGTCAGCACTGATTTAGGAGCAACAGCCTCACAGTACTTGAATGACAAATAGCTGAGGGTTTATCAACACTTGAAAAAAACCTACAAAAGTGTGATTTTACTTACTAGACTAGCTCAGTAAGTTTTCAAGCAAAGACCAGCCTTAAAACTGACACAGGGAGTTACCTAAACACCCCTCTCTTCCCAATGAAAGGTGAAATGAGAGCATGTGGAAGATTGGATGCGCAATAGCCAGGCAAAAAAGGGCAAAGCACACGTGTTCACACAGACAATTATAACTTTGTAATTGGATTGTGTTAAGTTCGCCGCTCCGTTGCCTATCTTGCTACCCATTACAAGTTCCAATAAGCAGCATCTTGACTGCATTTTTGCAAGTCTATTAAAGAGGTTGTCCCAGTGCATCAGCGCAGACTATCACGACTAAAGTTTCCTAACACCTACTGCTGTGCCTCTGCTTCAGTTACATTTAACTGCAATTGGGAGGAAACTCCAAATCTTCATTAGAATTCACACACAAAAATATATCTTTTCCACAAAGTATTTTGAGTGCCGTTTCATGCTCAGCTGAAGGCAGTTTAACCCTTCCCCGTGCGTGGTTTCTGATGCCAACAGTGCTCCGCAGGCAGGAGTGCGAGCGCAAGAGGGCTAGTGCCAGGGTGGCACAGACCATCACGGCTGTGGGAACCTCTTCATTACTTAGGATTAATTTTAAAATTTTATATTGCTATGTATATTAGTTACTTTTTAACATTTAAGGCTGCTTATGCCATGAAGCTAGACTGGCACGTTTGGCTTTCACTCTGTCTGACACTACCCTACTGACACACGCAGTCTGGTTACAAACACTGCACAACAATTTCCACTGGAACACCAAAATTCTGTAAAGCACATGTAGATGAATAACCGTAGCTATAAAATAAAGACTACCACTTCCAGCTTATTTGTCTTCTTTTTAACACTCAAATATACCCCAGCTTTTCTGAACAGCAAGCATCATTGTCAAAAAGGCCACTGCTTTCAGAGATGCTGTATTTCAGCCTGGGAAAGATACATGCCAAAAGGCTATTGGCACCGCTGCTGCAGCCAGCCTTCAGCCCCGCCGTCACCCAAGGCGCCAGGCAAATGCAATACATGCAAGCGTTCATCCTGCCTTTACACAGGGGAGGAGAAACACTGACACCAGATCTCTTCCATTAAATTTGGGACAATCTAACCATAAGATTCACATTTCCAGGACCATGGTTTTTCACTCCTATGCAGTACAAAGACCTTTCCTCCCTCCTGGAGTTTCACAGAATTGGCTCTACTCCTGCATGGCAAGTTCAACCCTACCTGCCACAGCATATATGTATTTTTAGCTTCTGAACAGAGACCCTCTTGGATTTAGTTTCTGAATCTCAAAGGATGAGGGGACAGGTTGAAAAATCACTTCTATCAGAAGCACCGACTCCACACTTCAGCCATACGCCAGCGGCAGCTCCCTGCTCACAGCCAGCAGCTTTCCGTTCCATGTGAAACCTTTGCAAACAAACCAAAACAGTCCAAAACATCGGCTCTGGCCAGTGCTTTCCCATCAAGATTGGCAGCATTGGTTTTGTGAGCTCTACTGCTAAGGAACAATTCCTGCCCACCAACATGCTAGCGTCACCTCTAGCGGTATGCCCAGTTAACGGTGCTTAAGCCAAAAAAGGGACATTGCAGAGTGAGCTCAAATAACCCAGCAGGTCCCGTAGGTAATGCCAATGTAGAGAGCTTGAACGTGCCCGGGAGGTGTGGTGGATGCATCTTCTGGGTGACCCACAGTGCAAATTCGAAGCCTCCCGAGCACAGCCAGCTTGGCCTGCCAGAAAGCGTCTTCTTTGGTGAGGATGGGGTTAATAAGTATTTAAGCCATCACTTCCACTAAGGAAAAGAAGAAAGAAAAACAAAAAGGCAGCCTTCTCCCTGCTCCAGGTTAGGATAAGCACTGGTTCTGTGACCAGTAAGCTGGATTTGAGGCAACCGATCCCACCTGAAGAAACATGACTGCCGCTGTTTGGGGTGGGCTCAGGAACTGACCCCACTGCAGAGCAGCCATGGAAAGCACACCCCGCCAGCCCAGAGGGTGACTGGAGAGCAAGAGCGAGCAGAGAAGGGAAAGGGATGATTTCTCTTCCAGTGCCATCACGGGCTTAAACCACAGCGCCATCAGTTATGCCTGTACATCTGGTGTAGATGCAAGCAGGGAAGAGGGAGCTAGACCAGGTTAAAGGCAACCTTTTTACCCGCCCCCCCCCCCCCAATCCAGAGCACGAACCACTGTCAGATTTTCAACCCACTGCCCCTGATTTTCAATCCATGCTGTGACCTGCACGACAAGTGAGTAGAGACAGTGTAGGCCGGTGGCCAAACTGATCGGGATGGCTGGATGTGCAGAGGGAAACGGCTGCGAAAGGGAACTGGGGGAGCTGGTAGCCCAAAGCAGGCGGGGATGCAGCATGCAGGCTTAGCAGAAGTCAGGCATGTTCCCTAGTTTCCTTAAAGAAGTTGGAGGCACAACATGAACCACACTCTGGTTGCTTCAGATGGTGCCAAAATCAAGCCATAACCCCATCCTGTGGGACAGCCAGCGGGGAAGGTTCACAAAAAACCCAAGAAACTGCTGCTCGTTGCCTCTAGAGGGCAAAGCATTTTCATCCACCGCCTGCCCGCGCGTACCGGTACAGGCCCGACTCGCAATAACGTGCGGTGAGTGACCCCAGGTGGGTGATCCCAGGTGGGTTACCCCGGTCTCGCTGACCCAGGCACGACAGCACACATCCACATCTACACCGGACCTGGATGGCAGCTCATGCACTCATGCTGCTTCACATGGATTTCATTAGTCCCCCTCAGAATTCATTAGTCCCAGGGCTTTTACCTGCCCCTTCTCACATTTTTGCCTTTCCTCCACCATATCCCTGCTATTTTTTGCAAATGTTGTTTACCTGGGTTTTGTACTATTATCTTGCTGGGTTACCTTCACCCTCCATCCTTGTCCCACCTCACCCCTTCTCCCACCTCCTGCTGCCCAGAGCTGTCCGCAAGCCCCCCGGGAACGCGTTCTCACCGGTATGGGTCCGGACGTGTCTTTTCAGATCAAAGGTGTCGTTGAAGCCTTTTCCACAGAAGGTGCACAAGTGTCTCTTCACCTGGCTGTGACACTTGATGTGACGGTTGAGCATCCGCTGCAAGCGAAAGCCTTTGCCACACAGCTCGCAGCTATGCACCGTAGCATCGTTACAGGTGCCAGTGGTGAACTAAGGAACAGAAGAGGACAGGGTGAGTAGGCATCGAGACGACAAAGACCAACAGAAAACAAGCAAAATAAGGATGGGCAGCTTATTGTTGCGGTAAAAAAATCTTGGGATATATTCAAAATGAAAAGCGAAAGCATTCAGGAGATTCTTGCTAGGTGAAACCTTCACGCTTCCCTTGCAGTCGAGTGGGTGACTTAACATGCACGGTTGGGACTGATGCAATGCTGGCCAGCCTAGCTTCAGGTGTTAAAACAAACCCTGGGCGCTGGATATCCCTCCCAGGGCCAGGGACGCTCGTCCAGCTGCATCCATAAGCAGACACATCTAGGCTGTGAGCACCTCTCCGCGAGGCCGCACGAGTGTTTGCTCCTGCGTTCAGACTTTCCTGGACAGAGGCGGGAGGCCCTCCCTGGCATGAGAAAGTGTTACCCATATGGTGCCTTTGCTAATCACACTTTCAGCTGCTCTGGGTTCCTCAAAAACCAGGCAGCGGTGAGAAAATAGGTAGGTTTGACGAGATAAACGAAGGCTCATTGTGCTGACTCAGCAGAGACCGAAACAATGGCACTAATCACCTCCTGTTGGTCTCCCTGGTTCGTTAATTAACGTCAGAGTGTCATCAGGGGTTAATCTCCTCATTCCCGCTCCTAACACCAAAAATATTGCGCCAACACCATGACCTAACTTGACTAAGGGAGACACTGATGATTCAGCTCTTGGGAAGAGCGTTCCTCAGAGGGAAGGCTTAATGTCTGGAAGATGCAAATACTTCGCTATTAGTTTAATTATTCGCAGGGGAGCGGACGTGCTCGCCACTAGCCGCTTGGGCCGGGAGAAAGCCAGCGGAGCAGGCAGCACCGCGCGCACGCGTCCATCAGCTCTCGTGGTGCTTTTGGGCAGTTTCTGTGGCACGCTGAGAAACCCCAGCTCGTCCGAAACGAGGTTTCGCTGTGACTGTTGCTAATAGCCCAGGTTAAATTACACAAAGTAGGCTAAAGTCAAACAGCAGCAGGGAAAGCTCCTCGTAAAGAGAGGAATACGTTTGGGGTTTCTTTTTCCTGAAGAGCCACTTATTTTTCCCATCCTCTTCCTTCACTTCCTACCAAAGCAACGCTACCTGAAATTGTAAAGAAAGATTAAAAAAAAGGCAGCTGAGAAACCACAAGGTGTTAAACTAGAGGGGGAGCTGGGAGGTATCTGTTGGGCAACAGGTGGAACCCCACCTCATGCGGCCACGTATAAGTAGTGTGAAAAACCTAGCGTTAATCGTGAGATTAATAACTTGGTGGCGGAAGGGCTGTCAGCCCAGCAGAGACAGTGGGATTTTTTACAGCTCCATCCAGTAAAGCAACAGCTAGGGTTTAATGAGGTGTTAACTGGCCACCCACCGGTAAACACATCTCCTCCTTCCTAGCACTGGGGTGGCCTGGCTCCACCTCTGCTGAGGGGAACCCTGGCTGTTCAGAGATGGACGTGATCCTCCCACCCCATTTGCATCCCCGCCACGCTTTGGGAGCTCAGTCCTGGCTTCTCCGGTACCACGAGGAGCCCATGAGTGATTCATCTTCCCAGCCTGGGGACTAAAATGACCGCTCTGCTCTGTCGCTCTGCCCAGGGGACACCCAGTCAGTACGAGCTCCTGCTCATGCAGCAGAGAGGCTCTTCAGCAAAGTTAATGGATAGATAATCTCTTCATTTCACTCAAGCCTGCACGTTCACCTCAAGGTGGCAATGGCCTTTCATGGCTTTCGAGGAGGACCTTTTCCTAGCTGTTATCTTGATAAATGAAGAGGGTAAAGGGGCGTTGAGAAGATTCACCACAGCCCCCCTTGGCGAAGGCTTGACTACAACCTAGAAGGCAGACTGTTAAGGAGTCCCCATGTTAAGGAACGAGATCCACCCACGCACCGTGGGGCATGACTCCTAGCTGCCAGGGCTGGTCCTTCCTGGCTGGGTTCGGAGCTCCCGTGGGACCCGAGCCAAGCAGGTCAGGGGCAGCATGTCCCAGGCAGGGATAAGGGGAGGCAAAGGGCACTGGAAGATTACGGTACATCGCTTGGGAGGCTTGCCCCGCCACTGTCGTCCTACGGCCAGCCGCTCTTGCGGGCCTCCATCTCGGTGTGTGGGATGGGTGCTGTCACCTCTGGCAAAGAGAGCCTACGGGACTGTTGTCACCCGGCGACCCCAGCCAGCAGCTGGGCCCTGCCTTCGAAGTGGTGTCACCCCATCCCCAGCGAACAGAACGCAGGGGCGCAGGCAGTTACCTTGATTTTCGACCTGACCATGGGGCGCTTGACGGCCAGGTCCAGCAGCATCCCCCCGGCCGTGCCCAAGTCACCGGGGCCGGGCTGGGGTGTCGGGGGGTCGCTGGGCTCTGCGTCCCTGGTCCCGCTGCTCCCGCTGCTCTCCAGGCTGCAGCTGTCCTCGTAGCCCAGCAGCACGCAGCCGATCCCGCCTGCAGCAGGGGGGACGCGATGAAGGGGAGGGATGTGATAAAGCGGGGAACGCGATAAAGCGGGGGGGTGGAGGGATGCGGCCGGCGGAGCCGCGGGGCGGCGGCGGGCGGGAGCGGCCGGGCGCCGGTGTTTAACCTGCGGGCGGGCCGCAGGCGGCGGGGGAGGATCGCCGGCTCACGCTGCAATCGGAAACTCAAACACGAACGGTCCCAAAGTTCAAACAAGCCAGCTCCGCCGCCTTCCCGTTATACCCCGGGCAAGGGCAGGAGGAGGAGGAGGAGGAGGAGGAGGAGGGGGAGACGAGGAGGACAGCATAACCCCCCCCGCCCCAGCTCCTTCCTTCTCCTCCCCCCGCCACCTTTCTCATGCAAACGAGGTTTCCCACCTTCCCGGGGACACGCGCACCCCCACCCACAGCCCCCCGCCGGTGCCCCGGGCTGGGAGACGGCGCCAGGCGTGGGGGCGGCATCGCCCGGCGGGACCGGCACCCGGCGCCCCCGCCGATGGGCGGGGAGGGTCCCCGGGGTCCCCACGACGTTCCGCACAGTCCCCCAGAACCCGCCCGCCTTCTCGGGGCTCCCCCGGCCCGGCAAAGACCCCTCCCCAACGCGCCCTCTCAGCAGACCGCGGGGAGCGGGGCGAGGGCTGGGGTCCGCCGGGGACCCCCCCCCTTCCCTCCGTCCCTCCCGGCGGCGAGCGGTGCCGGGGAAGGGAGCCCGGCGGCGCCGTACCTGGGATGTAGGTGTCGGCTCTCTCCTCGTCGGGCAGCCCATCCCAGCTGCGCACCGCCGGCTGCGGGCTCCGGCGCTTCACCAGGAAGGCTCTGGGCATGGCGAGGGCAGGGGGCACGGCACGGCACGGCACGGAGCGGGGCTGAGCCCGCCGCCCGGCCGCAGCCCGGCGGGGCGCGGGAGCTGCGCTGCCGTCCGCGGGGAGCGGGACCGCACGCACCGGGCAGAGCCGCCGAGGCGCGGGGAGGGGAAGGGGAGGGGAGGGGAGGGGAAGGGGGGGGAGGAAAGTTTCATAAGGTGGAATAGAAAAATGCACCAGGAAACTTGGGAAGGAGCATGCGTGCTGCAAACATAACGGTGTCAACAAGTCTGCTTACCTGTCCGACCGGTTGGAGCAGCTGAGCTTTGTTCCAGCCCTTCCTAAGGCATGAATGTTTGCAAAAGAATTTAACGTCTGAAAATTAAAAAAAAAAAAAAAAAAAAAGAAAAAAAATAGAGGAGGGGAGCCCTGCCGTTGCTGCCCGCCCGCTGCCCGCTGGCGGGGACCCCGGCGGGGCCGGACCGGACCCGCTGCCCGCCCGCCACAGCGGGGTGCCGGGGGCAGCTCCCCTCCCGCCGCTGTGGGTCCCGCCGCCCACGGGGGGCTGCGCTAAGGGTCCCCCCCGAGGCAGCCCGCGGAGGGGAGGGCTCCCCAGGGCGCCGGGGAAGAGGCTGAGCTGTCCTCGGGGCAGCAGCAGGCAGGGAAAGTTGTTGTTGTTTTTGTTGTTATTTTTCTTATTGACAAGCCTTTCTTCTGTTAAAAAAAAAAAGGCTTTATTCTCTTTCAGTCATTTATTTAAAATGAAAAATGCGTCAGCCTTTTCTCTTCCCCCCTCCTTTCTTTTTTTTTAATTTGCCTCTTGTCCTCTCCCCCTCCTCCCGAAGTGGAAATGAAACAAAAGAGGACAGAGTAGGGGGGAAGGAAGTAAAAGAAACAGAAGAAAACCCAGAAAACGGCACTGCAAAGTCTCCGAGCACGGCAAAACCCATGCGTGGCCTGTCCTCGGGTATTTAACAGCATTCAGGGGTGCCTTCTCCTGCCTCACGCCCACTATTCAATCTGCTTTTTTATTAAACACAGTGGAAACGCACTTGGTGCCTTCCTCCCCAGCACATCCTCGCAGCAGAGCCGGCACCGGGCTGGAGCCGTTGTGTGGGCTGGTGGGACTGAGCACCAAGAGCTGTTTCCCTGCGTGAAGAGGCCTTTCAAATGGCATTGCTCTTCCCTAAGGTTACCACTTTCCTCCCAGAGAGCAAAGCGCAGGCCAGGGTGAATCGACAGGAGTTTCACCGTTGGTTTCATCCAGATGAAGATCTAACTCCAGGGGACAGATCTGGCGCTTCTGGAAAGGACGCGCCTTCAAACGCAGCGGCCAAGTTCAAGAGCTCTGCTCAACACACATCCCAGTTATTCCACCTGGGCTCCCTGGTCCAAGGACAACCAGTGTGGGGCTCTCGGGGACTTCACCCAGGGGCAAACTGGTGTGAGCTCTTGAGGGGGTCTGAGTACTGGGGGCGTGGGGGTAGCTGGAGTCCCAGAGAGGGTGTTGGAATGGAAGAGCCTCAGCCCCAAGCCCTGTGTCAGGGGCCGCACCACCGGAGAGGTCCTCCAGGCTGAGCATCTCAAAGCAATCTGTGGTTCCAGCCAGAAAATCCCAGCCAGGAGCTGCAGCAGCCCCACCTGCCGTACCCCATTTTGGTAGGGTCCTCCGGGGCGATGCACAGGTGCAGACTTCTCCATCCTGTAGGCTGAGAAGCAGCAGCGGAGTCACCCCACCACCCATCGGCTTGGTCCTCTGGGAAGCCTTTTAAGTCCTGACTGCTCACGCACAGGACAGGCCCTGGGAGCGACAGCGAGGGCTGGGGGCACCTCCTCGCTCCCCCTGCTCCTGCGGGGAGTTTTTAGTCTCCACAGGTACCGGGGGAGAAGCCACCTCAGCACGCCTTTGGGCAATTCCTCAGCAATACCACACGTAAAACCTTCTCTTTCTTTCTTTCTCTTTAAGGCTATGTAATTTCTCTGTTATGTCTGAGATTTTGCTCTGGGTCAAAATGCAGCTACATGGGTTTTAATTGATTTTTTGCAATGCTTTCAACTTGAGGTTTCTTTTATTTTAACCACTCCTTGTCTTTCAAGCCAAAAGAGGTAGCAAATGACATTAATCACAATGCTCCTGAACCAAGAGTTTGCTGTGACTACTTTAATGTCTTCTTGGCTTTTTCCAATCCTGCTTTGAGGTTCCCATTTAGTGAGGTCCTGGAGCACACACTTCACTTTAATTGGGTGCTCCGAGTCAGACGTGCACTTACATGCACAGCTGAATCAGGATCTAAATTATTATTATTATTGTTATTATTATTATCAGCTCTGGAGCCCTGACCACTGTGGTGTGCCCAGCGCTGTTGGGAGGCACATGGTGAAGAGAAGGTCCTGCAGCCTCCAGCAAGGCAAGAGGAGCTGGATGGAGAGGCACCACCAATGCAAAGTAGAGCATCTCAGCAGCAGTGGGCTGCCTTCCCCTTGAGCTAGCAGGTGGAAATACAGGCTGCTGAACAAGCCTTGGTGTTGCTTGGCCATAGCCCAGAAGAAAACAACGCTGCCTTTTCTAAAAATATCATTCCTTGGTATTTTTTCACCCAGAAGAGCCTGGGGAGCGTGCTCACAGCGTGGCCCCACCAACACCGTTGCAAGGAGCTATATGCAGCACCGTGAGGGGCATCCTTGGGGCTGCACCGCCTTCAGCGAGGCAGCCCACAGACGCGTCACCGAGCAGCCAACGTCCTTCTCCATACGCCTGCTGGAGCAATGTTGCACGTACAGCCCAGGCACTGTAATTACTCAATAAATAACAACGCTAACAAGATAATGGCACACAAACCTTTCTGTAGGATCTTGTTTAATTTTCAGCGTTAGTTGGGTGTGGGAGAAAATCCAGTACATTAAATTAACATTTTGGGTGTAAATCAAATTAAATGTACAAAATGCCCTGTAGGGTCAAAGCACAATGGGACCCACCCTTACAGATTTGACTACTAAAATGTATTTCATTTGACTCGAATCATTTGGGGGAGAGATTGGATCAAACAATAAATCGGCCATGTGTCGCTGTCACAAATACATATCCCCCTCCTTCCCCAACCGACCCCAGGTTGGGGGCGGATCGATGGTCGCGTGCAAGGGGCATGGGGGATTCAGCCCTTCTGGAGGACATCCTCTCGCCACCAGCCTCACCCCAGTTGATATAGCACCGAGAAGGGAGTGGGGAAAGCGTGCTTGGGGGCAAGGACCTGGGTGTAGGGAGCAAGGGAGGGAGCTGGGCTTGAGAAGAGCAGAGCAGAGGGACAGGTGCTCGGTAAAGGATGTCTAAGCATGTCCATTGCTCAGGGGATGGCAACTCAATGTTATCTGTGACCAGGGAATATTTTAGCTGCCCAGCGAACCCAGGGAGCCGTGCCCTTTCTTCTCCTTGCCTGGGCTACATTTCACCTTGATCAGCACCATGCAGCTGCAGAAGCAGGCGTGCGCCCGCATGGTGGAAGGATGCAGCTTGGGCAGGGACGAGGGTTGCATCGTATAGCCAGGCAGAGCTGAACAGCGCCGAAAGGCACAGTCCCTCAGCGATCCCTTGGCAATGTCTTTGAGCTGGGCCTTTTGCAGAGAGACCAGCAAAGGGATCTTCGTGCTCGGCCCCCGGCGGGATCTTGCCCCAAGCCATTGCCCCTCCTGCATGGAAGTGGAGGGACACCAGCAGGTACACCTGCAGGGGCTGCACAGGGATGCTCTGCCCGCGAGGCTGAGACCGCAGTCACCCAGTGCCCCTTTTCTGGTGATTTCTCAGTTTTGAGCCAAACTGGGCTGGAGGGAGATGAGACCCTGGCTGCTACAGGAGCCTGACAACACAACAGCACAGCCTTTGGTCTCTGGCTCCCAGCAGAGCTCAGATGGGGGGATTTATCCAAGTTTACTGACCATGCAAGAGAGGCCACAGCTTCATAACCTTGGGAAGATGAACCTTCAACTTCTGGGGTCTGTGTTGTCACTGAAACACCAGGGCTGGGACATCTGGGCTGCTGCAAGTTACCCAAATACCCAGCCGACACCCACCCGGCTGGCAAACCCCCACACTGCTCTCAGAGGTGTTTTGGGAGTCAGGGAAGAGGCTGGGTGTCAAAGCATTGCTCAGTCTTCTGAGAGAAGCATTCCAGTGTGATACCCCTTCCATGAAAACTCCGTGTTTCCCCACATGAGGTGGGACAGTGAGCATGGAGCCCATGCTGGCACCCAGGAACGGGTGCCATGAGGCCACTGGGAGCCCTGAGCTCACATCCCGGACACATTACAGGGAGAGAGTTTGCAGAAGGCGGATGCTCCCATTGCAGCCAAGACAAGCTGGGAGCAAGGGTGGGTGTCTCCTCTGCAGTCTTTGCCAACCCACTGCCTCCTTGGTTTATCTGGTGGAAGTCCATCAGGGTCTTCCCAGAAGGATCGGGAGGACCTCTGAGGACTGTGCAGTGGAGCACAGAGGAAAGGTCTCCCTGCTTTAAAAAAAAACCCTCACCCAGGGCACATGTTGCTTCTAACCCCAACCTTTCTCCCACCCGGACGTCTGCCCTTGCTCTCCCAGCTCAGCACCTGCCTGTGAAGTGCCGAGGTGCTCCCAGGGGGTGCTCCCCTCCACCCCTCCCTGCGCCCCATCACACACCTGCAGCACCAGGGGTGACTCAGCTGGGTTTCGGCAGCCGCCTGCACGCACGCACTGCGCGTTGCCGGAAGGGTTGCCATTGCCTCCGAGGGCAGGTTCCCACCCAAAGCGTGGAATCTCCAGTGCCAACATTTGGGTGAATACCAGTCCATGGTCCCCCGGAGGTCAGGCGGATGTGAGCATTCCTGGGGGCAGCGCAGGCTGCCAGGGCAAAACTACTGCCCTGGTCACACCTGCACAACACCCCCCTGTGCCACCAACCATGAGGCCTAGCCCAACTACTGGAAAGCTCTGCTTCCAAGTTGGGTTTTGGCAGCTGTCCTGTTTAGATGAGGAACCACTTCACCGCAGTGGATGGAGCCAGGGTGGCTCCATGCCAGCGTTATCTCAGAAGGAGAGAGCAGCGGCTCCGCAAGCTGCCCCAGTCTGGAGGGCGATCTGCTTTCCTTGGCTGAGCAGGGAAGGACGGATGGAGAAGGTGCCAGCCAGGGTAAGATGGCTCCCCAGGCTGCAGCAGAACCTGCCCTGCCTGTGCTTCCCCAACGGCTTTCAAAGCACCCCACCAGGCTGACTCACCGGGCTCCCGTCTCCCTGCCTCCCACGGCCCCTGCCACTCCCAGCGTCTCCCTGTCTTTCTCCACCGATACCTCAGCTTCCTTCCCACTCCCCCCCGCCGGCTCGGCGCTGTCTCTCCAGCCGCCCACTCGCTGTGGCTCTGCTCCCTCGGGGCGCCCAGCGTCACCCCAGGTTGCCCAGCCGCTCCCCGCCAAGCCTCCGAGTCCCACTCCCCATGGAAACAGCACTCACCTGCCCCCATGAAGCCTGTGCCAGGTGTCGGACCCCAGCAATGTCCTCCGAGCACCCTCCTCAGTGGCACCCACGGCCCTGAGGCTTGAGGGAAGAGGCTGCCGGAGGATCCATGCTCCCCACATGTCCCACACATGGTCCAGCACCGCTCTGGGAGGATGGGGTGACCCCCTTGGAGAGGCATCCGCTCTCACAAGGTGGTCAGCAGAGCCCTGAGCTTGCAGACTATGCTGTAGAGACACGACCGCGTGAGCATCTGTCTCTGGAGGCCTTCTGAAGCCCCTTTGCCAGCTTTTCCTGCACTGCCTAACTTTTTTGTTGGTTTCCTGCAATCCCACTGTCTGCCCGGTGTTTCCTCCCCAGGAACTTTGGTGTGTTCCTACCAAGCACGATACAACAGCAGAGGTTGCAAAGGTGGTGAAATCCCAGGAGTTTCCTGCAAATCAACAGCTAAATAGAGGACAGAAAGCTACTCTCTCTTAATATTCCTGCTGTGCTTAAAAATATATTACATGCACAACCTTTATTAGACACCAGAGAATCCACACAGGCTCTAACCTCCACAAGCCTCATCCACATAAGTAAGAGCCCCTCCAGCTCCTCAAGCAACCAGTCACCAGTGGTGGTGGTCCCCAGGGTTTCTCTGATGTTTTCACAGGAGACATCTCTCTACGCACCAAACCCAGCAGCTGCAGGAACAGCAAAGAAATGGGGCGGCAACCACTTGTCCTTTTTGGCTGGTGCTTTGGATTTTGGGTTGTCTCTGGCAGAAGGTCACGGAAAGCTTCAGCCAGGCAGGTCCGGCCAGAGCGGGTGTTGATACCTGCAAAGACGAGCAGCTGCCCCATCTGAGACAGGATTCCATCCCCCGAGGGGGACACACAGCTACTAATTGAATGCAGTGGGAAGGTTACCACAGGTGGTCTACCGAAGCCCACGCCCTGGTGTTATCCTTGAGAGAGGTTTTTTCCCTCCCCACGTTATGCTCCACTTTCAGCATCGCCACATCACTGTGTTCCCATTTCACTGCCCAGCCAGTGCCTGCTTCAGCACCATGACCCATGCAAATGGGAGCCGTCGCCCTGGAAAAGACACATTTTCCCTGGCATCGGGATGCCCTGCATGTCAGGATGTGCTGCCATCGGGATGCGCTGCTGTCAGGATGCACTACACGTCGGGATGCACTGCACAGCGTCACGGAAGCTGAGAGTTCAAGCAAGGAATGCGAAGCCCAGCTGCCGGGCAAGGCCAGCCTGTCCCGTTAGCTAAGACCACAGCCTTTTATCAGGGATTAGGGAGCCAGCAGTCACCAAGCTTGCTTGGGAAAGCTCTCCCCAAAAAGGCGGGTGTTGCCTGGTTCTGGTGGACAAAAGGTGGGTGAGCCACAGCTGGGGTCTCACCCAGTCAGTCCCTTCCCATGTTCCTAAAAATAACGAGAGGTGCTTTTGAAACGCCTTTAAAATCCCCCTTCCCTCAGCTGGCGTAGGCTGATAAGCTGCCACACTGCCCCGGGGGGCTATGGAGGGCCTGCGCTTCCACCTTCTGGCAAGCCCTGCCAGCTCCGCCATCCCCCTCCAAGCTCAGGCATCCTCAGTGGTAGAAAATCCCCTGTCCCCTCCCAAAGACAAATGGCACCTCTGGGGCCCCCAAGGCTTCCTCATTCCTGCCAGATGACCACGGCTATAAACCCCATTGTATGCGTATGGGGTTTATGCATTTCTTTACCATTTCAAAAACCTCCCAGAGGGTTCAGCTGGGTGGTAGGTGCTGTCCCTGCCATCCCTCTCCTTTTGGGGGGAAATGGGAAGATTAATAGAGTGATGGAGCAGTGATAAGGGCAGAGAGGGTCAGTGACGGGCTGGAGGAAGGAGTAACTGTCTCAGGTTGGGTGCTTGGGGACTGCTGCCACCCCTGGCCAAGTACCCTTGCGGTGCAGCTCCCTGGGGGGTTTGGCAGCAGTAAAAAGAGAAGGTGAGGTCCATCGCGACGCCTCTTAGCTCCTCTCCAACAAAGAGGACAGCTAGGACAGCCTTGGGCACTGGCGCTGCTGATGCTGGCCCAAGCACAAGTCTGCTCCAAGCCAGGGCAGGGGAGGGGTCGGGATGTCCCACCCCCTGTTCAAACACTTGACGTGTTAGAGATGGACCTTTCCCGCTCCCTGTCCCGGCACTGTGGGTGCATGGGGAGGGATGGCTCCCGGCAGGGACCCAGTGCTGCTGCTGGAGAGCCCCTGCCCGTCCTGCCTGCGCTACGGCAGAGCATGTGCTCCAACACGCCCAGGATGAGTTAAGCATCAGGATATGCACCCGCTGCCTACAAAATCGCCCAGGGAGCTCAGCGGTGCCGCTTCCAGCCGGGCGCCTTTCCCTACAGCTGCAGTTTGACAGCCGGGGGGTGCTTGGTGCTGGCTGCAGCACCCCTGAGTGCCTCTGACCCCTCCCCACCCACCCAGCCGAGGCGAAACCCTGACTTCATCCCTCCTCTCCCGGCTCCCCACACAGCTTAACCGCCGCAGCCCAAGGAGCCCTCCTTCTCTTGGGGGAGCCCCAGGAGGGTGGGAGCTGGGGGGGTGCAGCACCCTGCACCCTGCACAGCTTGCCCTGCTTTGGGGGGCCAGGGGCCCACACACCTCCCTGCCTTGCAGCAGCCCCTGTGCTGGGGCAGGGTTACCTTTGCCATGCAAGCTGCAGGGTTATTGCTTGCAGAATTACTCCGCCAACGGTTTTTATTTCTTTTTTTTTTTTTTTTTTTTTTTTTGCACAAGGGTTTTTATCTCCCCGTGCCTTTTACAATGTTTGCCAGGAGAAAAAAAAACCAACCCCATGCCCGTAAGTGTCTCTGCCCTCGACTCCTAACAGCACTGCTGCAATACCTGCCTCCCGCCATCCGCGGGCAAGGGTCTCTGCAATTGCCACCAAAATAATTACGAAGTGCTGGGTTTACATCCTCCCTTCGCTGCCGCGAGGGTAGACTTTGGCCTCCGTCTGCATTTCAACCGCCCGTCCCTGCTCGGGGGAATCATGTGCAGGATGCAGTGGGGTGCAGCTCCCCAGGCTGGGTACCTGCCACGGCACCCCGAAACAAAGGACGTGGACAAGCTGTGCTGTGGGAAAAGTGGGGCGAGATGTGGGGGGGAGGCAGCACCCAGACCACCCTCCTCGCTTCTCCCCGTCCCAGGGATGCCGGGGAAGGAGATGAGGGCAGCCGGGGCCACGGGGGACCCTTCGCACCCTCCAGCCTGGGCGAAACGAGGCCACGACGGGGCGAGTGGCGGTGGCGGTGGCAGCAGAGCCCACACCTTAGTTTATTTACCTGGAGGTGACCTGCTGGCGCAGCCGCCCCTGGGCTGGCTGGCTAACGTGTAACCACACATCGCCTGGCTATAAAACCAGCAGGGTTCAAGTAGCGGCTGCCCGGGGTTTCTGCCCTCCCTGCTGGAAGGAGGAAGTGCACCGGGAAATTAAAATCAAAAGTAACTGTTTTGCAGGCTGCCCTGCAAAGGGAAGGAAAGCTTCCTTGCTCCTTTGCTTGCAAGGGAGTAAAAGAAGGGTTCCCTCTCCCCTGTTTTCTCTTTTCTCCATCATTAAAATTTCAGAAGGATCAGAGCCGTTCCCTCCGGCTCCCTGAGAAGATCTGTGGGAACCCAGGGCTTGTCCACAGGGGACGAGCAGCAGAATTCAGCTGAATCGATAGTGAGAGCATGTCAGAGGCTTGTGAAGCCCACGTACAAACGCTGGGGGGATTAGCAACAGTGGCTTTCACTTCAGTCATGCCTGGCAGAAAATAAAACTTGCCCAAGCCAGGCACACCTCCACCTGCCTGGAGAGGAGGCTAACCCAGTCAAAGTAAGGTGTTTTTAATACACACATTTCATTAATTTAAATTTTTTTTTGAGTCTCTGCACACAGAGAAGCCCTCAGCAACCCCACCTCTTTATTACTGAGGAAGGACACAAAAACTTTAACACATTTCCATTTTTGTCTCTGTATTTTTCAAGTTTTTGAATACCAACAACAAGACACCCCCTCAAGCAAATAAGATAGAAACATTTACTGCCTGGCCAGGGCGGCTGCACCCAGACAATGACGAGGCTGTCACAACCAGGTCTGCAGCTACTGGGGGGAGAGATAATTACATTTCTCTAAGTGGAAAAGGCACCACGGTGAGAAAAAAGTGCCTACAACACAGCAATGACATTTTTTTTGTGTCAGTTATTGGAGCTGCCATAGGAAGAAGATCAATGCTATTACAAAGAGGCACAGCGCGCTCCCCTCATAGGCAGGCTCTCTCACGTGCGCAGCTCCGTCTCTACCCTAAGACCCCTGGCCGATGGCATGCAGGCACACGCAGGCACACGCGTGCACACCCGCACTCGCCAGCCGCGCACCCAGACCCCCCAGCCTGGGGCCACGCGTGCGAGCGGAGGTGGCCGAGCGCCAGGCGCAGCTCCCCTCGCAGCACCCACGGAAGGGCTGGGCTGGGCTGGGCTTGGCTCTCCGGGGCGAATTCCTAACGGCAGCGCCGGCAACCTCCTCCAGCGGCTTCGCGGCGCAGATGGGAACTTGGCTTAGGTTGGGTTCGGGATTTTTTTTGGTCTTCTTTCAGTTGAGGTAGCCGAGCCGTTGCGTCTCGGTGGAGCGCCCCGGGTGTGTGCAAACCCGCCTGCATGAGCACACACGCCTGCACGTGCTTGTCCACCCGGCAGGGAGGAAGGGCTGTCTCTGCAAAGAGGGAAGGACAACGAGCTCGCCAAAACCCCTGAAAAAAATTCCTGAAAGCTTTGTGAAAACACACCTTTGGGTGTTTTTTTTAAATTATTATTTGTTTGTTTGCAGTTTGATAAGAGAGGTTGATTCCTCACTTCACACGGGAGAAATGGAGGAGAGGGGCTGTGCTTCCGGCCATGAACCTGGAAATAGGCTAAGTTCAAACTTTACCTCTATCCCCTGACATATTTTGCAGGGTTTTCCTTAGGCTTTAGTGCTACTGGTGACCCACTAAGGCAAGCCATGACTGAGTGCCGTTTTGTTTATTTGTTTGTTTATTCTCTGGTGGCTAATATAGCCACTCCTTCCCTTCGTGGGATGCTACGCTGCTCGGCGTAACCACTTGTTACACAAAGCTTAGCCAGAACTCCTCCATGTCCATCAAAATGGTTGGAATGGGCAAATAAATGTGGAAGTCTTACTGAGACAGAACCTGCAATGCAGCCTTACCAAGGAGGCTGGCAAATGCCCACGTGAGAGCGTGGAAGGGAGGGAGGGGGCAGACGAGGCTCAGAGGTTGCATGACCTTCATTTTCTTTGGAAACTGGGATAAAAACACCCCCTAAGCATTGACTTCAGACAGGTTATCCAAGAATACCTGAAAGGTGATTGTAGCGAGGTGGGTATTGGTCTCCCCTCCCAAGTTACTAGTGATAGCACAAGAGGAAATGGCCTCAAGCTGCGTCAGCGGAGGTTTAGATTGGGTATTAGGAACAATTTCTTAACTGAAAGAGTGGTCAGACATTGGAACAGGCTGCCCAGAGAGGTGGTGGAGTCACCATCCCTGGAGGTACTCAAAAAATGTGGCACTTCAGGGCATGGTTTAGGAGGCCTGGGGGTGTTGGGTTGACAGTTGGACTAGAGGTTGATCCTAGAGGTCTTTTCCAACCTTAATGATTCTATGATTCTGTCACCACAGAGATCCGAGATCTGTTTGCCCAGGGGAAAAAATGACCTTCAGCTTTTCACAGTCTCCTTCACATGCGAGTCAACCCTTCCCTCCCCAAATAGTGCTCAACCCTGTCTCCACGAGACAACGCGTGCCGCTACCCCCAAGCCAGCCAAGGAGTAACCAAGGCACAGGAAAGAGGGCATCAAAGAGAAGTACAGACATAACACACCAGGAACCAGCTCCTGCCAGCCAAGGTGTGCATTTAAGGAAAGCTCACATGGAGAGCAACCAGCAGACCCAGCAAAAGGGGAGTGCCTCCTGAGCCACGTTTCCCTCAGCACAAGCTCATCCTCTGCCTCACTCTCTGTTTGGGAGCACCAGGAATGCAGCCTGTGACCTGGCGAGGTGCTACCATTGCTTTGCCTGTTGCACACACCCTGCCAGCCCTGCGAGACGTCTCTGCAACGGGCCTGGGACGGTCAAGGTTGTGTTGGTTGTGGGAAACTCTGAAACCTCCTTCTCTCTTGTCCTTCTGCCAACTGCCAGCTAGAAAGGCTTTCCCCAGCGATATCACCGCTGGGCACTCCTGCCTCCCTCCTCCATCACTCCCACTTCCCTGCCTCCACAGCGTGCCCCTGGCTGGGCTCACCCAGCGCATCTGGAAAAGCATCTCAGAAAAAGGAAAATGGGCTTTTCCATGTGGTTGCTGCTGTAGGGTTTTAAGCTAGACCCAGCTGCTAATGTGGCCCATGGCTAGGCTTTCCAAAAGTTTGCCGCCCTGAATGCATTCGCCCCAAGCACAAGAGGGGGGCAACTGCCCAAAGCAGAAGAGCAGGGCCAGGGCAGGGAAGGTGAGCGCTTCAGCAAGACCGAGCCCTTGGGAGGGAAGGGAGGAGAGTGGGAACACCTGAACTATCATGGAGGAAACTCAGGCTGTGAAAGCACAGCCTGCATGTTCCCTGCCCAGGCTTTTAGTCCCTCAGGTGATTAATGACAGTCTTGGGTAGAGGCGCTCAGCTTCCAGCCGGGGTGAGCTGCACCCTTCCACGGTGCCAAGGGCGCTGTTCTGGCTCACATCCGCTGTGCATCTGGCTTGACCTTGTTCTTGGCAATCCAGTGGCCTTGGACGCGTTACAAGCACTTACGCATAGGTCTTAATAACAGTAAACACACTGATGTGAGCAAAACTATTAGACTCAATTGAAATATTATCATTCCCACTAATTTTGCCTTTCATTTTAATCACATTCATTCAGCAGACAGATGAAAAAGATTATAACAAGGAAGGATCGGCTTCACACGTTTGGTTTTCCTCTTGCACTACGGACAGGGCTGGGGATGCGACCCCTGCCATCGCCTCGCAGCAACTGCTCTATAGGTCTTCTAAGCTCTACCTGGAACTATCCGAGCCTGGTTTTGAGACAGGAACTGTGATATCTGCTGAGGTTGAGATTCCTTGTGCCCCACCATCCTGCCTGGCAGCTAGCTGTGGCAAATGCTTAGAGATAAATGTACGGGAAGGAGTCAGGAATAAGCCTACACCTTTCACAATAAACCTCCCACCTTCCCGTTCATTTGTGGTTTAAGGAGTTCATGAGACAAAAGCAGCATCCAAACATCAAGGGCACTCCAGGAATTTGTGCAGTTCCTTTTTGGATCTGCCAGCAGGTTCAGCTTCTGTAGTACAAGGGGCAACGACTCCCACAACTCACTCAGACGTGGGGTGACCCGCTTTTTGCTTGGTTTAAGCTTGCTACCCACACACCCACCGGTTACCCCTGGGCTGTGGGAAATGGCAAACGATTGTTCCCCGACCTCCTTCAGGGTTCTGTGGACCTCGTGGTTTGCCCCATCTCCCCACCAGATATCCTTTTGTTTGATACGTTCCTAAGAGTGGCTCCTCTGCACCTCTGATGTGCTCATTTGGGCGGTAAGGCCCCGGACAGCCACTGCTGACAGGGCCCCTGCTTTTCGGGAGCGCCACCCAAGCCTCTGCCTGCTCCACAGCAGCCAGGGGGAAGCTCGCTTTAACGCGTTACATGGCGAAAGCGCCCCGAAAGGCTGAAGTCCTCCAGCTGAAGCACATCCGAACGGCCATCCGCCGCCCTCGCACCGGGGCGCTGGGAACACGCACCTCCCTCTGCCTGCGGGGAGGCGCCGGAAGCGCCCCCAGGGCGAGGCGTAACGCGGGCTCCAGCGCGGGACAAGCTGCCGCGCACGAGGCCGCACGCGGAACAATGAGGAGAAACCGAACAACTGCGGGGCCGCCTCCCGCCTCCGGCGGCTCGCCCCGTGCAGTTCGGGTTCTCTGGGCAAGGAAGGCGCAGGGCTGGAGGTCTGCGCGAAATAAATGCAAAAAAGAAGTATTTCCCGAGCTCAGAATAAATCTCCTTTTGTTTGCTTTTCGGCGCCCCGGCCGCCCCGGGAACGCGAGCGCGCGCCTGCAGCGAGCTCCAGCGGATCCCCCTCCGGGCGGGGCCTCCCGCGGGGCCGCGGCTCCCGAACCCCGGCGGGAAAGCCAGGGCGTCCCCGTGGAGACCACCCGCGCGTGGGGCCAGCGCCTTCGGCTCCCTTCCCCCCCCCCACCCCCGCCGCCGCCGCCGCCGCCGCCGCCGCCGCCCACAGGGCGCGGATCGAGCCCTCCCCTGCCTCGGCGCTCCCCTGCTCTGGCCTGGCTCGACTCGCTCGGCGCTCGGCTGGGGGCGGGGCGCGCCTCCTCCTCTCCCCTACCCCCTACCTCCCCCCCCCCCCCGCGGCGAGCAGGCGGCTCCGGCACGCGCCGCCCGCCCCGCCGGCGGCGGCGATGTCGGGGAGGTCCCGGGCGGTGCTGGCCGCCTCCGCGCTGCTCTCCGCCGCCACCGTGACAGCCGTGCACCTCCAGCAGCGGCGGGAGCGGGAGGTGAGTGGGCCCGCCGCGGCGGGGGGGGGGGGAGGGGGCGAGCGGGGCCCGGCCCCGCCCCTGCCCCTACGGCGGCTCCTGCGTTCGTGGCCCCGCCCCTCCGCCAGAGGCCGCGCCCCTGAGCCCGCCCCCTCACCTGCAGGCCTGGCCCCAGGTGTCCGGCCGGAGCCACGCCCCCACTCCTGGCGGCTCGGCCCGAGGTCTGAGGCCGGAGCCACGCCCCCTCGCATGATGCCCCGCCCCCACCACGCCAAGTCCCGCCCCCTTTCCCGTTCCCGCTTCGGACCTCGCGGCTGCTCCACGTGGCTCCGCCGCCCGCAGCGCCTTGACCCTTTACCCTCTGGCTCCTGCCCTTTTCACTTGCCCCTACCCCTGCGTCCTGCCCCTACCCACCTCAGAAGTCGGGCCCCTTGTTCCCGGTAGGCAGCCGCGTCCCCAGCACCTCGCCACCGTCTGCGTGCCAGGTGGACACCGGCACTGCAGGTGCTCGGCCATGCCCGGCCCAGAAGCCAGACAGGCACCTGCAGCGCAGTGCCCTCCCATCCCAGTGCCCTTGCACCCCAGAGCATGGCTTCCCCTGCTCTGCCCCCAGTGTTTCCCAATCCACAGACTACCCTTTCCCTGCATTTTTTTTTTGCCTTGGCACCTGCCTTTTCCCTGCTCATGTATCTGCACCTGCTCCCTTATCCCATCCCTTATCCCCTCCTGTGCATTCGCCGGCTGGGGCAAGTAGCAGTTAGGAGCTCCAGGGTGAGCTGCAATGGGCTCAGCGGAGAAGGTTTCCTCATCCTCTGTGTGTTACTTTGCAGGAAGGATGTAATCCTGCACCCTCTGTGCCCAAGGGCACCACCCTGGCAGCGTTCCCAGGGCTTTCCCCTGCCTGACCGTGCTGTCCGGCTGGTGCTTGTCCCTCCGGCGATGCACGTGCTCTGCTTTTCCTGAGCTCCAGAAATGCCTCCCGCTACAGGGCAAACAGCGCTGTTCTGTGCCATGCACCTGGCCCTGGCTCCTGTCTTGGTTTGACAGGACAGGAAGAGTGTAAGCTAACAAATACCATGCGATAATTAAACAGGGAAGTTTTCTATGCTACATTTACAGAAATCAGGTGATTCCTGGCAGGCACCCTGTGTGTAGGAGAGACCCACAGCCGGAAGTGTCAGGTCAGATAGTGAGTCCATATACAAAGAAATCCTGCCCAGGACTAAAAGTTGTGTGATTGCAGAATGGATAGGCTGCGCATGGCAGAGGTTTGGGCAGCGAGCGTGCAGGTTTAGACCCTGCCGATGCGGCAGGTGGGTGCTGCTAGGAGGTCACACATCTGATTTCTGCCCCCCTTGTCTCTGTCAGTGCTTGAGAACGATGGGTCTTGGAGGATGGGACTGATCTGGGTAAGGAAGGAGGCAGGTTAATTTGCTGCGCAGCTTGGAAAACATACTGGATGGCACAGGTAGTAGCAAGAGGAAGGCTTCTGTCTTGGAGTGGCGATGGGTCTTGGCTCTGCATTGCCAGAGCTGACACGTATGCTGCGTAGGTCACTCAAGCTCAGGTTTTTGCAGGTGGTTGCTGGCTAATTCAGTGTGCCTGCCTTGAGCCTCTGAAAACCTGTCAGGAATATGTGCTAAATGCTCCTAAACTACAGCTGAAATAAATGGGAGCTATACTTCAAGCATGAGCTGCAGGACAATACATGCTCTGGGAAAAATCACCCTTGGGTGTTTCAGTGAGACACCTAAGCTTAATGGATGTTTTTGACCTTAATCTTCAGCTAATCTCTCTCCTTCACCTCATAGAGAGAATGTGAAATTAAATTAACATTTACAGAATGTTCATATTCTATAGGGGTGACAGGCATAAAACAGTCTGCAGGTAAATGAGTAATGCCACAGTCAGAGCAGGATCTATGTATCATGAAGCAAGTAACGCTTCAGGCAACAGGCTGAACAAGGAATGTGAAACTAAACACTGAGTACCTGGTCAGGATCCATGCTGAGCAAGGCAGCGGTTCCCTGGTATGTAGAGACCTTGTTGTAAGTCATGTGCAAAACACAGGTGAATTAAGGGCACAGCTGCGAGTTTATTGTATGTGTTCTACCGGTGTATGAAATGTGGCACCATTAAAAGAAGTGGTGGATTAGCCAGTGAGTTGATATGGTTAATGCCCTCTGGTCACTTCATATATTTCTAATGATACCAGAAAAAAAAATAGGGACTCGCTGCCTTTTGCCTGTTCCCGTTGCTCTGTGCCGTAGTCATTGCTCACTTTGCAAAATAATGTTAAATTGTATTGGCTGTTACACCTGAGGTCGCTGCTGCAAGCTTCTGCCTGGGGAGCTCCTGGGTGTCCCAGATGAGACCGGGGTGGGCAGGTTTCACCCCCTGGGTCTGTTTTAACTTATTCTTCTGCAGCTGGAAGCAACTATTCCTGCGGAGGGTATCGGTGTTGCTGCTGTCGGGCTGCCAGCAGATAGGCAGTCTTGCTGAGTATCCTAGAGATGGAGGGGTCAAAGGATCCAGTTGGTCAGTGACAAAACCTCTGGGGGGTTTTGGGGCACAGATCCAGTGTCTATTCTTTGCTATCCATCCTAACACCCAGGTGTGGGCACGGCTTGTGAACTCTGCATGAGGAACTCATGACTTCAGAGGTGCGTGACCTGTACCTATGAGGATGGGTTCGCAAATCAATACTCTAGAATTAGAAATGATTGATCTCTCCAAAAGCTGGATCTGACGCTGATCTGTATATGATTGCAGGGATATAGGCATTCCTCAGGATGCTGCTGCTGCAGAAGCAAAGCCAAAATGATCAATTCTCATTTTTTCCAGCGATCAGTTTAACTCGCTATTCAGAAGCACTAAGGCTCAAAGCTTGTACTTCATAAATGAAGTCTGAGATTTTCTCTTTATAATTCTTCATCTTCAAGTCGGGGAATAATGGCTTCAGGTTTAAGGAACCCAGTTATTTAGATAATGTAAAGGAAATAAGTAACATGGATATTCTGCAGCCCCAGCGTAGGGATTATTTCTAGATTATCTTTATGCAAATTAATAAACTTTTGACTTTTATAGACTGATAGGCCAGGCACAAAGTGATTTGAGCTTGTGCACATTTATCTAAACTGATGCAGAAGACAAGCAGGCCTAACCTCTGAGAACAGAGGAAGGCAAGAAGATTAACGTTTTCATAGTTCTTTGTCACTCATGATACTCAAATTATAATGGTGTCTTTTGCAAACTGTGTGTTTTCAAAGTAAATGCATTCACCATCTGAAAGATTGCAGCACAGCTGGTTTTGTGAAGGAGAAAGTCACACTCTTGATGTAATTGTTCAGTTACATTGGATCTCCCCACATCTTTTCTTTATTGTTATGAACTAATAGTAGTTCATAATGAGTTTATGAGCTTTGTCTTTAACAATTACTAATTTGTAATCTGAGTTCAACTGATTGAAGCCGATGGGAAGGAAGTGGTTTTATTACATTAATTTCCAGAGAGAGTTTTGATTATTGGCTGACATATGCGCCTGTGCATTTTATTAACAAGATAAAATATTTCTTAAACTAAACCTTTCTATTTTAGTCTTGACAGGAGAAATAATTGCCTTTGAAATATGCAGTTATTGGCATTCTAGGTGAAGACTAAAACCTTGTGAGAACTTGCAAAATAATAATCACAAACACCTACAATGACTTCACGTTCAGCTTTCAAATAAATTGTTAGTGGGTGCATTTTGGCATCGTTCAAACAGGCCAAATAAATTATTAATCTTTTTATGCCATTAGGCTAAATAATTTATTCATATCTCTAGTATCCAATGGCTAACCTTGGTACCTGTGAAACTTTCTCATTCCTGTGTCCAAGCTGAGCGTGAGTTGGTAAATGAGGCAGGTGGATAATGCTTTAACTAAACATAACTTTGACTAAAATTTCTAAGTTTTAGTTGGGCTAAAACAGGACTGTGATCACATTGCTTCATTTAGATGTGAGCCAGGGTTGGCTCTCAACAATAATTTCATGGCTTTTACTAATTTATAGTATTTTTGTCCTCGTGTATTGTATTTTCTGATAAGCTTATGACTATTGCTTTGAAATTTAGTAAGTGTCTGAATATCTAAAAGCATATCTAAGAGCCTGCCCCAGGAGTTCAAGCCAAACCACCAAACTGGATGGGGTATCCCATGTTCTCCTTTGCGCTGTTGCTTCTCTTTGGTTAGCTAGTTCAGGGAGTTAAATCTGCGGAGTATGACTTCCTTTGTGAAGGAAGGAAAAAAGAGCTGTTTTCTGCTGTCTGAGCTGCCTGACCCTGGGGTGGGATGAGCAGCGTGGGGCTGGAGGGATGGCAGCAGCACCAGCTTTGGTTGGTTGAAGTTGCCAGGGAGCTGTGTCTCAGCTGGATGTCAGGTGCACAACTGATTAAACACTTCGCATGGTCCCTGTTTCTTTCCAGAGTTAGTGTCTGCCTTGCCACCTCCTTCGACCCGTGTCTGATCTCATCACCTTTCGCTCACATCACTCTGCTGCCTCACCTGTCCCCAGAGGTGCACATCTGGACTAAAGCAGCTGGTTCCCAGCTAGTCCCTCGCCTCCTTCTCCCCACCCCAATCTATGTCACCAGTTTGAGTTTCACTTAGTTTGTGTTCCCCTGGTGAGAGGTAAAGGTTAAACATTTCACCTAATTGTCAGAGTGAAAAAAAAACCCTCTAGGTGTGTGTGTGGTGGGGAGAGAGAGAGAGAGAGGAGTAAGGAGGAAACAAAAGCCAGCTAGGATTTTCTTAGGGCTTTTTATACCCATTAAAGGCCTTATCCACCACTTTGAAAATTGCTGCTCTGTGTTGCACATTTTATTTATAAGAAACATTTTAGGTAAAGGGGATATTTTTAAAATAAAGTGCCTTGCTTTTCAAGAGCCTGGCATAAGTAGGCTGTGGGACTTTTGTCCACCTTGTAGCAAGAGTTTACAAGGTCTCTTTTTTTAAAGTAAGACATGAGCAGAAAGAAGCAGTTGAAAACACATGGCAGTTTTTCTTAAAATAATTTCCAATTTGCCACCAAATTCTTTCCAAGCAGAATAAAAGTTTGGGGGAGATTAGTTCGATTTGGTAAAGATTTAGGGCAGAGGTAATAGGATCTTATAGATCATGTCCATCCTTCACAGCACAGGAATTCTGGGTGCATAGCATTTATTTGCTCGATAGCTTTACCATTTAGTAAACCCACCCATCTGAAGTGAGTATAAGTAAAGCACTTTTTGGTGTAGTACCGTCAGTGTATCAATGTTGGATTATCAGCTCTTGTAGTTTTACATTCAAACCATGTTCAGTGGCTGTGGCTATGGGTGGTGGCAGAGGACTTGCTGAGGCAGCAAGGTGAACAGCCCTGCAGGAGGGATTAGGGCTGGGTGGGGGTTAACCGCATTCAGCACCCAACAAGCTATGATAAACTCTTTCCCTTGTGTTTTCAGAGGCTGCACCGTGGAGTTCTCAGAGATCTGGAGCGTCAAAATCAGAAAAAGGAGAATATTCGCCTGCTAGAAGAGCAGATTGCTTTGACAAAGCATCTTATGGAAGAAAGAGATAAGGCGCTAATGGAAAAAGGGTCCCAGCAGTCCTAGGCACAGACCTGAGTCATTAGAAGCTTGATTAAAGACGTTTGGAGCTCATTGCTATTTAACTACATGCAAGTGTTTCAGCTAACAGAGGTAATCTGTGAAAGACTGTTTCTTTTGGATAGGTTATAATCCAGTCCCAAAAGCTATAGGGTGGACAGAAAACATTTCCTCTGTCATCAGTACTTTGTGGAGACTTGGCCAGCACATCCAGCGTGGATGGACTTGTCAATGAGGGGAGGAATAGCTCCTTGTTACGCAGACACTATCTAGAATGGCTAATAACGTACACATGAGTGGGCTGCTGAGCCGGCATGATGATGAAGCCACCAGGACCTCCACCTCAGAGGGCCTGGAGGAGGGTGAGGTGGAAGGGGAGACCCTCCTCATTGTTGAGTCTGAAGACCAGGCTTCGGTAGATTTGTCGCACGACCAGAGCGGGGACTCTCTGAACAGCGACGAAGGTGACGCATCCTGGATGGAGGAGATGTCCTACTACTGCGAGAAGTGTCAGAAGTGGATTCCTGCAAGTAAGCCTGCCTGTTGTGTTGCGTCTCGCTTGCACTACAGGGGTTGTTGTTTGCAAGGTGGTTACGCTGTCCTGTGTGCCTATTTTATGGGTTAGGTCTTGTTTAGCAGTATGCCATCCTATGTTGGAGGAGAAAGGCTGTCTCGGCGCTAGCCTGATGCTAGCGGTGTGCGTTAGGTGCTTTGATCCATGAACCGTACGGGTGTCCAAAGCTGTCGTTCCCTGTAAAGAAATGGGACTGTCTTCTTTAATTAGTAAAGAATAAGGGTATAACTTCAGAAACGTGCACACCCTCCCGAGTCTTGCTGCTAGTGTGTTTAAGGGACTTTGGCCAAGCAGTTTGGCTCACTCAGATAAAGGTAATGATACTTGTTGTAAAGCTCTTCCTGTGGAGGAAAAGGGCTTTGGGATAGTGTTACTACTTTATTTTTTTTCTTCCTGGACGGTTTGTCACATCTGTGGAGCATATGGCTAAATCTCAACCTTTATGGTTTCCTGATAATGTGAATTGAATTTAACTTTCACAGAAGCATGTCCAGCCTGTAGCAGCTAGCTTTGGGAGGAGTTTGGCGCAAGCTGCAGAACTTGATCCCTCTGCTACTGCTGCTTGGCGTAACGTCTGTGCTGTTAGCAATGTAACTGACTGACTTTACTTTCTAAATTTGGGATTATTGGATCTACTATTAGATCCAAAAGCAAGATATTGCTAAGGACTGTTTGGTTTGGGTTTGGGTTTTTTTGGGTGTGTGTGTGTTTGGTTTTGGGTTTGTATTTTGCTTTATTTGTGGCCAGAAATAGTGAACTTTTCAGGTGGCACCTGCCTTGCAGATATGTTAGAGCTGCCCTTTTTGCCGTCTTAGAATTTGCCAAAAGTTACTGTGTAGAAAGCTCCTCTCTAAGCATGTTAGTGTTTTGATGTTAATGTAATGGAACCAACATAGTGCTATTAAGGTATTATGCAGTTAAACGGATATATTAACTTGAAATGTATTAATAAAAAACAATGGAGCAGTGTTAAAGGTACCGTAAGATATTTCATCTTAGAGCACTTGATTTAACACTCAGTTTATTTTATTTTACAAAGATGTTCCTCTCTCTTGTTGTGGTGGAACAAATCCAAAGAGCAGGAAAAGCCAGTCACAGGGCAACAGTAACTAGATAAAAGTGTGCAAAGTAAATGAGCTGGAAGAGTGAAATACTGCTCTCTCTGCCAATTGTTCAGTTATACTTGTGAAAGTCACCAACAAGCTCAGACAAATGATCACTTTTTACATTGAATCGCCATCTAGAAGTTCTTTTAATCTACTAAGTGTGGGTGGGGTTTCCCCATCAGACGTAGGTGCAACTTTGATAGCTGGATTCTGCAATTCACTACAGAAACAAAGCATCCATATATTGCAAATGCTTGATCTGGTGTCGTTATACAGTAAAAAAGATGTCATACTGTTAGAGAAAGACCTTTCATGTGTGAATTTTCAGAAACGCTGTGGTCTTAACTGTTTCCTAGTCCTGTGATTTTATTTTTTAATTTTTCATATTTGTGTAAATTAAGCTCTGGTGAGTTTAGAAGTCCTGATTCATATAAGGCTTTTTTTTTTTTCTCTGCTGCAGAAACACTGAATTAGAGCCTGTAATTTTGGATGCATGGGGTTTTACAGGTGGCTCTATCCCAAAGGATTGCTTTTGTTCAGACAAACATTTATGCAGGGTTAGCTTTACACAGCAAAGCATATGCTGAAGTGCTTTGCTGATTTGGGATCTAATGTATCGAATGCACTCAAGAAAAAGTATTTGCTTATAATGTTGGGCTGTTCCTGTGGCTGTCAGTCTCAAGGAAAGAAGATCTTTTCCTGAGAGGAAAAATAAATACCATGAACACCTTGTCTGCTGCAGTGCATCCTGGAGGCTGCTGTAAACAAGGACTGACAGCCCTCCTTTAGTAACAGTTCGCAGGCAGGGAAAGAGAGAGCTGTAGAGACATGTAGCAGTGAGTGGAAAGACGACATGAAAGAGAAAGCTTGTGTATTCTTATAGCCTTTGCAGGAGCATACCTTTTTTTTTTTTTAAACAGGTCAACTTTTTTTTTTTTAAGTGGAGTGGGAAAACAGTTATTTATTGAAGCATATAGGTTATCCTGGGGAAGCAAAAAAGAATGAGAAGTGCAGCAGAAACAAGGAAATCCTTGGCTTTATACCTGCATTCAGATGTTAAGTAGAACGCCCCTTTTTTATGCCTGTGCTTTTCAGTTGGTCATTGCTGGCTGCTGCAACTGTGAAATGAATCTGCGCCTTCCATCGCAGCAAGTTCTGATGCTTCCTGGGAACCGTCTGGGTCTCTGGACTCTGGGAACAAGGCAAAAAGTACTTTTCTGCCTGATGTTGTAGGAAATACAAATCTCCTTTGCAGTACTTCTTTCCATAAAAGGATGAAGAAATTTATTTTTGCCATTCATTTTAGGTCAACTGAGAGAACAGCTCAGCTACCTCAAAGGAGATAATTTTTTCAGATTTACTTGCTCCGATTGCTCAGAAGATGGGAAGGAGCAATTTGAACGGCTGAGATTAACGTGGCAACAAGTAAGTAAAACATTTGTGCCAGCAGAACAACTACAGGACTTTCTAAAATTGTTTGTTGTGTATGTGCTACCTAGAAAAGGAGGATCAGGTATAGGTAACAACAAAAAGATATGCATGAACTTCAGAAATTAATTAGCTAATAATTAGAATTTGGGCATTTGGCAGGTAAATGAAAAGATAATCATACAAACCACAATTTTTTAAAATTTTTTTTTCCCTTCCCCTTATGTTGCTCATGAATTCATGGCTTCAGACAGGTTTGGAAAAGCAAAATGGATGCAATTTTACAAACAGAAGGCTTGCCAGCTCCCTGAACGCAAAGCTCCAACCTGACTGCTTACTCAATAGCAACAGTCCTTGCCGGAATTTGCTATTTCAGTCACTTGCACACCTGAGCAATCAAAATCCCTTGCATTATACAGCAGCCACCATATGGGTAGACTGATGCACATCATCTTGCCCTAAGCAGGGTGCTGGAGCATCAGGAAGCCAGTGCTGGCTGCCTTTGCATAAAATGAATTTGATCAGGCAGTAGCTGTTGCTCAGCTTTAAGTGTTTCCACATGCTGAGCATCAGGCAGTATGTGTGAGATGTCTCTTTGCATCCTTTGGGACAGTAGTGGTGTGTTGTCTCATAATAGATCATTTAAAACATCAGTTGTAACTCCTACAATGCTTTCTCATGGTGCCCAGTGCTGGGCTGTGCAGGAGAAAAGGCTGGCGTTGCAGTCTGTGGCTACCAGACTGGCAGAGTTTCAGCAAGTTACAGATCTGGAGAGCAAAGGCCGCTAGCATTACACCCAGGTCTCTTCAGAGTGGTATGAGGAAGGGACAGACAAAATCAAATGGGTGAGGAAGAAAGTTGGCTAGTGAAGAGCCTATCTCCCAAGGCTTCCAGCAGCCAGGGCTGCTGCTGCTTCTGGGTAAGTCAAATTGAGGGAAGTGGTCAAATCCTACTTCAGAAGTAGGAGAAATGGGGACAGGGATTTCTGGATTTTTTTTCCAGAGTATGTGGCCTCAACGGGTCCTTACCTTTAGGCAGTTGAAAAGAGAATTGCTTTTCAAGTCCTGAGACACTGTCCCACCTGACTTTGCAAAGACCTAGATAAATAGGTTTTTTTATCAAGCTACGAGGGGTTGTGAGGCAGAAATAGGGTACAGGGGCCATTAAGGCTGTCTGTGTTTCCTCATTTTTGCATCCTCACTGATGCATTCCAGAAAGCTATGGCCCACTGTGAGGAGACCCATCTTCCAAAGAAAAACACACTTCAAACTTCTCTGACAGTGAAAAATAAGTCCTTACTGGAAGTAGTATCCAAGTCGAGGCTGTGTGATTGTTGAAAGATGGTCCCAGCCCAGCTGGTTTTAGTTGTATTCAAATGAATTGGGTAAATGCAATTAACGGTTGGTCACTTAGGATTTACTTACAAAAAGGTGTGATATTTTTCAAACCTGCCTTTTAGTTTAGGCATGTAATAGGTCAGACGTGGATTTTGGTTTGTGAAGCACGTGAATGAGCTGTAAATGGATTGTGTTTAATGAAGATCACCTGAAGACAAATGTCATTCTTGTATACCCAGAACTATTAGTAGGTATAATATAATTTTACAGAGACTTTTCAGTCTGTTCAGCTTGAAATGTAACAGTAAGTATTTAGAAGGATCGTTGTCACTAGATGGATTATATAGTGAGATTACTTGTGACCATTTTTTGAAAAACTTTTCCCTACCTCCACACTACATTCAGATCCCAGCTGTGATATAATTCATTTATACAACTGCTGCAAAAGCTTGTATCTCAGCATAAACCTGCATAACTAGGCAGCTTGTTATTCCCCTAGGATGGAGAAATCTCTGGGAGAATGTGCATCTAACAATAGAAAGACAAGAATGGGCAGCATGAAAGTGGGAAGATGGATTGCAGAAGTTGCCTATGAGATGTTGCAAAACCAAGATATTTATGAGGGAGCAAAGATTTGTGTGTGTGTGGCAGCTGGGGGGGTACAGATCAGCAGATGAAATGGAAAAGATTCACTAGTATCAACACTTTCTGTTCCAGGTTGTCATGCTGGCAATGTACAATTTGTCACTGGAAGGAACGGGCCGTCAGGGGTACTTCAGATGGAAAGAAGATATTTGTGCTTTTATTGAGAAACACTGGACTTTCTTATTAGGGAACAGGTAAAGACGTGATGTTTCCCTTTGGTTGGTGAGCCAAAGGAATTAAAACCTATTATACAGATGGACAAGAATCCTGGTTAATTTGGAGATGTCTCTGTTGGGCCTCACTAGTGAGAAAATTGGAGGGCTTAATATTGAGAACCTGAATGTAGGCATGAGGGTTACTCTTGAGAAAGAATAAGCGTTTCTTAGTGGGGAAAAACAACCCTAAGAATGTCACACAGAAGTAATGTAAATGCATACATTTTGGGTTATTTCTTATCTCTCGGTAGGTAGTGTCTGAACCTGCAAAGCCTTTGAGTATTTCTAAATAGACACACAATGGATGGGCTAGTACTGATGTCACCAGGATTTAAAGAGGGGGAAAAAAAAGAGGTCCAGCAAAGTGCCATGTTACTTGATTATAAAGCTTGCACAGACCCAGTTTTCCAGAAAGAAAATTCTGCCTTGTCTGTTAATTTGTTTTGGCTCTTAATGAAATAGCTTTTACATAGCAGGCATTACAAACCACTGAAATGTGTGTGTAAAGAAAGGAGCTGTTGGAGTAAGAACCCTTCTCGTAAAGGGCAGCCTTCGCAGCACAGTGAGCTGTGTGCTGTAGAGGTGAACAGCACTTTTTTCCTGAGTGCGCTGAAGCTGTCAAACCCAAGTCTCGCTGTTAATACATGTGCTAGGGAGGCAGGAAAGGAACTGAGCAAGCCTTCACAGCTTCTTTTCTTCCCCAGGGATTTCTCTGTTGTAAGATCCGGCCTTTCCACTAACCAGATTTGCTCTTTGGCTTTGCTTTCATTGTTTGTCTGTGCCTCCTTGCTCTGTTCTCAGTTTGTTAGCATTTGTCTCCTCTGGAAACAACGGGGACCCTGACAGGAAGGCAGCTGGTGGCCCATTGTCCCTTGCTCAGGGAGCCATCACCTCCCAGGGTTTGCTCCTGCTTTTAGAGACCTGCCCTGGGAACTGGCCACTCCTTGCTCTGATTAAATTCAGGTGAAGTGATTACTGGCCTCAGACATAGTCACCCCACTTGCCTGGACAAGCCACTGATGGAGCAGGGACAGCTGAAACGTGTGTAGTGGTTCAAGGCATGCCATGCTTTACTTCCTTGGCATATTAAAGCACAGCTTATCAAGACTTACTGTGACGCTCTGAACTCTGATCTGCGGCACTTGAGTTTAATCCCCCACGTCTGAGGGCCAGTACCCCAAGATGTGTAACTGGCAACACTCAGACAGTAGCGAATACCTGCTTGGCCAAGCCTAGCCCAAGTACTGAAGTTTTTACCAGTGGAGGTGTGCAAAGGCAGGGAGGAGTCCCGAGATCCTGTGCAAATAAGGGTTTAGACTCTACACCGTGAACCTGATTCTCCAGTAGCCAAGGGATTACCTCCATTGTTGGGGCAATTTTTAAAGATTTATTCTTATGTCTTCCCCAAACAATGTGACTAGTTCTTACAGGAACAAAAATTGCACTGATGCCCAGTAGGTTGCACTGCCCTGCAGGGTAAAAGGCTTAAATGTGGCTCCCTGCCTCCCAAGTGGCCAAAAACGTGCTTCAAAAATAGTTCAGTAAGTGTGGCTGACTGGTGTGTTGACTAGTACATTGACTCTTCCCCATGCTGCAGGAGAAATTTTACAACAAGAGTCCCCAAGCAGAGATGTATCGCATGCATGTGTCTGTGGGACAAGGACACATACTCTGTTACCTTGCTGCTTCCTGCAGCTCCATTGTTATCGCAATTTATTTGTCAGACATCTAACTCTGCTTCTCTGCAGTGCCTGACAAGGCTGCAGCTATGGAGGGCAGAGTGGTCAGATCCCAACTCCCTTTGTAAATTCAGTCTGAGGGATCCTGTACTACAGCTCTGGGAGCGTGCTTTGCTGAATGAAATCTCAGAGTAGTCAAGGCAGGCATCTAAGTTAAGTTTGTCTTTCCTTCTGTGCAGAGTGATGCCTTTGTCACTACCTTTTCCTTGCTTCTGTCCTGTGCACCCAGAGTCCTGTTTGCCATCTTCAGTAATGGAATATGGCTCTGCAGTGTCAGGTCAACACAGCTATCGCTAGGATCCTGGTCTTGTATCATGAAATTGTTAATGAAGGTAGCAACGCCAGCATTTGAAAGCTGGGGGTTCCGGTGGCAGGATAGACCTCTCCTTTGTAGGCTCAGCGTATGGTGGCTCAAAGAAAAATTGTGTCTTGCTGTGCTGCATTTGCGTGGCATTTATGGAGCATGTGTACACAGCACTTTGTGCACCAGAGCCCACCAGTATGTTGGCGTTTTCCCTTCAGAGTGGTTCTGTTTGAAAAGAAATCAATTAATCTTTAGCGTCTTTGAGGATGGGGTGTAGGGAGTACATCATCCCCCTGCATCAGTGCCAGAGGCAGAAGCACTCTGTCCTTTCCGTCTTGGCAGAGGGAGGAGGCTTCAGGATGAAAGCACAGCTGGCAAGTGGGGACCTAAGGCTTGTTTTCCCCTCTCTCACCATAGGAAAAAGACCTCAACATGGTGGAGCACAGTCGCTGGCTGTCTCTCTGTAGGGAGCCCCTTGTTTTTCCGCTCAGGGGCACAGGAATTTGGAGAGCCAGGGTGGTGGAAGCTGGTTCATAATAAACCCCCAACAATGAAACCTGAAGGAGAGAAGTTGTCTGCATCTGCACTAAAGGCAAAAGGTAAATCTTTTCCCAGTGGCACGTAGGCTCCCAGCTGAGCCAGAGCTGGAAGACTTGGGAAAAGTTTACTTAAAACAGTGTGTTTATGTGTGTGGACAGTTATGGTGCACAAATTTTTTGTTTTTTCTTAGTTTAGCCCTGCTGTAATGCTTGATTTATGATAACAGCATGTTGCATATGCTGTAGTACGAGAAGCCTGTTATATTTTATTTTCTTTTTGCATTGTGCTAACCGATTTCAAGGCTTTTGAGTTTTGTTCAGGTTTTTGGTCCTGAAATCTACAATTTCTCTGCTCCTTTTTACCCTGGGGAGGGCTTTTTTAATGTGTTTTCCACACCAGATGCAAATTCCCTTCTGTGCAGAGGAGCAAAATTGGGGCTTAAATAAGGCTTTAATGGTGCATTGGCTCCACGTCCTGGAGTGAATTTCTTGTATATTTTGAAGATACATCTTCTAAGCTTTGTAGTGATTGTGTTTTTCTGACTGTAAAGTATGTACCCAGTGACTGCAGGAGCTCAGTGTTTGTTACAATAAGCAAACTACTTCTTTAGCAGCTTCAAAGCCACCTCTGGATCCCATCATTACTGTGGAAGGACTCAGGAAGCGAGTAAGCCGCAATCCAGTCGAATCGGCCATGGAGCTGAAGGAGAAGAGATCTCGCACTCAGGAAGCCAAGGATATTCGTAGAGCCCAGAAGGAGGCAGCTGGCTTCCTGGACCGCAGTACTTCCTCCACCCCCGTTAAATTCACCAGTCGAGGCCGTCGTCCCGATATTGTCCTTGAGAAGGGAGAGGTGATTGACTTCTCCTCCTTGAGCTCTTCAGATCGCACTCCTCTGACAAGCCCTTCTCCTTCCCCATCTCTGGACTTCTCTGCTCCTGGTACTCCAGCCTCACATTCAGCTACTCCCAGCCTTCTCTCAGAAGCAGACCTCATCCCAGATGTCATGCCACCACAGGCTCTGTTTCATGGTAAGAGATGACATGTTTTTTCTTTAATAATAAGCTATATGTAGTTGTTAAGGAAGATGTTTTTTAAAAAACAAAACAAAACAAAAACCCAAACTCAAAAAAAACCACAGAAAAAACCCCAAACTTCCAATGAGCTGCAGGATCTTTTCAACATAAGATGGAAAATAACTGGTAAAATTCTGTTTGTCTTAGTTGTATGTAAATCTTTTCTATAGCTGTATTGCCAGCTTCTAAGGTCAGAAAGTATCACCATTATCACCTTCCAGGGGATCCTGAATAAGCACTGGGTGGAAGATTTCACCTAGCAACTGCTGTACCCCTCAGCATAAGCATTTCACTTCAGCCCAGACTGTGCTGTTAGATAGCAGCTCTGATTCTGCCTCAACTGTTTCTTAAATGGGAGAAATTAGTTTTCATTATAATGTTTAGTTTTCATGGTAATGTTCCAGTAGTTCTATAAGTTCAAACAACCCAATTAACAAACGTTACATTTCAGTCAGGGGAAATTGGGGAAGCTGAGAATCAAGCACTTCTTGTTGGAAGGAAGGATAATCGAGTTCTGTAGAGGGACAAATCCCACGCTTCCGTGACTTGTAACTGCTCCCTCAGTTTAAACAGAACTTCTCGAGGGTATGCTAGCTAAAGATACAGCTCACCAGCCTGACCTTTTGATCCCCAGTCTTCAGGAATTTTCAACAATTGAACACTTGTCAAAGAGCATGAGCCATAGTTTTGGATGCCAAACTGCAAGACACCTTAGGAGCAGGATTGATTCTGTGTCCTGAAACCAGACTCCTGTCCAAAATCAGGTGGTCCAGAAGCATATAGAAAATGGAGTGTGTTGGTTAAACCTGCATTATTTCTCCTTAGCAGAAAAGTCCTGTGACAACCCTTTTTGAAGTGGGGCTTTGATGTTTACATTTTTTCCTGGAATATTTTGATCTGTTGAACAGATGATGAGGAGATGGAAGGAGATGGAGTCATAGACCCAGGAATAGAGTATGTGCCCCCTCCCAGTGGGACAGCTGGTGCTGGCACTGTGATAGCAAGTAGAAAAAAAGTGAAGACAGCCGAGCAGATCAAACAAGAGGTGGAGAGTGAAGAAGAAAAAGCAGAAAGGATGGAAGGTGACAGTGAAGATCCTGAAGAGTCAAGTGCATCGCTGCAGGTGAGGGGGCGAGACAAGAGGAAGCAACAGCTGGAAAAGGATGCTAAACCCAGAGCTCCGAAGCATACCTCTGTTAGCATCTATGAAGAAAAGCTGCTGCTGAAGAGACTGGAAGCCTGTCCTAATGCCATGAGCATGACCCCAGAGGCCCGGAGACTGAGGCGCAAGCTGATAGTCAGGCAGGCCAAGAGGGAAAGAGGACTGCCACTCTTTGACTTGGACCAAGTTGTGAATGCTGCACTGCTCTTGGTTGATGGGATTTATGGAGCTAAAGAAGGAGGTGTTTCCAGGTCCCCAGTAGGGCAAGCAACATACAGAACTACTAGCCAGGACTTTAGGATCTTGGACAGGTACCAGGTGAGTGTTTCCAGATCTAAGCAAGCTTTTGGCACTGGTTGTTTTAGAGCTTTTGGCGCATACAGCAGTGTCACCTTGAGGTTATCTGACTCCCAAAGTGAAAAGGATTATGTGAACAACTAATTTTAGCCTGGGGCTGCGTCCCCACCAATGCTCTCACAAGTCCCTTTCTTCTTGGGACATGCTTGTACAGCACAGTTGTCTGTCAGTGTCAGCACCACCAATAGCTATGTATTTTTACTCCAGCCCTGCCCGAACACTGATGGTGGAGGCCTGAAAGTACTCAAATAGGCGGTTGCTCCTTCACGCTATGTAGGAGGGAGTTCACTTGCAGCGCTTCTGAGTGATGCATGTGGCTCATAGGTTTGGGTGCTAAATCTGAGTGTGCACAACAAAGCCCTCTGAGGTGGGACTGTCATACTGTGTGTGTGGGTCCAGTCCATCCTGTCGGGTTGAAAGGCCTTTATTCTCTCTATGTTCATATGATTCCCCTGTGTTAAGTCATTGACTAATCTTCCTGTTCTGCATTTTTTTGTACATATAGACAATGCTGCCTGCCATGAAGGGATATCGACAGCAGACAACAAAGTTTCTGTATCGACTGGTAGGCTCAGAAGACCTGCTGACAGACCATAGTATTGTCAGTCCTTACACATCCCGTGTTCTGAAACCTTACATCAGGTACAGGTGGTCAGAGGTTGAGTTTGCTCTTGGCTTGTGAACGGACAGCCCACGGAGAGGACACCTTTCTTGGGCAGTGCTCCTCACTCATCCCTGAAGTACAACCCAGTATACTATGGTAACCCTGAGAGGATAGTGTTTTATTTAGCTGAGTAGTTAAACTGGTCCTGCATTGGGAAGGGGAATCTCCAAGAGAGGGCAGGGCAGAGAGGGAATCACCATAGTTGTTCAGTGCAAGTCATATCTGCTTTTGGGTCAGAACCATGATTTCCTTGCTCCTGCTGTACCGAGAGGTTGGCTTGGCATGCTGTGGATCTGGGAAGTGTCCTGGGCTCTGACACAAGGGTGATTTTGCTGAGCTGGGTGCTGTTTTCGCACAAGAATGGAAGACTCTGTTCTTTTGTTCCAAGTTGAGCATGTCAGAAAGTATTTCGTGGGCAGTACCCATTCAGCTGCAGTGGCAGTTATTGTTGCTCACTCTCCTTTTGTGTTTGCTTTTCATGTTACTGGCAGGCGCGATTATGAGACAAAGCCCCCAAAACTCAGGCTGCTGGCAGAAATCCGGGCGTATCCACACAGGAATGATCTCAACTGGAAGGCTGAGCCAGAAGCACCCATTGATTACTGCTATGTTCGCCCTAATCACATCCCTACTATAAACTCCATGTGCCACGAATTCTTCTGGCCTGGTAAGGTTCCTTCAGTACTTGGTTTTCTAAGAAGGAAGTGGTTCTGTTCACAAAAAATATTCTTGGGCCAAATTTTTCTTCAGTTGGTGTCTGGCTCGGTTCTTAGAAAACCATTATCTGATGTCATAGGAATGCAGTTGAGATGGAGACATGGGTTTGGTGCCTTTGTCTTTCAAGATCATTTAGAACTAGGCAATTAGGCCCTAATTAGCACAGCATTTATAGAAATAGGTTGTTTTGGGTAACACCATTGACACCAATAGGAGCAGCTGGTTACTAAAATTAAGCATCCAGTGAAACCTTTTGCAGACTCAAGGGCTGAAGTAAACAGTTTTGTACCAGAGATCAACTGTTCATTAGCTTCATGAGAAAGTTTCTTCCTAGCAGCCATAAGCGGGGTGTGTTGGCATGAAATTTGGGAATTGCCCTCACAACTGTAAGCGTCGCTGTGATGTCCTTTATTTCTCAGTATTTTCAAGGTATGGGAGAGCTTGGGTATCAATTTTTATGTCATTTCTTGAACCGTAGGCTTTTTGGGGACAGTGGCTGCCCTTTATGGGGGCAGTTATGAGGCTGTAGTCTTTTTCTGAAATAATAATAGTGATGTTGGTCTACTGCATGGATCAGCTTCTGATCAGCAAACAACGCAGGAGTCTAATTTAGAAAAGCCCAGTACAAACAGTACACACCTTTATTCCAAGTAACTGTTTGCTTTACGTTTTGATTTGCAGATAGTGATTCAACAGGGTTTGTAGTTCAGCAGTGCTCCTATGTTGTAGTCAGGATCAGAGCTCTTTGTGCTACTCATTGTACAATTTGGGGGGAGATAACATGGCATGCCTTCCCTTTCACAAGCTGTTTTGGAGCTAATGAGAGACACCTGCAATCCCAACAGAGGCTGAACCCCTTTGTCATAGTCTCTCCTCTGCTGATAATACATTTGAAGTTCTGGCCAAGTTGGGTCACACCTTCATTAAGTTCTTCAGGACTCACCCTGTTCTATTTAACATAAGGAGCGTGGGTGTGTTCCACCCGCCTGTGAACTGTTCATCATTAAATCAGAAAGCTGGCACTCCCATTGGTCTGCAAACAGGAATCAAAATCACTTCCACGGTGTAACTTTTCTGAGGCTGGGATTATATGATTTATTGCACCTTGGTTCTGTTTTAGCAGGAGAGTTAAGCAAAGAGATGATGCTTCAAGAGATAAAGCAGTGTCTTTGTGGACGCAAAGGGTTTAGCTTCAGGACTGAGGAGGGAGTGGGATGTGCAGCTGGGAGGGCATCATTAAGCTAGCGCTGTTGTTCAGAGAAATAGCTGTAATTCCACCTAAGTTTAGGCATCCAAAGCATGTGTGCTTGGGGGATGTTACAGTCAGTAAATGAGATCTTAGGTGTGCTCACTCCCATCACGTGAGAAGCTGCCTTCTCATAGTGATGCTCTCCTCGACTGAATTTTTAAGTTTTAGGCACTTCCCTGGGTGGGGTGAGCCCAAGCCTTAGTTCTTCCACCTCTCCAAATCCTTCCCGTCAGAGTTCTTGTTTTTCACAAGGCAGAAACAAGTTTGCAGGTAGTTACCGCAAATGAGCTGATGTGAAATAAGATTCCCCCTTGTTGTCTCTCACAGTATCTTGTGCCTTCATGTCCTAACGGGAAACCTCTCCTCAGCAGACTGAGTGGTAAACCGTACTGAGCTAAGCATCTTCCTACGTGAATAACTGTGCTGAGGGGACGGCACCATTTCATCAACGCCAGTTTGCTCAGGGCAATGTAGGGTTCCTGTACAGACATGCTGTAAGGCACTTCACAGTCAGTTGCAGCCTCAAGATAATTAACGTGTCTCCCTATTGCCAATCGATTCCTCCCACGTCTTACTCCACCCAGCTTACTCTCAAGCAAGAAAATAATTCACCCCCTTATTTGTGCCCTATGAAGTCTTGCATCTCATCAAGAGTGATAAACATTACTGGAAAACATACTCTGCTATTTTGTTATCCCACGTTCCAAATATATCTGCGATTGCCAATTTGAAGCTGAAACTAACATTTATGGCACAGCTCCGCTATGTCTTGCACCTCATTTAGGGCCTGTCCACACAAATTACCAAGCAGTCTTCTGTGCCTTGAACTGCACTGCTTGGCCCTAACATGCTGTGTGGATTCTCTTAGGCGGCAGCAGCAATGTGATTAGGCAAGGTAGCAAACTCCACTCAGAAGTCACCAGCCTCAGGTGTTTCTGTCCAGCCTCTGACTCACAGAAGCACCACTGCCTGAGAGGCTGCTTCATGCCCCAGGTTAGGGAATTTGTATGCTAAAAGCAAGTGTTTGGTTGAAAGCTGTGGTCAGGTTCACAGTGCAGCTCCACAAACAGTACACACAAGAGGAAAGAGCAGGAGCTCAAGGCCAGGTGGAGAAAAGAGAAAGGCCGGTAATGCTGCCAAAGCTGAAACCCAGTTTCACGTGTGCTGTGGCTGGAGAGAGTTTGCAGGAAAAACAGGATGGTTCACCCAGTGTATTGGGCTGATACACTCCAAACTGGCCCCCTTTGCTTGTCTGCAGGCAGGTACTTGGCATTTGCCAACTGGAATAGGAATGGTGTACACCAACCTGTTACTGGCCCAGCCCAGGTGAAATGAAGAATTAAACCCTTGGCCATTAATGTTTCTGCAGCCCTTAGGAGCCCCAGGGCAAGGGGCACAAACTTACTAGGACCCAATCCAGCAAACATATGCACATGCAAGTATCTTTATCCACATGCTTATTTAGAACTGGGTCCTTAGCAGAGTCTGCTAATAAAGCTCAGAATGCAAACCAAGGAAAGGTTAGTTGGGTGCTGAGATCATGTGGGGTTTGTTTGGTTTTTTTAGCCATTCTGTTTTAGAGAATATGCTTTTTTGAGCTTTAGTTTCATCCTTGAGTCATTTGGGGAGGAAGTCAGCTTTATTAATTTCTCCATGCAAGAATCCCCACTAGGAAGCAGGTCTCGTTTTCTCTGTGTGTTTTGTTGAAGCATCTCTTGATGTCAGAGCTTTGGAATAAAGGTAAAAGGAAGGGATCAAATGAGTGTTGGTAAAAGGCCTTTAAACCCTGAATTTCTGTGCAAGTGTGACACTTGGTTTGCCATGCTTTCAACTGCTGTTTCTCTCTTTCTCCATAGGAATTGATTTGTCAGAATGCCTGCAGTATCCAGACTTCAGCGTTGTCGTCCTTTACAAGAAAGTTATTATTGCCTTTGGCTTTATGGTGCCAGATGTGAAATACAATGAAGCTTACATCTCTTTTCTGTTAGTTCACCCTGAGTGGAGAAGAGCTGGGATTGCAACCTTCATGATTTACCATCTTATCCAGGTAATGAAAAAAGTCTCACGTTTCTGCTAAAGAACTAGCTCTCCCTTCTTCCTTGTGTGCACACATGCAAATATTAGAAAGTAATAATGCTTACACACCTGCAGAGATTGTCAGCAGCCCGTGTGAACGTTTATGGGGGGAAATCACTTCAAAAGAAGAAACTAAAATATATTTAGAAGAATAACCATACTGGACAGGTCCTCAGTTAGTGAGGTGCTGTAGGCTTTAGCTGTTCTGGGATTAACTTTGCATTCTCCAGTGGTCAATAGTTCACAACAGTAATACTGTAAATTTGGGGTTTAGAAGAGAAAAATGAGATAAGAGTGGGGAGATTCAGCTAGAATCTATCGCAGCTTTCTTGGCTACACCTGGAGGTTTATTCTGTGACCAGGGCTGTTACATTAAATCACTTACTGATCTTAATTGTTCACTTTTAATACTCTGGCTCAAATCCAGCTGAGTTGAATAAAAAGAATAAGCGTTTGCAACCTCATTCAAATTTGTTCAAACTAGCTTGTACTGGGCTTTGTTCCACAGGGACAATTGGGAGAATTAATCTGAGCTAACTAAACGGGTGGTATCAAAGTAGTTAACCTTCATTAAATCTCTTAATGAATGTCTGTTATTCAGGTGGCCTTAATTCCGTTCACTTTCTTGAATTAAATTGCATGAAAGCCAGCTTAATTTTGAGTAAGGATGCAGACAGATGTCCTTTTTGGAGCCCTCCTGTGCTTCTTCAGGGCCCGCACTTTAACCACTCCCTGAACTCTCTTGGCAGAGCTGCTTGTGTGAAACATTTCTTAACTTGTTTTAGTCAAGATGAGCTGCACTAGCAAAAACTCACCATTGAAACTCTTTTTCGTCATACTTGTTTGGCTGAAGAGAGGTAGGGAGTGCTGGCAGAGCCTTGGGAATAGTGATCTGTACCTTGGAAAGGCGGTTTCCACTGAGGATAGCTCTTCTGGGCCACCTCAGGGTAGCTCTTCTACCTACAAGGCTCTCTGCAGTATCCACGTCTCTTTGCTCTACGTGTTGACACAGGCCACTAACCCATCTACTTTAAATTCACCCCTTACATTTCCCAAGCATCTCTGTGTAAAGTGTTTAAGTAAATTGCTCTCAACTGTAGTCCGTTGATGTGAGATGTCAACACGTAGTGAGAACAGGCGTGAGCTATGTGCCAAGGTTTGCAGGGATCCAGCAGCTGGACTCGTGTCTCTCCAGCATAGTTGGGATATGTTGGCAAGTCAGCTGTAAAAAATCATCACAGCTTTCTGTAGGATGTATCACAGCCAATTAACCTAATTCTGCTTGCAGGTAGACTAGCATAAAGTTATCACACTGAGGAGAGCCAAGCAGGTTTGAGGCTGATTAGGCTTGCTAAGCAACGAGAGATCACCAGCATATTGTCAGCTCATGCAAGATTTATTCTTCTATTGCCAAGTATCTGTCAGTGGTGGAAGGCATTTAGTCATGGAAGAGAAGAAATGGTGGTTGTGACCTTCTGTTCCTGAATCGTCAGATTTATGTGCTGCTTTGCAGCCTGCTTGGGCTGACACCAGGGTCTGCTCTCTGTAGCTAGAATCACTTCCATACACTGGTTGGATTAAGGGTAATTCTCTGTCTCTTGGATCAGCGGTCCAGAGTTTGGGATGGATTCTTGGGAACAGCATAATCTAACAGCAGATGCGTTGATGCAAATGATGAGTTGGTTTTAGAAGTTACCCTCTAATGCATCCATCCCAGAGGACCAAGCTGCATCATCTTAAAATCTCATTCCAACTTCCTTTTCCCAAAAATTAATCCAGATAATTTGATTATTTTACCTTTTTTTATTATTTATTTATTTATTCAAAGGGAAAGATCTCTCAGAGATCTAAGGGGAGAGAAAAATCTACCATGGAAATTTCCTAAAGGATGTTACTGTTCCTACTTAGAGTTACAATACATTAAATATAAATAGAATGCTGTTAAAACACTAAATGAAAGCAGGAAAAAATTATTGTGTTGGCATCTTTGTCAGAGAGCTTCTGGTTAGAATAATCTGGGATCTTCAAAGTAACGTCAGCCCTGACATTTGCTGTCTGAACTGAATTCCCTGCCTTCCCAGGAGGCGAGTGCTGTGCCCTGAAGGATGGGAGAGGAGCTGGGTGGGATAGACAGGAATTCCAGTGTGACAGCCCAGAGGTGAGCTGGGGCTGCTCACGTGATCCCAGGGAGCTCAGCTCTGTTTGCTGACAGGAACGAGCGTGGTGCCTGATCCCCTGGCATGTTTTGTCTTTTCTTCAGGCCATTGTTAATAAGTATTTGAGATCAGTGCTGTACACAGAGATTAGTTTTAATTAACAATTACTTAGCAATTGACTATGGAAAGCTAACAAATTATAATCCAAAACCTGCTTTCACTGTCAGAGAGTCCACGTTTCCCAAAAACAAAGGCTCAGAGGAACGGCAGTGTTCCCTTTGCCTTTCCGCTGTTGCTATGTGCGGTAACTTCTGTGTCGAGGCCTGTGATTTTTCTCGCATTTCCTCAGTACCTTGAATACCTGAACTGGCGAATCTCTTCACCTCTGCATTCCCCCAGAGGCTGTCTCATTCTTTTGCTGTGATACCTTGTTGTTGTTTTTTTTATTTTTTCCCCTCTCCCCCTCCCTTGGCAGACCTGCATGGGCAAAGACGTCACCCTTCACGTCTCTGCAAGCAACCCTGCTATGCTGCTCTACCAAAAGTTTGGATTTAAGACTGAAGAATACATTTTGGATTTTTATGACAAATATTATCCCTTGGACAGCAAGGAGTGCAAGCACGCCTTCTTTCTCAGGCTGCGGCGCTGATCTGTTGGAGCTGTCTAGGGGTCTGCGAAAAGCCCAGACTGTCAAGCAAAGAACTACCACAGCTTTCAGCAGAAGACATTGGCTGGCATGTGAGAGCTGGATTGCACCGATGCCTTCATCCCTAGGACTTCAGATGTCAACAGTACTATGCTGTGTGCTGAAACTGCAGTCCAAGAGGATTGATTCCTATACTCCAAGGGGAGAGGCCTGGAAATCCCAACTGGGACATGCTGAAACCACAGGAAGACTGAAATTCTTTATGGGGAGTTTTCCTGCCACTGTTACTTTGGAGAGCCTCATTGACAAACAAAACCCAAACAAAAAAATACTTGTCACTTCAGAGGGGCCCCACAGATTTCAAATTTTGAAGCCTATCTGAAAACAACTGACAGGGTTTTTTTGTTTCTGTTTATGGGACATGAACATCTATGCTTAAGTCATCCACAGTATGTCTGTGTTTGGATTGCTTTGTTAGGAACAATATCTTGAATACGTGAAGGGAAATAAGATATTGGTGCATCTAGCTGGATGCTAACATTAATAAAGTTCTACACATGTCAGAACACCAATACTGGAACCATGTTTTAGGAATAATGAGAAGCGTGTGAATTCATGTGATCCCGAATGCAAGGCTCCGGGGAGATGTCTTTCTTCCACTCCTTCCCTACTGCCTTCCTTTCCCCTCGTTGACCCTGTGCTCAATGTGAAGTTCTTGTAGTGCGCAGTGTTTTGTGTCAGGCACAAGATGTCAAGCGAGTTTGTAGCTAGGCGAGGTAGGACATGACAGCTGCCAGATCAGCTCTTTGAAATCTTACAACCTACCTGCCAATTGTTGATGTTGCAGATCAGACCTTTGGGCACACCTCTAACCACAGAGCCAGCCTCACAGGCTCCAGCATCCACCTCCTGCTACAGATGCTCTGGCTAGAAGGAACCCAGAACAAAAGTCAGTGGTGATGTTTGAAATGCAGGCTTTGGTCTGTCTGTTTGCAGCTTGGAGGGAGGAGAGGGTAGAGGTGGGCCAGTTCCAGTACTTGGAAACATCTAGGCTCTAGGTATAAGTGAAGAGAAGAGCAAAGGATAAATGGAAATAACCAAGAATTAAAAAAATACAAACCCCAGTTTGTCTAGTAGTGGGGTCTTGTCCTTTTCCACAGTTCAGCAGCCTCTCTCTCCCCCTGACTTTTATTGCAGATGAACAACAGTAAGCTGGCAGTTTGTTCTGCTGCCTGACCGAAGGTCAGTCCGTGCATTTTAAATACAACTCACATCCACTGTGCTGTTCTTTTCACATCAAGCCCCATAGAGAGCTACACAACCAATGTGACTTTGTTCTTAATTCACTGTGTCTACCTGTTGGGTACCTGGCTATAGTAGTAGTTGCCCTAACGGCGTCTTCAGTTTGGTAACAGAAGAGAGATGGACACCAAGTATGTTTTTGTGTAGCCAATGTACATCCTCACCAAAACAAAAATAGTGTTACTGGCTGGGAAAAGGAACCTATCCAAGTGTTGTGTGCACTAACATGCTTTATGACTATGTGAATATTTTCAATGTTACTGGTGTTATGAGTTAGCTGTACTTGGAAAAAAATATGTCTTTATGAATGGAATTAAAGCCCTTCCCTTGGAAAAGCCTACTTGTAGTCATACTGTTTATTAAGCTGTCTCTCCATCATCTTATTTCATTGAAGCTTATCAAACTCTAGTATGGCTGATAGAGGATGCAAATCATGTGTGTGGCAGCAGAGGAAGGCAAGAAATACCTTATTTCTCTACTGGGCACCCGCACAGAAGCTGCACACATGTAGGCCCTAGCAGGCTGTTCCCTTGCCAGCCAGAATTATGAGATAAAAGAGAGCCTGAAGAAGATAAGCAGTTCTGTATCATATTCTCAAAGGTGACTTGGAAGATTTTTAGGAGCTTCTTGTCCTGTGCTTACGCCTCTGTGGCTTTGTCCCTCAGAGGGAGGATGCCAAGTGAAGGAGGTGTGAGAACAGCCCTGCTGTGCTTGCAGGCTGCTTGTTTCATCCAGGCAGTTCTTTTACCCCCAGATCCTCAAAGGCAATGAAGCGTCTTTGAGCCTTTGCACCTCAGCCATTTTGGATCTGTCTGTCACCTGGAAAAGTAGAAATATCAACATGTGCCTTCTTCAGGAAGAGTGGTAGGAATGAGTACATTAAAGATTGCAGGGGATGGAGATCAATATTGCTGTTCTGCAGGCTACAGAAACATGAAATTGCTTTGCAACTTCACAGGTCCACCAGCATTTATGTGGACTTAGCTTGTTGCTTGCTAATTTGCTTTAATAGGAAAATCAGCCAGTTAACTGCTGTACCTATTATATCCCACATACCTGGAACTGTAGGCTTAAGTTTGGATCTCTTGGTCTTACGGGGAGGACACTCTACACCCTCTTCTTTAGTGCTGCCTGTGAAAAATCTGGTGTGGCTTTGAACTGCTTTGCATGAGATCCTTCCCTGTTGTTCCTAAAGGCTTTGGTGAGAACAGGGTGCAAGTGTGGCTGGCTCGAGGATCACTTTGTTGATCCAGATCGTGCATAGTGAATAGCCACGGCTCAGAAGGACCTTCCTGATTTGCAAAGGGATCCCAACAAACCAGATCTGAAGGACGCTGGTGAAGGCCACGGTATCCGTGCATTGTTTCCCCTTGGCAACTCAAGCTTCTGTAAGAGACAGCTTGTTTTACTCTGCTGGCTATATGGGTGAGCACAGAGCACGGAGGCACTGTTCTGTGAGCAGGAATTCACACCCCCACTTTCAGCAAGCGTCTTCTGAAGACAGGGTGTTGAGGTCAGCCTCCTAGCCGGCACTATGTGAAGTTGGGTGTGCAATCTGATAGGGGCTGGCAGTCTTGGGGAAATGCACCAGGGTTGCTAAGGGAGCTCTACCTGTCCTCACTAGGTCAGCACCAGAATTAGGTAGCCTATGAAGTAGCTATAAAATAGCTGCTGCAGCCCCATTGGTCTTTTGTGGCTGCACAGGGACCGCTTCCAGCCTCCTCTCAAGAGAATGTTTCCTCCCCAAATTATGAATAATGAGAAGCCTGTATGGCCTGTAGCAGCTTAAGGCCATTGCTTGAATGATCACACACAGCTGGTTTTCTCTGCAACACATGAGGCTCCTCCAAGGCACGCAATGAAACAAACTGTGCTTTCAGTCCTCTGCTTGCCTCTTTGTGCCGTGGAGACCAGCCTGATGACTTATGTTAGCTGTGATTAGAAAGCCAGCATCCACCCCGCTTGATGACACAATTACTCCACGCTTCCCTGAGCTGCGCAGTAACTGTAGTGGTGACTGTGCTTGCCAAATGCAGCCCAGTTTAACAGAACAAAGTCTTCCTGGAGAATAAAGGTGGAACCTCACCCTTTTCTAAGAGCAGCAAAGCCCGAACCTTTCCATGTGCTTGTCTGAGCTTTGATACTTCACAACCAGGAAGCTGCCTGCTGTGGTCAGCTTATCACGCCCCGTGATCTACAGTAGCTGAGCTGGGTAAATACTGGGATCATTCTGTGTAGTAGCTGGTAATTTTGTACAGGTAATACTTTGCAGTTTACTTTGAAAGAGAAGTCTCTTTCCTGAGAGTCCTGATGTTGCACACACGTGCTGAACACTTCTTTTCAGAACCAGTCTCAGGGAAGAAGCAAAAGCCTGCCTGGTCCATTCATTGCCACCTACGGTGTGAGGATGTGTTTCTCTGCAGACCCACCCGCTTGTGGCGATAAGCTCTTAGTGACCGGTTGAGCTAAGCCATCTTTATCACTTGTCTCTGACTACTTTGCTTACACCAGCTTGCTCCAGGACGTAACCTGGCCCACGGGATTGCCTCCCTCCAGCCGTTGTGTTTTCTCTGGAGGAGACGCTCTCGGAGCAAACACTGCCTGCTGCATCAGGCGGTGCAGGAAACTGAGCCCCTGTCGCTGTGATGGATGTGTGGCTAGTTCTTCCCTGCAAAACCGGCTGCCTCCTGCCCCTGCGGCAGCGCGCCAGATCGCTGGGTCCCACTTCCTTCTCCAGGTAGGCAGCGTTAGTCAGGCGGGGGCGGCGCGCTCAGCCGCTCCTGCTGCCCGTGGCGGGAGCGAGCGGCCGCTGCCACAGCTCCGCGCAGGTCCTGCCTCAGCAGAACGCTTCCGGCTCTGCCCCTCTGCCGGCTCTGGCGGCACGGGAACGGCCGGACTACAGCTCCCGCCGGCCCTCGCGCCCGCCCCGCCCCGCTCCCGCTCTGCCCCGCGCGACCAACCGCCGCCGTTCGAACCGAGCCATGGCGGACGGCGCGGAGCTGGCGGCGGTGCTGCCCGAGGAATGGCGGCTCTACCTCGTCCCCACTCGCGCCGCCACCTTCCGCAATTGGCCCTTTACCGAGGGATGCGCCTGCACGCCCGAGCGGGTGAGCTCGGGGAGCGGTGGCGGTCGGCGGGTCGGTCGGCGGGTCGGTCGGCGGGTGCTGACGGGCCCTCCCTATTTCCCTCTGCCCGCAGATGGCGGCGGCGGGCTTCGTGCACTGCCCCAGCGAGAACGGCCCCGACGTGGCCCAGTGCTTCTTCTGCTTCAAGGAGCTGGAGGGCTGGGAGCCCGACGACGACCCCCTGTGAGTAGCGGGGGGTCCCCCCCGGTGTCCCCTGTCCCCCCCGGCCGGCCCCGGTGGCAGCGGTGGAGGCGGAACAGCTGCTGGTGGCTCGAGGTGCCAGACAGGGAAGAACGGCTGCCCGTGTTCTTGTGAGCTGCTTTTTAATCTTTTTTTCCTTCTTTTTTTCCCCCTTTTTTCTTTTTTTCTTCCCCTCTTTTCAGGGAAGAACACAAAAAACACTCTGCAGGCTGTGCTTTTCTCTCTCTTCAGAAAGACCCTACCAGCCTGACACTGCAGGAGTTCCTGAAGCTGGACAAAGAGCGAATGAAAAATGCAATTGTACGTACATATCTGTACTCTGACATTCTTCTACACCCCCGTGTCTCTGGAAGACTTCCTTAGTTTCTAGTCCTGGGATAGCTTAGCTGGCCTCCTGGTTCCTTACCGCAGTGCTGCCAAAGCGGCTCCTTGCTTCCTGGCTCCTGGTCCGCAGCCTTTGCCTTATGGGAGGCGTAGCCTGCTTTCCCCTTGAGGCTGAATGATGCTCTGTTGAGTGGTAGACAGTAATGCATTATTTTTGCTCTTTGCAGAAAAAAGAAATTTCTCAGAAGGTGACCGAGGTTGAAGATGCAGCCAAGAACGTGCGTCATGAAATAGAGAATCTGGTCTCCTAGGCTGCTGTAGCTTCTCGCTTGCCGGTGACATCTGCCTTGTACATGTGCTCTGGCACTGCCGATTTGGCTGGATGACTCTGTTTCCCGAGACTGCTTTCAGAACGGCTGTCTCTGCAAGAAGCAGACTGAATTCTTCTTCGCTCATCTAAGTCTGTCCGGGAAGTACCTGGGGTTTGATGCACTGCACACCTAATCTTTTTCTGCAGGGGTTCTCCTGTTCTTCCTGTTGGTTTAATTAAGGATTACTAGTAGTTTTATTTGTTCTTTATTTTTAAACCAAGCTGTTTCCATTTTGGAGATGCTGGTACCTCTGGCGCAAAAATTGTGTTTCTTGTAGGAGCTAGCGGGCACTTCCATTTTTATACTGAATATACCAATGCTTTTGTGTACTTTTGGAAATAAAGAGGCAAAGGAGTTTTTTAAAACTCCTTCAGGGATTTAGGATTGTGGCTAATAATGTCTAATGATACCAAATCTTAGTGTGCCTGGTATCCTTGCAAACTTCTGTTTGTAGTTGGCTGCTGCCTCGTGTTGGTGCATTTATAAATAAAAGTTGAAGGCAAAACAGCAAAGTAATTTTACTCAATTTTCTGGAGGGAAAAAACCAGACCTTTAATGCAATGATCCCCACTGAATGCAGTTTTAACTTCAAAACAGAAAATAAGCTAATCAAAGTACAGTGCTATTGCTCAAGTGTTGCACAGTCTTAAGCAGCGTTCATCAGGTCTTCTTAAAATGTCCTTGTGCCTTGGAAGGTTTGGTTGGTCCCTCTCCTTGTGCAGGTTTGGAAAGGAAAAGAAATCTTGCAGAATGGAGCGCAGACAACGAAGAATTGTGCTCCGACCCTGCTGGGAAGGAATGGGGGAATCTTGTACAGAACAGCTGGCTGTTACGGGACCTGAGATGATTGTATGGGGCTGTGAAGTCTGCAGACAGAACTGGACGCATGCGCTTAGGTGCTCCCGAATTCAAGGAACCTCCAGCTCCGTCTTGGGGCAAAGGCGGTTGCAATCAGACACTGGTGAAACCAACATTCCTGGGTTTTGTAAGTTTGTCCAATGTTCCCTGTCCAAGCTTACTTGCGAACAATGAAACAACTTCCTTATTTCCAGCTGTAACAGCCAAATCATAAGCTGATTGCCCTTTTGCATTCTTCTTTTTTATGCTTGCATTGCAGCTGTAAATGAAGAACAGATTGTTACTTAAAATCATTCCAAGTTACTGGGATTAGCGAAGTGGCCTGTAGGTAAATGTTGATGCAGAGTTACTTCAGAATTTCGGGGAGCCTCTTCCTGTGAGACACGAGCGCTGAGCCTTGGGCAGGCTCCGGCCCTTCAGTGTTGCCGACTAGATCTGTGCGAGCAGGCTGTGGGTAGCCTGTAGCTGAGCTAGAGGCCCGGCTGCAGTACTTACCGTAACAGGACTTGGATGCACTCCTCTCCTTCCAGTCCAAGCAGAACTGCCTCATGCAGAGCAGTGTTATTGTGCCTGCACAGGAGGAATGAGCAATATTTTGTTACCTAAGGAAACTGCCCTGGTATGTGAAGTGGTATAGCAAATTGAACTAAGGAAAACGAATAGGAGGATACAGAATATACTAGGAACCATCATGATTTCTGAAGGAGGGGTGGGAGGTTAATCCTCTCTTAAACTGGAGCAGAAGTGCTTTTTTGGTAAAAACTTCAAAAGCCCTGAGGCAGAGAAACAGTGCTCACTTACGGTCCTGACTGCTGGTCAATGTCAGCTCCTTTCTGCACGAGAAGGGAGATTGCTTCTGCGTGCTTGTTAAGGACAGCAACCGTGAGAACAGGTTGGTCCTCGTTGCTGATGCAGTTTGGGTCAGCTCCCTAGAAGGCACAGGAGAGGGAAGGTGAGCTGTCAAAAGCCATAAAGATTCTTCAGCTTTCACCTTGCTTAAATATTGCGCCAGTTGAAGTTGGCAAATGGACTTTATGCTCAAGGCAGAGAAATGTTCACATTGTGTGGTATTGTTTCTTCTGAAAATGTTTGTCTCCTAGCTCAAAGCCAGAGTAAATGTATGTAACAAGGGCAGTCAGGCTAGATCCCACAGTCAGGATGCACCTTACCACACAGCAAAAAGGTAGAGGTTATGCTTGGTTCTGCTATTCAGAGGACTTGACCCTAAACTATAAAATTAATATATTTTTCTTTCTGTACGGCCTTGACAAACCCAGAGCAGAATGCCTTACGCACTGGCCAAGCAGGAATTTGGGGAGAACATACATAAATGTAAAATAGGCTGTTTCTTCTCTAAAATGCTCTTTCAATCTGAAGACAGTAATTTGTATTGCAAGGATGTTGTCTCCTAAGCATAAAGTTGAAGTTGCATACAAGGCTAATATTCATGCAGTAAATGGCCAAAGAGTTGGAAAATTCAGCAAGTAATAACTTACTTCACTGAGCAGCTGTTCTACCACCGTGATTCTTCCTTTCCCATTTGGACCCAGTTCGTCCAGTAGTTTGGCCTCTGGCTGCAGAAACACAGAAAATAGCCAGTAACGTTTCACATGGTGAAAATGCAAGTAGGTGGGCCACATTCTGCCTTTGAGTAAAGGTGGAAAATGCACACAGTGGCATGAATGCAGTATAGCTGAGCCTCAGTATTACTAATCCATGACCCTTCTGTGGTAATGTCTTTCTGAATCTGAGCAAGCGTTGGATAACCCAGGCTAATGCCTCGCTGTTGAGGTCTTGATTCAGCAAGCGTAAAGCTAATAATTTCCAGGTACATCAATGCACCTCTCCAGGGCTGTACAAAGATCTGCTCAACACAGTAAAATTAAACAAGGGCACAAGTTCTTTGCTACAGAATTAAACTTTGAAGCTTCCAAAACTTGTGGAAGTATTTTATTTAACAAATGAATATGTTTTGCCTTGCAGAAGTTACTTAACTAAATCTTAAAACAACAAAATCTAAAAACTTTTTATTTTATTTCTTTCCACCAGCCTTCTACCTCCTTCCTCTCCCCTTTTGAAAGCCCAATCACTTGACCAAGCGTTTTTATCTCTGGACTCGTCACAAAGCTCTATAACTTCTTCCACCTGGTGAGCTGGCTAACTGACCCAAGCTTAGATTAATGCACGTTTCCCTTTTGAAATTTTCCATGCCATTACTGACAACCTATTTAGCAGGCATTGCTTCCATGATATTTGGTCCCTAGTGGAAATAAAGTCTTGCTTCTTGCATTAAACTTGTCCTTGGTTGTGCTGACATCTCAGCTTGATGGGGAAACTGAGTTGGTGTAAAAGCTTGTGTAGATCATCCCTGCCTGGTTCACAGTCTGACTGCAAACAGTAGTTCCAGTGCAGCCGAGGGTATGCCCTATGGAGTCAAACCAAGCAGTAAGGGTCAAGGGAAAACAATGATGCCTCCATCTGATGTTGCTTCTGAGAAAAACCTGTAACAAAATTATTCTGCAACAGTCTTTAGGCCTAAGGCTGTGTCAGTAAAACAGCATTGGACCAAAAATGTGAGCAACAATCCAGTTAAGATCTTAGTAGCAGCAATGTTTTGTTATTTCCAGTTCTGTAATAAACGTCAGCTACCCATTTTCAGGTTTTATGTTAAGTTGGACTTTTGTTCTCTCTCCCTCCCCATCCCCAATGACTGTTAAAAGCTTTCTGGTTTTACCCTTGGATGCCCTCCTTCATGTTAGTGCTGCTCTACAGGTAGTTTTTCCTGTACTGGCAGAATATACCTACAGGGAGCTTATCTTCTTTTTCTGTAAGTGTTCTTGATTTTGTTCTTTTTATTTTGCCTCTCGAATGGAAAAGATTATGATCTTCTTTGCCTACCAGAAAGAGAAACAAATGTTAATTCAAAGTCAGTATCCTAACAAGAGCCTGGGGGAGAGATCTGGAAATAATTTAGCCACAAAAATATTTTATTTTGTGTTGAAATGAAAGCAATATTTGTCAATTTTCTACAAGAGAAAGTGATGAAATATTTTTTGCACTTCAGACTGGTTTTAACAAAAGGTTTACACTCAGACAGACTTAAAAACTTGCTATTTTGAAATGAAGATTCAGTGAAATGTGGAGTTTGGGGAGTTTGAGTCTTTTTTTAACTGGCTGCAGCTATTCAACAGGCTTGACTCAGATTCATTAATTGTTTTGACTAAAAGCTTTACGATTTTTCAGTGCTGTTTAGCTCCCAAGTACTTCAGAAGACTAGAGGACCTTGAGTAGATAGGTACATCCATTATTTTTAAAAGACGTAATCAACCAATGCGCAGGAGGGTTGATAAGGAAGTGAAGTAGTATGTGGCAACCCTTTGAGCTGGTGCTACTAGCGTGCCTGGAATCAGTCACATTATGGATCCTCCAGAAAACCAGCTCCTAGTGCCGTGGCTGCCACTTGCCAAGTCTCAGATTAGAAGCACAAACTGGCAGAAACTTACACGTGAATTGAAGTATGTCAAATTGTATTATAGGAATTTCTGAATTCTAATGGTGACTTTGCAACTAGTTGATTTAATGAAAACCTAAGTCCAATATGAGATGCCTAAAATGCTGAGCTGTTACTGACACCAATGGGAGATGCAAGTTAAGCATCTCTGAAAACAAGGTCTAGAATGAATGTATTTCATCATTTCTTATCTTTGCCAAACGTGCTGAAGCTGAAGCCCCTGGCACAGCTCAAAAGTAGAGATAATATTGACATTTATAGCTCCTGTTGTAAAAGACTACGCAAAGCATCTTAAGTTTGATCACTACAATAAAGACACTGCTCTGAGCTGCAGCTGCAGTTTAGTGGCCTCTCGAGCTGTCCCCTAGGGATGAAGCATTCCCGTGAGCTTTTGGCAGAGTCTGTACATTGCTCAAGTCTGAACTCAGCCACATTTTGACACTTAAAGATCAACTAAAGTAGGCACAGAATGTGCCAGTATATTTGTTTGCCTGTCTGTCTAACCTTCCAAGCACTACTTCTGTGTTTTTGACTACTACGTGGTCTATCATAAAGACAGAGTGGGGGTAAAAAAATTCTCACCAGAACTAGCCTGGCCGCCGTCCTGTCCATGTCGGACTTCTCTTACAGTATTCAGGTAATGACTGCTGAACTTCAGTGGTTTATTAGTATGAATATCCTGTACAATCGTCAAAGGCAGGTGGTTAATCAGATTATAACAGGATTACGTGCTAATCTTAGTAGCACAAAACAGTGGTGTTGCATATGAAAAAATATTTAGGCTTTTAATACCCATCTCAAATTAGCACAAGACAAATTATTATATGTAGTTGAACTCTGTTCTGAGGTAAAATAATGTAGCACTATTTCAAACCTTGTGTTAGGTATTTGTTTTGATTTTTTAAAAAAAAGTGACACAACCTCACTTAATGAAATGAAGATGCTCAACCAAATGGAAGTGTGTCTACTACTTGGGAGATCTGATTAACTCCTCCCTTGTGAAATGTCGTGGTACACCTTTTCAGATACCTCTTGGTAAGGTAAGCTTTTAGAGATTCTGCACAAAAGATACAGTCTGAATTTTGGATCTTTGAAAAAGTAGATTTTGATCTCTGAAAAGCTGGAAATGAATATGTGGGTGGTTTTTGGAACACTGGAGGTAGGGATTTCAAGTGTTTGAATACAGTTAACAGGAGCTCTGGCAAACATCTCCAAACTATTGAAAATTAATGATTGTTTCTTAAGAGAACAATATGCAGACTGAAGAAAAGGAGGCTGTAAGATCAAGGGCTAAGGGGTGCTAGAGTGATGAAACAACATCAGCTGAATGAAGAATGTTTATATTAATAGCAAACTAATGAAACGCAAGATGATAGCAACATAACCATGAAGTCTGGCTTAATCAGATAAAGATACCTGTTCAGCCAGCTCCAACAGAAAAAGAAGAAGATTCCTTTCTCTGAAGCGATGAGTTAACACTCTCTCAACAAAAGAATTTCTTGTTTGGACCTGAATTTAAAATACATCAGCGTTACGCTGACTGGTGTAGCAACAGCTTTAGACCAGCTGTCTAACAATGGGCCTCAACACTCAAACTGACCTTGTTAGTAGCAAGAGCATAATTCAGTGTAATAGTGACTTCATAGTCATCCTCACGGATGGCAGCAGAATTAATCTAGAGGGAAAGAGCAGCTGTTAGTACCTCTTACAAAAAGTACACAGAAATAGTTTTAGGAATAAGTCCTGCTGACGATGTTTATTATGGAGCCAATACACAAAATCACGTGTGGCCTTTGCCTACTTGTGATATTGTACCAACACCTCCAATCTAACTCAGCAAGGGGCAGGTGGTACTTTGAGTAACTGGAAATATCAGAATGACTGAAATGCCAAATGAATCCAAAAGATGCAATAATGCTATGTTTCATGAAAGTTCATTCTCCACCCAGATTTTGCAGCTGCATGAAAGGCTGTGTTGTCCTTAGGGCTCCCTTCTCCAGGAGAACTGGTTGCTGCTTTAGTTGTACCACCTGCAGAGGCAGAGTCTCTAGTAAAACATGGGCAACTTTCTGTATCAATTCATTGGGAAGGCAGTGCTGGCAGGAAGACTATTGAAGTTACACATAAATCAGTGCAGATGGGACTATAAAGAAGTGGAACGAAGCTGGCAACGTTCTATTGCAGCAGGTTGAGAATTTTGAGGTAAGTTTAATTATATTTCTAATCTACAGGAAAACTGAAAAAGCAGCATTAAACCCAGATAGTTAGAAACGACTTTGAATCACTTCTGTTAGTTTTGGGGGCAGTGGTTTCAAGACAATAGGATGACAAAAAGCCAAGGCACAGCAGGAATAGCCTTCTCGTAGCAATTTAATATTTTTCTGGCATATCTTTTTGAATCCTCTAGCAAAGGAAACAAGTTGCAGTGGACCTATACTTCATCTCCATCAAGCAGATATCTTTAATATAATACTTTACTACAGCTTCTGAACATATCAGTGGACCTAACAGGTCTCAGTGGATATAGAATTCAGATGCAAAGTATCTGATGGAGCGTCATACCTACCTCCCGAAAGTGTAATCTGCCAAACAACAATTAGATTTCTGACCCCCAGAATTCATGAACTTTTCTGTAGTTGTTTCTGTGTGCTAATACTGGGTTTTTTTGACTGGTGTGTCACATCAGTCAGGACAGGCTAAAAAGTAGTAAGCTTGAACTGTAACAAAGTCAGACACTGGAAAAGAGCTTCCCAGCAGCTATGCCAGTTCCAGGGAGTTCCCAACCCTACCGCATCCCACTTCCAGCTGTGCACTGCCAACCTACTATGTACCACCTCTGATGCCCCTTTTTTCCCCTCCAGGGCTATTTGTAGCCTGGGTCATCCACTGATCCAGTCCACAGGATACTGTCACAAGCAGTTGTGCTGGCAGCACCTAGGAAGCAGTGTGAGAGGATGCAACTCCTTAACCCAGCAGGGCTGCCGAAGGAAGCAATACAGTACTGCAGCTGAACAGCAAGGATAATTGAGTGCAGAAATGGACTGCCTGGGGCAATTGTGAAATCTCCATTGTTGGTGAGTTTGAAAAGCTTCAAGGCAAACATGTCAGGAACAGTTTAGGCAGAGTTGAACCTCCCTCAGGACAGGGACCACATGATCTGTCAGTCATACCAGCCCGATCTTCTAGGACACTTTAGGAAGAATCTCCAGTTTCCACCTTCTTGCTATTACCCCTTCAATCATTTTAATGCAGTTTGGTGACATCCTGAAGACTACATCTCCAGTAAGAAAAGCAATACCCTGTTCCTATCATATTAGCATCGGTTATGCTAGAAGTAGACTATGTAGCCAAAGAGAATTGCTGCTATCTGCTGGTATAATCCAGCCTAGAGCAGAGGCGAGCATATCATGACATCCCATTTCTAGCAGGGCTTACTTCACTGACCAGCTACATAGATGGCAGTGATCTCTCCTTTTCCGTGATTGCCTGCTGTGGGATACTATAAAACCAGCTGAGCCAGGGCTTTCTGCCTTCTATCACTTCTCTTATAGCTGTGAGGTGAGAGAAGAATAGAGACTGCCATAGGACAGAAAGCAGAAAAAAAAATCTTCAGTGAAAGACTGAGCAAAAATGGAACAACAAACCAAAATGAATTACATGCAAGAACAGGTCAAGGTATAAAGAAAAGGGAGACATATATTTTTCCAGTGTTTATCTAGGAGCCACAATAATCTTTTCATGAGGCTGCATATGAAGGTATTACTCACAAGGTCCTTCCTACCTTTCCCATTTGAGGTTCTCCAATCAGTGCTCTGAATTCAAGGTTGTTCTGAGCATAGCTTCTGAGGTGAGCACAGATATGATCCAACTGTTTCCTCCAGTAACCTGATCAGAGAGAGTTAAGCAGGAGAAAAATCCCTGAAACTGTGATTAATGTTTCTTCTACTCATGTGGTAGATGATTTAAAAGATAGCATATTTTCACTGAGACAAAAAAATATCGGATTTTTCTTTAGAAAATTCATATGATCAAGAAGAGGAGAAGCAAGTTATAACCTAAAAAAAGGTGAAATACTTTCTTATCGATAGGTTATAATTCAGCCTTCGTGCACCCCTATACACAATTAAACCATGTCTTGGATTTGTCCTTTGGAATCAAAACTGTCCCCGTGTCAAGGAGAATCTCACACTATTCCACATCATTACAAAAAGTACAATATTACAACTAAGCAACTGTGCATGACTGAACTGACTTTTAGTTGATTTGAGATCACTGACAGGTAGCAATAAGCCAAATCTGAAAACTGCAGACATAGTAACTCAATCTATACAGCATTCTGGTCTATACAAATTATTCCCCAATAAATGCCTTTCAGTTATATATGGGAGAACATATTAAAAGCTTAACCATTCCTGCTCTTTTGCCTGTCAGGATCTCTGGGAGAGAGTCAGAATTTCTTTATGCTGGTACAGGGTATGAAACGTGAGGGGCTGAACGCGTCTGGATTCAAAACTCATCTTCACAGAATCACATAATCTTAAGCCATTTAGAGTTTTTGCAGTATTTCCCAGTATTTCTGCAGCAGTGTTCTGTTTTCATCATAGAAAGAAACAAAAGGACTTGTTCTCAGTCTTAGGTGACTATTATCAGGATCTGGCTACTTTTATTTTTGAGCATACTTATGGAAAGTACAGAGTATGATTAATTTTGTTGTAAATAAATTGTGTAGGCTTGGTCACCTTGTTTAACTTACACAATGAAGTTGCTCTGACCTTATCCTTTTCCTTCAAGCTCAAAACAGTGAAGAGAAACCAAATCAGAAGAAAAGTACTGCTCTGACTTTTACTAGAAAAGGCAAGTGCACAAGGATTTTTGTGCTTGGAGGACTGTTCCAAGATTGAACTGGTAGAAACTATGACAAACTAAAACAGCAAGTCTTATTTGTTAGGCAGCTTTAAAGGAATATAAAAAGACGGATCCTCAGAGCAACATGAATTGTTCCCTGCCATGGTCTCACATGCCAAAACTAATATAAGTTGAAAATAGTAATTAAAAAATTTAAGCTAACTACTGCTTGGTGAGTGATCCCTCCAGAAAAGTCAGTATTATTTGCAATAAACTCGTTCATAACTTGCCTAGATCCCCAGATTTTGTTTCAAAAAATCCAGATGGCTGGGAACATATTCTTGCACGTTTCACGTTTTATTACACCTAAAAGGATTTTTGGCAGCACTGATGGAATACTTGAATTCATGCTGTCAGTAGTTGATTACACCTATATCACACTGATTTACTGTTTGTTAGAGTAGAAAAGGGGAGGCTTCTTTGTCAAGTTTACCTGGTAAGTGACTTGGCCTTTGTTCAAAACAGACTGAAAGTACAGCAAAAAAGAAATACAGTACACATAACAGGATTAGTGTTTTGGTAGTGCCTTTTATTTCCTTGTCCTAACTGTTTGGTTTTTTTAATCTTCACAAAAGGAAAGAAGGTTAGTTAATGGCTGATAGGTCAAGAAATGAAAAAAACCAAAAACCAACCCCAACTTATCTCATCATTTGTATTTAAAAACTTTTATATCAATGTCTGATATTATTTGAATTGAAGAAAAAATTGACATATTTGGCATATATAAGCAAGATTTCCCTGGCTGATAGCATATGGTCTTGTTGATACATGTAGTTTCAAGCCATATGTACAGCTCAGCATTAAAGAAAGGGAAGAGCATGAAAGGCTTGACTTTAACAGACATTTATTGATTTGTAGAATGAAATATGTTCCTCAGTCCTTGGCAGGGTCTAGTGGAGAAATCATTACACAGTGTGACTTCGACAAAGTTACCTCTGCTAAATGGATAAAAATTAACATAGTTCAAAAGCAGTTCAGAATTTCTTCCCAACCTTCCCCAGTGAAAGGAGTTCTCACTCGCAAGTCAAGAGCTGTACTTCTGATAGAGATGTATGAATGTTCAGTGCTACTTTTTTTTTCCTCCTGTTCCAGGCCAATCCTTTATTATCTCTGAATAAATTAAGCTCCCTGACATGTTGAGTCAAGTGTTGTATTTCCTACAGTGATGTCTAAGAGAACATGCCACATTTCAGAGCAAAGGAGTAGGAAAACAGATTTCCATAGTGATAATTTTAAAAATAAAAGTGCATCATCTGGCTATTCGTACACGGAGTTAAAGGAGGAAATCCTAACATTCATTAATAACGTCTTCTACCCAATAGATAAATAACTCCAATAACAGCCTCTGATTGTAGGAAAGAGCTAGAGATGAGAAAGCGGATCAAAAAAAGTAACCATGGTTTGATGCTGTAGTGATTTAAAACTAACTTATTCTCCGGACTGCACAGCTGGACTGCCCTGTGAGATTAAAGACAGTTTTGCAAATTGGGCCATTTACTAGGTCCCTAATTAATACTGATGGACTGGCTTCAAGGGTTTGGGATCCAGATAGCTGATGTTGGAGTTTTCCCAGGATAGTAAAACTAAAATCTCTAAAAATTGCAAACTTTTTAATGACAGCCAACAGTCAAGTGATTCCACAAAGAACTAACTGACCAAACTAGGGGCTGTGAAACAAAACCATCTCCAGTGCTGATACAGTAGTCCGCATGGATGGTCTCTGCAATGAGTGATGTAGATGTACTGATACCTTTGTGGGGCTGGAAGATGGGGCCTACAAGAGCTCTTAAGGTTTCTACCAACCCTATTTTTTGTAATCCTGTTTAAGAATCCCTTTCTCTAGTTTAGTTTCCTTTGCTTCTGAAACTTCTATAATTTATTCCACAACAGCATCCCAAACAAGTTCTTCACATAGATAAGCCTCATCATATTCTTTAAGAGCTATGATGCCCTGTGCCTGAGAGTTCTGTTTAGCAATACTCCAGCAGGCACTGTCGCGGCACTAAGTGAGCATCAGGTTGCAGGGGGTGGTGGAGGATACTGGGAGGTGGGGTGGTTGTTCAGTGGTTTCCAATTCAAATATAGGACACCTGCCCTGATCTTGCAGGATCTGAGGAAATCAAGCTACTAGAAAATTAGTAAGGCTGCACAGGGGTCAGTAACCATAATTTTAATATTACTGATAGGCTTTCTTTTAGCTGTTGATGGAGAGCAGTGATCTGAACTCTAAGGCACTGCATTTACAAGTGACTGGTGGGAAGACAGACTTGTAAAGATATAAATCAGTGTCCTACTGATGTCACATTCCATAAACAATAATCTTTTCAAGAAAAAGCAAGGTCACACACTGCAGCTTTGTTTAGAAAACATACAGTCAAACTTCTAACCTTTTCCAGGACTAATGGCTGTCAGGAGAGGCTTATGATCACTCATCTTTTCCAGCTTTTCTTTTTGTGAAATCAGCTCAAGCTCCTTCTTTTCCAAGACTTTGCTAGATGGGTAAAAAAGTCCAATGGTTTGGGTTCCTTTATCTTCTCTTTCTTTTAGTTCTGCCCTTGATTTGGGCAAGGAAATAGGAGAAGGCTGCCAGGCAACTTGAGCTTGAAATTGTCTAGCCTGTGGGGAGTGGAAGGGAAGGAAAAGTGTAAGTAATATAGAGATAATTAAATGCCTTAGAAGCAGAAATTAACTAGACTAGTATACAAAAGTGTAAAGGAATGAAAAAGCTAGTGGGAAGAATCAGAAACAATTCTTGATTTTAATTACCAGTCTGTAACAATGAAGCAACTTATCACAAATATTCAAGCAAAAGCAAAACTCTTCATGACTGCCTGCAGAACGACATGTATGCTTTTGTAGGACAAAAGCTGGCCTCACTAAGTATTACAGTCTTTCTTAAAACAGAGGTTTCAAAGCACTGTTACATGTGCATGAAAGAATACCTTGTATCAGGCAGGGCACAAATAACTCACAAGTAATAAGATAAAAGTACTTAAAGAGCTAAAACTTTTGAAAAACTGATTGTTTCTCACTTTCCTAGTTAGAATAAGGCTGAATTAAGACCTTTGGCTAAGGCTACTTTTTGGCAGAAAGAAGTCCTCAGAATAAACATATCCCCGGTTTTGCCCTCACCATGCTCACAGACCGCAATGTTGTCTCAAAGAGGAAATGAATGGAGTTGTGCCAATCTCTACCTGCAGTGGACTAGCCTTTCAGCTGTGTTCAAACCTGGTTTCGTAATACTGTGTGTCTTACCTCAGAAGACCCCAGTGAGTCCCCAGCATCCATGAAACTGCTGTTCGAAGAACCCACCCCTGATGGGGGCTCTATGTAAACACCGCAGGACCCACAGAAGCGAGCGTATGGACGGTTGCTTGTACCACACTTGAAACAAGTAAAGTAGGATGGAGGAGGTCCAGGCTGGAAAGTTGAATGAAACACTCGTCACTACAGAAACATATGATGCACAGTTCAGGAAAGATAAAAGCAATGACATGAATTAAAATGAAGTAAAGTAGCACTACCTAAAGTTATTAGATTAGAAATATTAAGCAGGATACCAGAATGCTAACACATCGGCAGATGCAAGACAGTAAATCTTCAGCTATCTCAGCACTGTGCTATGAAGGCAAACATTTTTTCTGACAGATCTAGCATTTTGATATGTTATCTTTTTAACACACACTTTCAAAAATATTTCTTTTCTTTGGTAAAGCCCTGTCATTACTAGCGTGTGCTCTGATGTTGAATACTGACTGCAATTCTTTCCTGTTCAATTCTAACACTACCCCCACCACCCTGTGTCCCCTGGAACAGTACAGGACCAAGAGTTATGTATGCATACAGGGGAGTGTTTCAAATTTTATGTAGACTCAGCTCACAGAAAAAAACAAAATTCCCCAAGTGTGATCTTAGCTTGAAACACTATACTTATAAAAATATAAGCCAGAGGAAATTGTTTACATTGATTGTACCATGCAAAAGCTCTACTGTGCAGCAGTTAAGAGAAAGTACTTAACTTCAGTGAAGTTAATGAGGCCTTCAGCAAAAAAATGATTGCATGCATCATCTCATCTCTGGTGATTACCTGATCACAGCCCAGAGTAGATATGGAAAACTTGCATTAGGCTAGCCTATACTTTAACCTTTGATGGAGAAGTTACTTTGGCAGAGTACACAGCTATTGCATCTCAACTGATGCAATGAGCCGATGCTCATTGACCCATGGTAATTTGTTTAAATCTCTAAACCCTGAAGTCACTGACTGACGTGGGGTCAGGATGTCATCTAAGCCTTTAATTTTTCTTTATATAATCCCGTGTGCTCTAAGCAAGTATTTTGATAATAATAAGCTGTGTACTAACTGACAAGAATTTTGCAAAGATAAGTTTGAAATTGCTTCAGGTCACAGATGAGTAAAATCAGATTTGTCAACACAAACACTGAAAGCACATGCCTTGGCTCCACACCAGTCACAAAAACGGGCATCACATTGGTTAACATGATTGCATTTTGAGCACAAAACTGTCTTCCTTTGCTGGCTGGGATAAGGTGGTGGGGTATCTCCTCCAAACATGGCCTAATAAAATAAAAAAAGCATTAGGGAGAAAATACTTCTTACGAAGAAAAGTTCACAAGCTAACTAAGGTGACAGAGGAAAGCAAGTTGCTTCGATAACATACAGTAATGTTCAGCCTAAAAGAATTATTTCAACCTAGGATAAGCAACAGACTGACTTGGACCCAACCTGTAATTTTTTTCATTACAAAACCACAGTAAAATGTGGCATTAATTAACTTCTAAATATTTTTAGCAGAACTAAGTGTAAAGAAAATTATTTCCTTATCAATCATGTCCTTTTACACGGAGTATTTATTAATATGGCCCCACGTATAAGTAACTTGAAGTTAAGAGGGCAGTTTCTCTGCTGATAAACTTATATTTCAAACCCAGAATCCAACAGCTGTTTTTCTTTATACCTTTCTTTGCAGTAATATGGCACGGAGAGTATGTTCAGACAATGAGTTTTCTCTCAGTTTGATATTTGCTACATAAATTTTTTTTGCACTCTTTTACCTCATACAAGTTATATATTACCTAGCTTTCCCACTACAATTAACTTATATGGGTACGCCAGAGAAAACAGATTTTTCAGCTGAAACTTCTAGAGGTTAATTATAGATCCTAGTTAGGACAAACAGGTCTTAAAATGTTTTGTTAGGTTTTGCCTCAGGGCTTATGCAGTTTATTTTCTCTGCAAGTCAGGAATATGGATAAGGAACAGAACCCAAGAAAAATTATTTTGATCACAGATACTACAACAGCAAGTAAGCAAACACGAAATAGCCCTATTTTCATCTGTGGCCTGCACTGCAATTTGATCAATGTAACTTGGGGGTTCATTTGGAAGATAAGATTTACCAAAGCACAAGTCTAAACATATTCTAAATCTAAATTATTTAATAACCATTAATAGTTATACTAGCATTATTACTAATTATTAATTATTTAGGAATTACTATTGTTATCACTAATTAATCACTGTTACTAGTACAATTTCTGATAACTAGTAATAATAATTCAGTAAGCATTTAACTTTCTCTCTTAGCTACTACAGGTCTCACCATTCAAGCCATATGCCTAACTACATATGCAGCTACATATTAATATCTACATTCAGTGAAGCAGTTAAACATATGTTTATCTTAGGTAAGCACAGATTCCTACTGAAACTCACTCTGAAATGACACCTCAGTGGCTATACAAGAGACCTTGGCCTCTCGCCACTTACAGTTTTAGGACTCAGGATGTTGCCAATATAATCACAAGATTTTAACTTGCAAATCATTATTCTTCTCTCACTTCTGTATTTATCACAACCTGGAGCAATGAAGTGTACCATAAGGTTTTTATACAAGACTCATCTCTTTGGAAGTCAAAGTAAAAATCTTCTATGGAACCAAATGAGCAAGCTGAATGGGCAGTTGAAACAGACAGCAATTTTAAAGGGAACATTCGTTGTTGCTTTTCTCACCTCTGTGCAGAGTCACAGCAAAATACAAGCATAGTAGCTGTATGCACGTAGGGAAAGCAGCAAATGGAGATAAGAAAAATAATGTAAAAGAATATTTTATTTTCACAAAATAATTGAAATCAACAAGAATTATCTTCCTGATGTATATACTCAAGTTTTCTACTGAAATTGAAAATAATCTGAACACAAACAAGACTCCCTTGGAGCCAAGACTACCCATTTTCTAGGAGCCTTCTGAGCTTTCACGATGGCATTTGCAATCCTGACCCCCACAGGAGAAACCTGAAGGTATATGATACACTTATGGTTAGCTAGACATTTGCGATGGAGCATCTGGGGGAGCACTGGGCTTGAATATGGCATGGGGGAGGGATTCTCTGCTTTTGTAACATAGGCACACAGGGGTATGACTTCAGTTTTCCAAAGAAAAACAATGTTATGCTCTGATTTGATTAACCCTAGTGTGATTGATGCAAGAAGCCTTACCATCTGTATTTCAGGCAGTTTGCTTTCACAAGTCACACAGCGTTTGTGGTGAAGAGGATTTCCTGTGCCGCATGCCTGACAAATTACTTTTCCCTTTTAAATAGAGAAAGAATATATTTCACATGTCTTTGAAAACTATGAACAACAATAAAAAGAGGACTCGATCTTACAAAGTGCTGTGGTTATTCAGCCCTGCAGATAGAAGAGGTCCTTCAAGCCTGTGCTGTGGGCTTCAGACTTTAGTTAGGCCAAATTGCCCGGTCATCAAAAATCCACACATCTTGTTGACAATTTTTTTAAACTATGGTACAGTTCTCTCAGGAGATCCAGAATCAATACCTCCAGATCTTTTTATGTATTAGTGTGAGTTCTCTTAGTCACTGCACTCATAATAATATACCATAAGGGTGCCCTAAAAGATCTTAGCACAATCACTATCAACAAGTGAGTTTCCACCAGGGCTAAGAATAATGAGTCTGATATTTTGATTGTTGGCACTGCTTAGTTCAGGTCTGTCTTTGCACATACATGAAAGTTGTCATAAGACATTAAATTTGGGCCAACGTCTATAACCTGCTTTGACTTCAAGCTGATAAGTCCCTCAGATTATGAGTCTCCTTTGTTATGTGATAGTCTTCAGTCAATAGTTTCCTTTCAGCATCCTTTTCTTTCAAAAAATATTCCCTTGCAATTACCACAGAACCACAGAATGGCTGAGGTTGGAAGGGACCTCTTGAGGTCCAACCCTGCCCTGCTCAAGCAGAGCCATCCACAGTAGGTTGCCCAGGACCATGTCCAGACAGCTTTTGAATATCTCCAAGGATGGAGACTCCACAAGCTCTCTAGGCAACCTGTGCCAGTGCTCAGTTACCTTCACAGTAAGAAAGTGTTTCCTGATGTTCAGAGGGAACCTCCTGTGTTTCAGTTTGTGCCATCACCTCTGGTCCTGTCACTGGGCACCACTGAAAAAAGCCTGGATCTGTCTTCTTTACACCCTCCCTTCAGATATTTATATACATTGATGAGGTTCCCTCAAGCCTTCTTTTCCCTAGACTAAACAGTCCCAGCTCTCAGTCTTTTCTCCAGATGCTCCAGTTCCTTAATCATCTTAGAGTCTCTTTGTTGGGCTCCCTCTAGTATGTCCATGTCTGTCTTGTACTGGGGAGCCCAGAGTGGGCAATGTACTCTAGATACAGCCTCACTAGTGCTGAATAGAGGGGAAAGACCACCTCCCTTTATCTGCTGGCACCACACTTCTTAAATGCAGCCCAGGATATCGTTAGACTTTTTCAAGCAGATCCCTGAAGAGGCCGAAGTCTTCTCTTCTAAAATCCAGGGCAGTGATCTTGCTTTTTGCCCCTGCTCCTTCCTCTCAGGGTCCTGAACTCCACCATCTCATGGTCATTGAAGCCAAAGCTGTCTTTGACCTTCACACCCCCAAGACGCCCTTCCTTCTCTGTAAGTATGAGACCCAGCAGAGCACCCTTCCTCACTGGCACCTCTATCACTTGTATGGTTGTCATCAATGCTTTTGAGGAACCTCTAGATTGCTTATGCCCTGCTGTGTTGTTCCTCCAGCAGACATTGAGGTGCTTAAAGTCCCCCATGAGGACCAGGACCTGCAAATGAGGGCCTACTTCTAGCTATCTGTAGAAGGTGTCATCTACCGGTTCTTCCTGCTCAGGTGGTCTACAGCAGAAACCTGGTATGATGTCACCCATACAGTCATGCAAGCCATCCCTCCACCTCTCTGTGGTCGAATCGAGATCATAGCCCTGCAACTGTAGACAGATCTCTAATTCCTTGAGTTTACTCCCCATACTGCTTTTGTTAGTGTAAAGGAGCATAAGAGAGGGTCCTCAGCATGCTGATTTCACAGAAAGGGTCTGGGAGGGTTTCTCCATCATAATGCCTTAAGGCACTTCCTTGCTTACATGCAAATGCTTGAAGTGACCTCACTTAAGCCCTGTTTTGTTGATTAAGTGTTCCCTTTCACCCAAATCACCTAAGACCCTTTGCTTTGTCAGCCTTGTCCATCACTCCCTCACCAGGCTGCTGGTAACCCTCCCTCCCTGTATTTCTCATTTAAAATCCTTCTTACTAGCCCAGCTCTCCTGCTGGCAAAGATATCTTTGCCCTGTGGGGTGGAACCCATCTCTCCTAAGCAGATGTTGATCCTCAAACAGGGTCCCACTATCATAGAAACCAAAACCTTGTTGCTGACACCAGCTCTGCAACCAACTGTGACATGCAGTATCGGTCCTCTCCTCCTCACGCCCTTTCCCTTGAACCGGGGGCATCGAGGAGGGCCCCTACTTGGATGCCCATGCCCCTAGGTATGGAGTATTTTGTAGGGCAAATTTTGCCTAGTTAAGACCACTAGCACTTTTGGATCACTGATCAAGACTGCGCTCTAATGTTTTGGGCATACACCCACTGCCCAAGTCCTGCCAGCCCCTCTGTGCTAAACATTTACAATCGAATGAAGTAAGTAGAGTAATAAGGACATATTTAATAAACTTAAAATGCTTAGTAACACTAAGGCCATAAATCATGTAATCATAGAATATCACTCTGCTGAACACAGTGGGTGCATTCCTGTCATTCAGACTGCTTCATGATGTGCTCTTCAGCTTGCCTTCCTGAGCTTATGTGGTTTACCTTTAATGATTATTTCTATTCAAGGTGTTTTTAATCCTATTAACTCTTAAAGCTGACATAATGCAATTATGCAATCCCAAACTGGATCAAAATATTTGTAATGAAGTAATGTGTTAGAAAAATGCATGCCAGGAGGTAGATCACTATTTTGTTATATTTATTCTCAAGTACCTTTACGCAGTTGTTGGTTTGGGGCTGCAGCTGCGGAGCTATTGGCGACTCACATACAATGCAAGTAGGCGTGTTCATTGGCACGAGATGTCTGCATTCAAGACATGGTGCCATCTGAAGAAAAAGCCACATCACATCATGTTAAGGACCATAATGAGATCATTAAGGTTATTATGAGGTTTTCAGTATTTTCCTGGTCAGGGACTACATCAGCAGCAAAGTCACTGGCAACATAGCAACTGACAGCAACAGATGCTGATACTAATCCTGAAAGAGCAAAGGCCATTGAGAAAATATGAAGACAACTGGAAAGAGAATGCTTTACTGACTACTAAAAATATGCCAGAAAGGTACTAAGTTAATTTTCAGTATATTTAAAATGCTACTATAAAATATGTGCAGGTAGTTCATATCCTCCTAATTATGAACCTAATCTAAAGAGGTGCTGAATATTCTCAGTCATCACTTGAGCATTGCCCCAGACAAGACAACTTTCTGATGATACAGGAGAAAAAAATACACTATTGACTTGTTAGGTCAGGTTATTATCTCTTGGGAAGAGCTTAGAGAAGATGGTTACAGGCATCACTGTAAAAACTCGGTACTCTTACATATGGCCACACATGCCACCATTTAAGGTTTCAAGCATATTAGATGGATCTTCTGCAGCAATGACATAGGCACTAGTTACTAACTAACTGACTAACTGCACTAGTTAGCACTCGAATAAGGTGCATATGCAGGTCCTGAAGATGCAGTGGTTCTTGTTGCAGGATGAGGAAGAATCTGAATTTTGTTGTGTTCCTTGGTGCAAGTGAATAAAACACAATTTACTTTTTCATTGTTGTCCTTATTAAAATATATGGCACTTGAAACAATCTATGGTTAGCTTTGCCCATCATTTAAGACCTACATCGGGTCCACTGCTAAAGGTATCTAACAAAATAAAACAATCAGAACACTTCCCAGATGGAAGTGTGACTAAATACAGTTTTGCCAGCATTAAATGTGTAATTTGCTGAGGAAGCTGGTTTCTCCAAAGAGGATTTGTTGATTGTTATGATGTTTTGCTCACCTGTGCTCCTTCAGGGGATGGGAACCGATGTACTGGCACCGGTGGGAGAGGAGATCCACACTCCTGACAGAAGTGAGCCAAGGGGTCAGACAGGCGAGGTGCAGAACAGTGTGCACATCTGAAAATAAGAGGAAACTGGCTGAGCTTGTTTTGGTATTTTACTGCTGCATAATAATGATTAATCTGGAACCTGGTGTGACAGGACTCAGGCCGCTTTCTCAGTTGTAGTTTCCAAGCTATGGTTGTCCACCAGACCATGCCCCAGCATCCATGATATGAGGTTCCGAACTCTAAACAGCTTTGCAGGACAGAAAGCTCCCTGGCTGCTATGGAGTTTCATACTTTCTTCCTCACCATGTGAGGTAAACAAGTCTCCTGACACGCAATCTGTATCAGGCTTCACTGCTGCAATATGGGGAACCACTAATGTAGATACATAACCCTTTCAATACTGATAAGCACTAATGTTCTGTGAGACTAGTCCAGAGAGCAGTTTTCACCTACAGCAGCGAGGGCTGTACTCTAATTTGAAAAGAAGCTTTTCCTTTGATCCTATAGGTGGTAGGAATTTTTTTTAAAGGATGATGAGATAGTTGTTAACTATGTATGGTGAGATGTAAATATAACTATATGTAAGAGAAAGAATCTTCAAAGCCATACCTAGATCACATTCTCCAGTTATAATCCAGCCTGTCTTTGCTTTCCTTGTTTTTACAGACCCCTTCAGTATTATCAACTTGATTGCAAAAGGCAATTGCTCAGTTACTTTCCAAGGACAAATATGTTAAAAGGAGAAGTCACTTACTTGAGGAAATCTGTTTTCCTCTGGATCCTTGCCACCAGTGTGCTTGCTAAGCTTTTCCGGCTAGTCACTGCAGAAGAACTAGCAAACTGAAATAAAGGTAATTCTCTAGCCTTAGTAAGCAAATGTTTGCAAAATGCACATGAGAGTAGCAAATCGGCTAAAGATGCTATTTGAGACAAACTGCACTGAAATGCATTGCTTTAAGGAATATCTACCGCACTTGATTCCCACATTAGCTGCATTAAGGAACCACAGCTTCTTCCAACAAAAATAAATCAATGTCTTGCTATTTACTTCTGAAACAGCATTACTGAATATTAAGTTTTAAATACCAACTTGCCAACCTACAGCAGTAATTGTTTGCTAACTGCAGATTCAGTAATGTTTTAAAAGGGAATTAGTAGGAATGCAGGCATTGATAATTTGCTTTGCCTGGTTTTCTCCTTAGTGGTAATGGTGTACTGCTTTGGGCATTCCTATTCCTGTGTGACATTACCAGTAAATTTAAATTAGTACTCTATAATACAGCCAAAGTCATTAACTTCTGAGACATTATATGAGAATGCTCAAAAATCTTTACATCTTTATTTTTTTAGAGCTCAGTTCTGATGACAGCCTTTTACAGTTTTCCTCAACACCCCTTTGCTTACCTGTAACAACTCTCTTGGTGGTGCTGAGAAGGATTCCTCTCTGTAGTCTGTTGTTTCCAAATGACTGGCATGGAGCTGTGGTCCTTGCAGGGACCTGTTAGCAGTCTTTCTTTCTGTTTCCAAGCCTAAAATTATAATCCTGTTATTCGACTGTCATTCACTTCATGCAGTTAACATATATCTTAACATGACTATTACATACTCTCATTTTAAATTCCAATAGCTAAGCATATTTAAAAATGTATTTGACAACCAGATTTTGGGTTCAGATAAACTGCATAGTTACAAGAAATTAAATTAGAAGAAACCTCATTTCTCTCTGAAAGAGCTCACATTTTACTTCTCTATTTATGGTTTTCTTCTTTCCTGCGTGCTCAAAGAAACCACAGCTCCTAAGAGTAAATTAATGAGTAAACATTAATACGATTCCCTGCTCTTAAACAGTCCCATTGCCATCACCATGGAATAACAGGCTTCGCCTATAGATAAAAGCTTTCATTTTTGATTTGTGTATTTATTTTGGAATCTTACTGCAAGCAAACATCAGTAAAGAGCTCCAAATCCTTTGATTTGCAATCCTATCAATTTAACAGCATTTTCTGGCATGCAGGGAGACTGGACCTTGTTATGTTGCTCAGAAATGAATGACTTTTTAGTATGTTTTAAGAGGTAATGTGATATGTATGGAAGTTAATTTTTGTTCTCTATTCACAGTGTTGAGGAACTGAAATTGGAATTCCCAGATGATCTGTCTTCTGAGACGGTTTTGAAATTACCCATATTTTACCAGTTACCTAAGAGGAGCTAAGACAGAAGGCTATTTCAGTCTTATAAAGTAATACTATACCTTGAAATTCTTGGGGTGCTTCACTCCAGGCAGGCTTGATTTCCACATTCACTCCATTCTTCTTTGGTTTTGTAATAAACATCCCACCTTCCCTCTCCTAAAAAGTAATTCCATTTGAATTCCAAATGAAATATTTTGTTTTGCTCTAATCCTCTTTTCTATAGTTATTCACTATGATTTTAAAAGTACATGCTTATTTTCCATGCAAGCATTTGAAAATCTTAAATTATAAACATATTTTTAAAATATTTGACCCGAACTGGTAATGAAAGACCAGTGAAGTATTACAAAAAGGACTGAGGCAGCAAAGATGGGCAAACAGAGGTAATAAAATATATAAAAAGTATAGACAATCAAGGTTTAATCACTAAGTAATAGCATACATGCATCATTTTATATTCAGACAAGGAGTTAAATTTGCTAAAACTTGCCTGTGTGGTGATATCTTTTAGGAAATTCTTGTCATTTTCTTCAACAGAGGAGAGGATGCTTGGTTGCTTGTACTCTACCAGAAATACCTTTGTTACAACTGTACTCTCCCTGCAGTCCCTGAAAATCAATGTGCACGAAGCTATACACATGCCACAAACCCATGTGCATCAAAAAGTAAATCACTGATAAGCATGGCTCATTTGCTGGTACATCTCTTCCAAGCTTGTGAGTCATTATTTCAGTTAATAAGTATAATCCTGGGCAATACTCTCAGTAACTACTGCCTGGTTTTGTTCTTTTTTGAATTCATTTTCAGTTTAAAGTGTGTACACTAAGAAGTTACCAATAAAATGTGTGAATATTTTAATCCCTCAACATCTTTTGCAGGTGAAACTCTTGATACTCCTGTATCTGCTTTCTGGAGTAACTACTGTTTGCCAGCATCACAGAAAATAGAGGGGAGAGCAAGACTTTTCTTCCATTCATAATACCATATTCATTTTCCCAGCCAAGCAGCAGGTAGCATCCTATTCAATATAACAACTGTCACGATCTACCATTTATTAAATTACAGCAGTAACATTAAAATAGCTGTAAATGACCAAACCCTTAATTTAGGATTTATTGTCATTCTAGAGCATCTATTTAGCCCACCTGAAAATGTCTTAATAAAAACATACTGGAAACAAGTGTTAATCCAGGTAACAATATCAGAAAATACATATAGGCCTAGGTTTCTGGTGTCGCATTCCAGTGCAGACACAATCAAAGGCTACCTGTGGGTGCTAATAGTGGGGAACAGCAAGCACAAATCCCCAACTGGAGTGGAAGTTTCTGGTCCCTTGGAAATAAAAGATAATACAACGGGGTATGCATTCTCTGTCTATGTGTCCTCTCTCTGTCTCTAAGCATGAAGTAAGTTTGGAGAACGTGGCTGTGCAGCAAAATCCAGTTTTCTTTCTATGTACTATATTTTTACCTTACCCTTGTACTAACATTGTACTTAAGCTGTGAGGTTTAGCATTCTGTGCTCCTTCGGGAGAAAGTGAGCAGATTCCTGGGAAGACCAACTTCTATAAATCTGCTGAATCACTGGATGACCCAGAAAACACCATACTAGTTCCTCTGGCATTTTTTATGATCATGCTCAAAAGGCTGAGCTCTAAGTATAGTGTATTTTATTACTTTCTCACCCACAGCCTCTGCGGATCATTGGCCTACATCCACAGCCCAGGAGATAAACATCCAAGAGAGAATCCATCCGCACAAACACTTAATAGGTAAAAAGTGTTACAAGAAAGCAAAGTCAATGCAACCCATGACAATCACTTAGGTTGCACACTGGCTGGGGGAAGGGGCATCTCTTATTCACAAGGTATGGAGTGCTTTAACCAGTATGACTCAAAGCCATGACTGGGATATCTGTCCCTTGTCAAAATATATCTAAAATAAAACAGGATACTTACTTTGTAACTGCCAGTGCCTTGACCATTACTTTCCCAACTGGTAATATGATAGGACCCTTATACTTAAAAGTGTTATGCTCTCCACAGCCAGGTTTCCTAATCAGTTCTGGTTTACTTCCATCTAAAGTGTAATAAATGGAGACCTCAGGTGTATCTGAAAGACACAGAGAAAGTAATTAGCCAAACTGTATTCAACCTGTGAAAAACAAGCTTTAAGCTTCAAAGTACTCAGTACTGTGCTTGATTTTTGTCACATGAACAAAATAAAGCAGTTCCATAAATGACTGAATGCTTGGGACCAAAACTGTTTCTCCCATAAAAAATTAGTTACTCAAACACAATTTAATTATAAGCAGTATTTCTCTCCATAAAGTAGCTGTGCAATGGTTTTGTATGAAAACATTGCAATGGCTTGTCCATTCTAATGACATAAAAGCTATTTTCTCCCTCGGTGAAAAGTGGCATTTCAAAAATTGTAGGGAAAACCTTTGGGGTGAGCCCGGCCATGATACTCTCAAGCACTGGTTTTGCAGTCAGTGCAAAATGCAACAGCTTAAGAGCTTGATCTTGGAAGCAATTAACACTGCTAACATATATGAAATAACTCATGTCAATAATATCATTTGAATGAATAAAATTAAGTGCAAGGATATTTGGTGTATCAAAACATGTTGGTTAATTTTATAAGTTCCTTAAGGAAGTGGGCACTCATAAAAATCATAATTAAATGCAAACAAAAATATAGAGGCTAAAAGTTTCAAATGAACACATAAGAAAATGTTTTACATAGTCAAAGCTCTTATTCATACCTGATTTTATTTCTACGAAAGTATTTGTGTCTATTTCATGTTTAGACTTCCCTGGAAGAGGGATTCGAAGTGGTATGACCTGAGGAACTGAGACAGAGCCAGCTGTCATTTTTCTCAGCAGTGATCTTTAAAAAAGAAAAACAAAAAGGCAGACAGTAATTTTTCTAAACAGAAGAATGCACTGAGAAATACAGCCTTTTAATGCGATTCCTCATCTTCATTTGTTTCTCTTAAAAGACAGAGCACCATTCTTTAAACTGTTAGTTCTCATTAATGTTTGCATGATTTTCACATCGAAAAGGCGCAAGATCCTAATGACCGTCACATTTCCTACTTGTTCTCCTGCTTCAGAACTCTGAACAAAGCTTGAGATGAGCACTGTCACTTTCATTTCACTTTGGCCTTCCTTGCTCAAGTCTGATTTCCATGTATTCAAGTGAAACAGCTTTAGCATCATACATCAGTGATACATGGTAAGAGTGAGTGATGGTGAAGTATCTCAACCCTAACTGTGACAGATGCAGTGTCATTTTCTCTGCGGGAAGAACCAGCCTCTTGTTTAATCGTGGCCATCTGAATATATACAAGATGTCTTGAAAAGGACTAAAGCAAGACAGCTATTTCTAAAGCTTATCTCAGCTATCATATGCATTAAGAACATACCTATAAACTAGGTGCCAAAATGATTTATCATAATTTACATACTCATTATCATGTTACACAATTCAAGAGTGAAAACTTGCATTTGGATATGATAACACTTTACAATACAAAACGATGTATTCCTGATCCTAGGAATTGATACACAGGGCCAGGAAACATGTCTACACTGGAAGGATTTGGGTTTGTAACCAACCCTTCAATCCTCCAGAAACGTCTCTTAAGTTACTCATCAATGCAGACAGTAATGATTCAGCACGGGAGGTATTCGTTAGTCCACTCTCTCACTGGGGCTACGATGAGGTATGCCACAGTGCTGCCTGCAGCTGCCCGTCCCTTGGCTGGGTTGCCCGAAACAGCAGTTAAGGAGTGCGGGCAGCCCTCAGCCAGACTCCCTTGGGCTGCACGCAGCGGCACGGGAGACACAACGGCGAGTGGATCAGACCTTTACCTGACACGAGGGAGCAGAGAGTATTTTTCCTCAAGGACCCGCCTGCTCTTGGCACACCTGGACCAAAAGCACAGTGCCCTGTTCCAGCTTTCTGAGAGCCCGGCAGAGGTGGGAGACCACCAGTCCTGCCGGCATCCCCAGGGCGCCAAGGCCCTTGCCCCAGCATGGGCTCCGTCCTTGCCGGGTCAGGCCCTGCCTCCTGTCCCCTCACAGCCCACCCCACCCCACTCCCTCCCTGCCGTACAGCCCATGCACCCCGCTCGGTCCCACCGCACGAGCCTGACCACCTCACCCGATCCTGCCCCACAGCCCTGCCCACCCCACGCGGTCCCATGGCAGACCCTTGCCCACCCACTCAACACCCACTCGTACGGCCCCTGCCCACCCCACTCGACCTCCCCTCAGCCCTGCCCTCCCCGTTCGATCCCTGCTACTGAGCCCCTGCCCACCCCACTCGATCCTTCCTACTGAGCCCCACCTCCCCGTTACCACAGACGCCGCGCGCCCGGCCGCGCCCCCGCCCTCCGTCCCCTACCCCCACAAGCCTGACCGCCCATTGGTCCAGCGTCCCGTCGCTTAGCAACCGGCCTCACCCGCTTCCGCCGCGCGGCCCGGACGTCATCCCCCCGCGCCGTGTGTCTTTCCCGGCCGGCGGCCCGTTCCCATCACGCCGCGCCATGGCGGAGGTGAAGGTGAAGCCGGAGGCCCCTGACCCCACCGACATCGAGAGCAGGTGCGGGGTGGTGGTGGGGCCGTCGGGCGGGGGGGACCCGGGCGGGCGGGAGGTCGTCCCGGTGGGGGGGAGGGGGGTAGCGGTGAGGGACAGGATTGGGTATAGAATTATAGAGTCATTAAGGTTGGGAAAGACCTCTAGGATCATCAAGTCCAACTGTCAGCCCAACACCCCCAGGCCTCCTAAGCCCTGCCCTGAAGTGCCAGGTCTACATGTTTTTTGGACACCTTCAGGGATGGTGACTCCACCACCTCTCTGGGCAGTCGATTCCAGTGGGTTCCTCTGGGTACCTGCGGCTGCCCTAGTGCGTTTCTGTTCTTGGAAAGGGGAGTTGTATCTTTTCTTCATGAATTCATTTTTTTCCTAACAGGTATTATTTAATGGGTATTTGCATTCTCTGACTAGCTAGCTGCTCTTTCCCATCAGAGTCTTGTATAGCGAAACTTTACAGGGAGCTCTAAATCTATGTTGTTAATAATGAGAGGAACATAAAAGTAAAATAAAGCACCGTGTTCAGTGTTGTCACAAATAGCAACAATAGTTTGTCCAGCAGTTGCAAAAGCATATTTGTCAGCACAGGGAGTAGATACCAAGTTCCATCAACAGATACAACCAAGAAGCACTTCGTGGGTTACTTTCCCCCGAGTTGGTCTTTTCCGTCTCCTCTGTTCTGGCTCTAATACTGTTTGGATTTGGTTTTGGATGCCATAGAACATGATTTTAAACTTGCTTTTCTCCTTCCCCCAGGATTATTGAGCTGTGTCATCAGTTCCCTCATGGTATCACAGACCAGGTGATTCAGAATGATATGCCTCACATGGAAGCGCAGCAGCGAGCTATGGCAATCAACAGGCTGCTCTCAATGGTAGGGTGATCTCAGTTTCCTCATGTTACTTCAGCCAATCCAGAGCACTTCTTATGTGCACAGTCTACATGGCAGCAACCTGTTGGGCAGGGCTAGCAAATTAATTTTTTTTTATTTAGTGGCATTTGCTGTAATGTACTGTTATCATAACTTACTGATTGTTGTAAGCACTTATGATTGTCAAAACCGATTATGACATACCTCAGCATACTCTTTCCATTTTGTAATACAAAGTTGACGTGAATGTGTATATCCATGTGGATTTCTAGGTGAGGAAGCTACAACTGAGAAGTACTACATTTGGTTTTTTTGGTGTGTCTAGAGTTCTCTGGTCAACTTTTCCTTGTGTATTACTTTGTAAAGCAGAATGTGATACAAGGGTCTAAGTAACAGTCAGGTGTAAGTGTAGTTCCAGTGCTTCAGCAGGTGGTGTGGAAAGATGGCCACAGGTGATAACTGCAAGGTCCATTAATGATGGGGAGTGAAATAGCTAGAGATAAAAGAATGGATGTTAGCCCATGCTCTTGCATGTGAAGGTCTTCACCAAACCCCTCACAAAATCCTTAAGTTGTGGCTTACTCTGATAATGTGCAGGTAAAACATCTCAAGGAATTTTTTTGCACCTTCTGTAAATTTCCCACACCTCACTTTACTGTATTAGGAGTTAGCTGAAAATAAGAGTGAGGATCCCACTCAACTACTTCTGCTATGTGTTCAGGAACAGAGAGTAGCTGTTTAGTCTTGTTAGTTCAGCGTGGCGTGAACTTGAGTGTCAGCCGAATGTTTGGGGTCTTTAAAGACCAAGATTCCTTTTGGTTCCATAGGTAGCTGCTTCATGGGTTCATGGGCATGTGAAGTCAGGAAGTAAAGCAGACTGAGTGGTGCAGTCAAGAGAGCACTTTTGGAAAGAGGGGCACTTGCTTTCTCAGAAAGAGGGATGTTGGAAAGTATACAACTGAGCAAGGTGTGTGGTGTTTTGATGTTTTGCCTTTTTTTTTTTTTTTAATAACAGAAACTTCTTAGCTTAGACCATACTAGGTGGCAGCGGAAGTAATCTAATCTGTCTCTTTTTGGTCTTTCTGTTATAGATATGAGGCTTACCAATACATTGGATGTGAGCTTGTGTGTTTAATAACTTTTGAAAGGGCTGACCGGATTTCACAACAGGGCTTCAAAGACAGTGAAGTCTCTTGAATTTGTTTAAAACAGATGCCTTGGGGAGTGTGTGGGGAGATCTAATAAGTAGCTCGAATATGGGGGGAAAAACTGCAGTGGGAGCTCAGCCTTAATAAGCATCAGGTACTTCACTTGAGATAAGTTGCAAGTACTTGGTCTGTAGAAAAGCACTGAAGGGGATTATCTTGAGGTGTGAGCTCCAATCATCAGCATGATGCCAATCTTGGAGAAACAAGGCTGTAAGTATGGGGAAAGGATTAGCTGGCAATGAAAGAATGAATGTTAACCATAGCGTTGATACACAGTTATGCTCTTGGGCTTTGTCTAATTGCTTGCCTCTTCAACATAGGAAATAAGAATTTGCCTGGCCTAGGCACAGGTGTCAAGGGCAGGACAATGTTTCATGTGTGTGTAACTTGCCTCTGAGATGCAATGTTGATCCTGGCTACCAGTTTTCCAATGATCTCTACTTAGTAAAAAACAGAACTTTGCCTCTGGAACTCAGAATTGTTCCAAACTTGTTCAGCAGAGCTCCGACATGATTTCTCTGTAGCTGTGCAAATGAGCATTTTGGTGGAAAGGGAGAGCAAATGTGCTGGTTTTGGCTGAGAAGGGGTTAATTCTCCTCACTGTGGAGGTCGACTACGTTTCCAGCTTCCCACGCTCTGCCATGTGGCGGGGGGGAGGGCTGGGAGGGGCAGGGCCATGGTGGGAGCAGCTGACCCCGACTGGTCAGTGGCAGGTTCATTCCATACCATGTGACACCATGACCAGTATATTAAGCGGAGGCAGTTGTGGCTCGGGAGCGGTGCGGAGTCGGGTCGGCGGGCGGTGAGCAGCTGTGTCGCGTGCGGTTTGTTTTGGCGGTTTGTTCCCCTCCCTTCCCCCTCCCCCGGGGTTTTGTGCCTCTTGTTGTTCTCCTTTACATTGCATTTCTGTTGTTGTTTCTTTTAATTTTAATTATTAAACTGTTCTTATCCCAACCCACGAGTGTTACCCTTCTGATTCTCTCCCCCATCTACCGGTGGGGAGTGAGCGAGCGACTGTGTGGGGCTGAGCTGCCGGCTAAACCACGACAGTCTTTTTGGCACCCAAGGTGGGCCTCAAGGGTTGGAGATAATAACAGCTGCTGGTCACAGCACCATGTTGTCCTTTTTGCAGTTGGTGTTAAAGATTGGTGTTGGTTTGTTTAGTCTGCTGTGTTCTGCTGTGATTAGTAACGTTTTGCCTACAAGATTTGTTACGCAAACACTTGTTTTCAGATTTGTCTGGTATTTGGGGTTTTTGCCGAAACTGTTACTGTACTTCGGATACCACCTTGTTGAGGCAATTAGCAATTATACCTCCTCCTCGGAGAGATTTTACGTGGAGGAAATACAGAATGGTATCTTTGCAACTTTGTTGTATGATGTCTCTGCCTCTATTACAACAACCTTTTTGTATCTTAAACATCCTTGGGTAGTTAAGATCCACTTATTGTTAGTTTTTGGGCATGTTGTTTTGGTTTTGACTAAGCAACTTAAGAATATCACCCAGAAATCTGCCCCAAGGCTTGATAGTTACGAGTGGCAGGGCATGTGGGATAGCATGGGCAAACACCTAGGGCAGTGGGCACCCCCAGTGTTTTGGAGTTTGACCCCCGAACAAGTGCAGAATCCTAAAAAACTAGTAGAATATTTGGAGAAAGTATGTTGTTATGCTGGGAACTCCAGAGAGACACAGATAACTGCAGCATGCTGGGGCCTGGCCCATGCATACCGAGCCCTGCTCAACAGTATTCAGTGCTCCCAAGGGGAAGAGAATGTCTCTGGATTGAAGTGCAAAGTGACTGGCGCTGTAGTCACTCCAGCCCTGAGGACGGGCACTGCAGCCACTCAAACCCCCATGACAAGTACTGGAGCTGGCTCAGAGAATCAACCCATACCAGTACCAGTTGCTCCCATACACAAGACGAAATACTGGAAGCGGACATCAACTCATTTAGAATGGGATGATGAAAAAGCAGGGCCGTCACGGGGAGAGGAGGAAGAAGTCATAAATGAAATGGAGACCACCCGATCCTTGTCCTTGAGCGAGTTGCGAGATATATGAAAAGATTTCAGCTGTTGTTCAGGTGAGCACATAGTCACCTGGCTGCTCTGATGCTGGGATAATGGGGCCAGTAGCCTGGAACTAGAGGGAAAAGAAGCCAAACAACTGGGATCCCTTTCTGGGGAAGGGGGCGTTGACAAAGCAATTGGGAGAAAAACACAAGCCTTCAACCTCTGGAGGCGACTCCTGTCTGCAGTGAAGGAAAGGTATCCCTTTAAAGAAGATGTTACATATCGCCCAGGAAAATGGACAACTAAGGAGAAAGGCATCCAGTATCTATGGGAATTAGCTGTGCTTGAGGTGATTTATGGTGACCTGGACAATCAACCGTCATCCAAAGATCCAGATGAAGCTGAGTGCACACGACCCATGTGGCGGAAGTTTGTACGGAGCGCACCATCTTCACATGCAAACTCATTGGCAGTAATGTCCTGGAAAGATGACGAGACACCAACAGTGGCGGAGGTGATTGATAGACTCCGGGATTACAAAACAAATATCTCTTCCTCGCTTGTCTCTGCTGTGGAGAAACTATCCCAAGAGGTCCAGCAACTCAAAGAATATATGTCCTGCTCCCCACCTCTAAGGAGTAGTGTCTCAGCTGTTAGAAATAAGCGTCCTTTGGCTCAAAGGAGGGGATACACACCATGGGCCACCCTATGGTTCTACCTGCGTGACCACGGAGAGGACACGATGAGGTGGGATGGCAAGCCTACCTTGACCCTACAGGCACGAGTGCATGAACTGCAAGGAAGAACAGTCATTCAGGGAGGCTCTTCCACGAAAGCTGCTGCTCCAGTTTCCAGTGAGCAAGTCCCCAGACAGTGGAGTAGAAGTGCTGATTTTATTTCGAAGCGTAATAGAGGGACTCCTGATTCACATTTACAGGAAGTGAGTTGTGACTGCCATGATCAGGACTAGAGGGTCCCTGCCTGCAGCCGGGTGGAGGAAAGGGATAACCGGGTTTACTGGACTGTGTGGATCCGATGGCCTGGCACATCTGACCTACAGGAGTATAAAGCTTCAGTGGACACTGGTGCACAGTGCACCTTAATGCCATCAAACTATAAAGGGGCAGAACCCATCAGCATTGCTGGAGTGACAGGGGGATCCCAAGAGCTAACTGTACTGGAGGCCAAAGTGAGCCTCACCGGGAATGAGTGGCAAAAGCACCCCATTGTGACTGGCCCAGAGGCTCCGTGCGTCCTTGGCATAGACTGCCTCAGGAGAGGGTATTTCAAGGACCCAAAAGGGTACAGATGGGCTTTTGGTGTAGCTGCCTTGGAGACGGAGGAAATTAAGCAGCTGTCTACCTTGCCTCACCTCTCAAAGGACCCTTCTGTTATGGGGTTGCTGAAGGTCAAAGGACAACAGGTGCCAATTGCCACCACAACAGTGCACTGGTGGCAATACTGCACCAACCGAGACTCTCTGATTCCCATCCATGAACTCATTCACCAACTGAGGAGCCAAGGAGTCATCAGTAAGACCCACTCACCCTTTAACAGTCCCATATGGCCAGTGCGGAAGTCTAATGGAGAGTGGAGGCTAACAGTAGACTATCGTGGCCTGAATGAAGTCACTCCACCGTTGAGTGCTGCTGTGCCAGACATGCTAGAACTTCAATACGAACTGGAGTCCAAGGCAGCCAAGTGGTATGCCACAATTGATATCGCTAATGCATTCTTCTCAATCCCTCTGGCAGCAGAGTGCAGGCCACAGTTTGCTTTTACTTGGAGGGGGGTCCAGTACACCTGGAATCGACTGCCCCAGGGGTGGAACCACAGTCCTACCATTTGCCATGGACTGATCCATAATGCTTTGGAACAAGGTGGAGCTCCCGAACACCTTCAATACATTGATGACATCATTGTGCGGGGCAACACAGCAGAAGTTGTTTTTGAGAAAGGGGAGAAAATAGTCCAAATCCTTCTGAAAGCTGGTTTTGCCATAAAACAAAGTAAGGTGAAGGGACCCGCGCAAGAAATCCAGTTCTTGGGAATCAAATGGCAAGATGGACATCGTCAGATACCAATGGATGTGATCAACAAGATAGCAGCCATGTCTCCACCAACTATCAAAAAGGAAACACAAGCTTTCTTGGGTGTTGTGGATTTTTGGAGAATGCATATTCCACACTACAGTCTGATCGTAAGCCCTCTCTGTCAAGTGACCTGGAAGAAGAATGATTTCAGATGGGGCCCTGAGCAATGACAAGCCTTTGAACAGATTAAATGAGAAATAGTTCATGCAGTAGCTCTTGGGCCAGTCCGGGCAGGACAAGATGTAAAAAATGTGCTCTACACTGCAGCCGGGGAGAATGGCCCTACCTGGAGCCTCTGGCAGAAAGCGCCTGGGGAGACCTGAGGTCAACCCCTAGGGTTTTAGAGTTGGGGATACAGAGGGTCCGAAGCCCACTATACTCCAACTGAAAAAAGATATTGGCAGCATATGAAGGGGTCCGAGCTGCTTCAGAAGTGGTTGGTACTGAAGCACAGCTGCTCCTGGCACCCCGACTGCCAGTGCTGGGCTGGGTGTTCAAAGGAAACGTCCCCTCTACACACCATGCAACTGATGCTACGTGGAGTAAATGGGTTGCACTGACCACCCAGCGGGCTCGAGTAGGAAACCCCAGTCGCCCAGGAATCTTGGAAGTGATTATGGACTGGCCAGAAAGCAAAGACTTTGGATTATCACCGGAGGAGGGGTGACACGTGCTGAAGAAGCCCCGCTCTATAACAAACTGTCAGAAGATGAAAAGCAGTATGCCCTGTTCACTGATGGGTCCTGTCGTCTTGTGGGAAAGCACCAGAGACGGAAGGCTGCTGTATGGAGTCCTACACGACAAGTAGCAGAAACTGCTGAAGGAGAAGGTGAATCGAGCCAGTTTGCAGAGGTAAAGGTCATCCAGCTGGCCTTAGACATCGCTGAACGGGAAAAGTGGCCAGTGCTCTATCTTTGTACTGATTCCTGGATGGTGGCAAATGCCTTGTGGGGCTGGCTGCAGCAGTGGAAGCAAAGCAACTGGCAGCGCAGAGGCAAACCCATCTGGGCCGTCACATTGTGGCAAGATATTGCTGCCCAGGTAGAGAACCTGGTTGTAAAGGTATGTCATGTGGATGCTCACGTCCCCAAAAGTCGGGCCACTGAAGAACATGGAATAACCAGCAGGTGGATCAGGCTGCCAAGATTGAAGTGGCTGAGGTGGATCTGGACTGGCAACATAAGGGTGAACTATTTCTAGCTCAATGGGCCCATGACACCTCAGGCCATCAAGGGAGAGATGCAACATACAGGTGGGCTCGTGATCGAGGGGTGGACTTGACCATGGATGTTATTGCACAGGTTACCCACGAATGTGAAACATGCGCTGCAGTCAAGCAAGCGAAGCAGGTAAAGCCTCTGTGGTATGGGGGACGATGGCTGAAGTATAAATATGGGGAGGCCTGGCACATTGACTATATCACACTCCCACAGACCCGCCAAGGCAAGTGCCATGTGCTCACCATGGTAGAAGCAACCACCGGCTGGCTGGAAACATCTCCTGTCCCCCACGCCACTGCCCGGAACACTATCCTGGGTCTCGAAAAACAAGTCCTGTGGCAACACGGCACCCCAGAGAGAATGGAGTCCGACAATGGGACTCATTTCCGAAATAACCTCCTAGACACCTGGGCCAAAGAGCATGGCATTGAGTGGGTGTATCACATCCCCTATCACGCACCAGCCTCTGGGAAAATTGAATGGTACAATGGACTGTTAAAAACTACACTGAGAGCAATGGGGGGTGGAACATTCAAGCACTGGGATACACATTTAGCAAAAGCCACCTGGTTAGTCAACATGAGGGGATCTGCCAATCGAGCTGGCCCTGCCCAATCAGAACCCTTATGTACTGTGTAAGGGGATAAAGTCCCTGTAGTGCACATAAAAAATATGTCGGGCAAAACAGTCTGGGTTCTTCCTGCCTCAGGCAAAGGCAAAGCCATTCGTGGGATTGCTTTTGCTCAAGGACCTGGGTGCACTTGGTGGGTGATGCGGGAGGATGGAGAAATCCGATGTGTGCCTCAAGGGGATTTGATTTTGAGTGAAAACAGTCAATGAACTGAATGGCACAATGCGATAATATTGTGTGTCACCTCTGTGTTGTATCAATGATATCAGAGAGTGAGCCTCCCAACCCATGGAAGATAGACTGTGAAACAAGCAAAGTGCAGCAGTGATGGAACGATGACTGACTCGGCATGCAGCAACCCAACGCCACACACACTATCTCTCCCACCCTGAAAGACTGATACGGCAGATGGAGCCCAGAGTCATGGACTGGGTGAACTCAATGGATATTTTAATGGACACTTTACAGGGAAGGCCCATGAACTAAGGGAATGATGTCTGTGATTTATGTTAAAGGATGGGAAGGGGAGGGGTGGTGGTTGGTAAGGTTGTATTGCATCATATGGGACCTGGGCATGGTGTAAATGGTATGGAAGAAGGGGTGGAGAATGTGCTGGTTTTGGCTGAGAAGGGGTTAATTCTCCTCACTGTGGGGGTCAGCTACCTTTCCAGCTTCCCGCGCTCTGCCGCGTGGCGGGGGGGGGCTGGGAGGGGCAGGGCCATGGTGGGGGCGGCTGACCCCGACTGGCCAATGGCGGGTTCATTCCATACCATGTGACACCATGACCAATATATTGAGGGGGGGCAGTGGCAGCGCGGAGGCGGCGCGGCGTCGGGTCGGCGGGCGGTGAGTGGTTGCGGCGCGTGCGGTTTGTTTTGGCGGTTTGTTCCCCTCCCTTCCCCCCTCCCCCGGGGTTTTGTGCCTCTTGTTGTTCTCCTTTACATTGCATTTCTGTTGTTGTTTCTTTTAATTTTAATTATTAAACTGTTCTTATCCCAACCCACGAGTGTTACCCTTCTGATTCTCTCCCCCATCTACCGGTGGGGAGTGAGCGAGCGACTGTGTGGGGCTGAGGTGCCGGCTAAACCACGACAGCAAAGTATACAAGAACTTCTTGTCCCTCGTGCAATAGTAGAACTTAGGAGAAATAAAAGGAAGTGCCTAAATGTTGTGGGAAGGGTAGGGAATGGTATTTGTTGTTTCTGATGGCTGATGATAAGTGGATACTCAGAGGGGAAAAAATATCCTCAAGGGTGGTATTGTTTCCAGTGGTTAGAAATATTAGTTTTTCCTTTTCTTTATTCAGTTGACATGAAACAAGTTTTTTATTTTAGAAGTTTGGAAGATTCTTGCCATGTTCTGAAATGAGTTATTTGAAGGAAAGTAAAAGCATTGTGCCCATCTCTTCTAGGGACAACTGGACCTTCTCAGGAGCAATGCAGGTCTCCTATATAGAATCAAAGAATCTCAAAATGCAAGGTAAGCCTCGCATTTGCTGGATAAATATTTTCAGAACACAGTTCTGCAAATCACGCACAGCATTGCTGAGAAGACACTCAGCAGTGTAATATCGATTCTGTAACATGGATGTTACAGGACATAACTGCTTGTTTCAGGAGGGTCTGCTTAACGCCCCTGAGCTGATCCTGAAAACTGTTTTAAGTACAGTGGTTTCTACTGAACAGGGGATGCCATGGGACTGTAGCTCTAACTTGGTAGCAGAGTTCCTGGTCCCGGTGACAGCAAAGTGATCTGTCTGTACATATGTACATGCTCAGGTAGAATACAGCCGAAGCCTGACCACACCATCTGCAAACTGTGGTTCTGTGGTCTTCCTCACTGCTCATGTCACAGGATCAGTGCTGATATTTACAGCTGTTCCAGGAGGCCATTTGAACTGCTACTTATGCTCTTTGATTTATTAAAATGTACCTTCAAACCATGTCATGTGATGCCTATGTAAATCTGGGTAAAAGATGCCTTAGACACACTTTGGGGAAAGAGATATCCTTCAAAATTGTCCTCAGTACAGGTGTATCATCCTGTCTTTCAAACGCTTTAGAAAAAGATTGCTGAGTTCAGACTCTCTCAGACCAGTGAAAAGGCGTGTTTTAGAGTTGGGAGCAATCTCCCATCCCTTTGTAGGTGTTCTGTCTAAAGACCAATTATCCTAAACTATGCTCCGTGCTGTGTTTGACTTTCCACAGTTGCGTTAATATGTGACTCTGAATTCCCCGTTGTTATGACAAATTGAGTGACGGCTGCCTAGTCACTTTGCTTTCATACTGTGCTTTTTTCTCTTTACTGTGGCTTTCACTGGCAAGCTTGGCTTGATCCAGAAAGGTATAGTGTCATGTATAATATTTGCCAATGGCTGGCTTATTGTGTGGGGTTTTGTTGTTTGGTTTTGGGCGGGGTTTTTTGTGCATTGTTTTTTTTCATAGTACTTGTTTTCTGTTTTTTGAAAAAAAACTTTTCAAATTTTAGCCCTTTCAAAAATCCTGATGTCTCTCTTATTTTACAGTAAAATGAAAGGCTCTGACAATCAAGAGAAGCTGGTTTACCAAATTATAGAAGATGCAGGCAACAAAGGTAGTTTAAATAAATTGTAATTGTGAATGGTGCTAATTCTGTTTACTTAAGGAACTGTTCCCGTCCAAACTTTTTAATGCTTGTCCAAACAATACAAATATAAAATCTAGAGTCCCCACTGCTAGTGACTAGGCTTTCTCAGCAGTCATTGCACACTAGGGTTGAGAGATGCAAGGTGGAACTGGCTGCTGTTTTTTGTTGAAGCAAACACTAGTTACCTAAAAATGCAAGAACATTTCTGTGATGTATTCATGTTGGCAGTGAAATGGGGTCCACTTACAAGAGCTCTTGGAGGAGAGGTAAAGGGGCGGAAGGACAGTGGGGTGGTTGTGGGATGCATTTCTTTTGTCAGTTGTTGTCTTTTTTCCTTTTTTCTTTTCCCATCCCCTTCTGTCCCTTCCCTCCCTTTTGCTGGGAGTAGTAGGATTGAGGATACAGCCTGTGGTTGGCAAAGGAGTCAAGCGATGTTGTGATGTGAGTTTTGGACTGGGAGTATGTACAGAAACAGATGGCTTCTTCTATTAATTTCCATTCACTTCTCTGTTTTAAATCAGGTATTTGGAGCAGGGACATTAGATACAAAAGTAATTTGCCTTTAACGGAGATCAACAAGATCCTGAAAAACTTGGAAAGCAAGAAACTAATTAAAGCAGTTAAATCTGTGGCAGTGAGTATTTTATGACTTCTTTTTTAACCATTTCAAATGTTTGCTGCATGCTGTGTGTATTTGAACAGGAGACTGGGAGCAGAGAAACGTTGTTCTGCCTCCAGCTTTCGCACTGACTATGCACCAGTGTTTGACTCGCTGCCTTTAGTGTGCAGGTTTGGGGTGCAACAGATATGAGAGGCTACAATGTTTATTAAATAATCAACATACTACTAACAAACTGATTAACTGATTAAAAAAAAAATCTAATAAGCATGTCACTATTCATATGTAGTTCTGTCACTCTTCCCACCACTACTTATTACACACCATTACTTGTCAAATGGCAGTTTTAGGGCTCTCAACTCTTTATTGCACCTAACTGTTGTTAGTTCTGTTACTCTTCACAAACCCCTCACACTGCTCACTACTAATTTGCACTTCTTTTTTTACCATTTTCTCTGCGCTTCCATACCTGATCTTTAGGACATAAACCTAGGGGAGAGTCTGGTGGGTTTCCCTCCAGCCTACCAACAGGCTTGGGTCTGCAAGTCAGCTTCTCTGCTGTTCGTAGGTGTCCACACTCCTGCTGTCTGAAGATCCTATCCTCTCTTGTTCTTTGATTTTTATACCTTATTCTCTTAACTCTCTTTTCTTCTATCCTTTTCTCCTTTCTCTGCTCAGGCTCCTCCACCCAAATAAGAAACCTGCCTGAAATTGCTTTTTCCTCCATTGGTCCCACTGTTGCTGTACCACAATTAGATATTTCTGATACTGAAGTAATCTCAGCCTTTTATGTGGGACTAGCAATATGGTTATCTAGCTGCAAGTGGCCTTGCAAGGCTCCTCTCTGCCAGAGATCCTGAAACTCCCTTCAGTTATCTGGTTCATACTGGATTTGTATTGTTTACTTTAAACAATTTCTAAGACATTTGATTCTGTTTTAGTTTTGGTTCCCCTACTTTGTTCTAGTTACTCAAGTACTTTCTTATCACAAACAGTTGACGTAGCAGGGTACAGCTTATCCTTTTCCATACTTTTTCTCACTCTGTTGTAATGCTTCTGCAGTGTCCTGCTCTCCCTTACCTGCTTAATTACAAATCATTGGTGTTAGCGTGTTCTTTGGACATTCTCATGGTTTCCAGCAGAGATTCTGTCTTGTTGCAGGGCCTGGTACACCAGGAAGACCACTTGTCTGTGAACTCTTGGAAGTTCTATGTTGTGTGCCTTTTCTATGTGCTGGTCTCATCTGCACCTTGGAGGCAATATCTAGGCTTGCGTGTGTGCGTTTTTGGGGGGGCAGAGGTGGAATTAGTGGTGAGAGTAACTTCCTAAATAAAAATAAAATGGAGATAAAGAAGTTAGATGTAGAGAAGCGGTAGCTTTTTTATGTTTTTGTGAGAGGTGTTGGCTTCATCTAGTCATACAGGGGATGTAATGCTGCTAAAATTGCTTCAGCTGTTGCTGAGTAGTCCTTTGGACGACCATTGGCCTTTAACTGTCTGACCACTGATACCAGGACTGAAGCATTGCTTCCATTCACCCCGTTTAGGCTGGGCAGTAAGGAGTGGGCTCACAAGGGCTAAGTTTAGCTGCAGGGTTTAATCATGTAAGGGTCCTCCTATCATCAGTGCACAGGCTGTCTGTTGCAGAAGCAGTTGTAAGCCTCTCTGTTAAGTCTGTCTTTGCTGTCTTCTAAAGACACTTTCCTGCCCTCCTTTGACTGTAGAGGGGGATTAGTGCCAATAGGTTAAAATTAAACTCCAAGATCTTCACTGAGGTTTGTATTGTGTACATACTGTTAGTAGCATTCTCTCCTCTAACACGATGTTACAAAACTATTAGGAATCTGAATGCATTGGTCTTTTCTTTACCTCCATCTTATCTGTGGGTCAAATGTGTTAGTGACAGCTTGAGTCAGCTGGATTGCTGTGCCCAGGTTCTAGGAGCAATGAACTATCTCTTTTGCAGATATCTTCTTAAATCTTCCTTTCTTATTGGAAAACTTTCAGCTGTTAACAGCTGTGCACTTTTCTCTAACAGGCATCCAAGAAGAAGGTGTATATGCTGTATAACCTGCAGCCTGACCGGTCGGTGACTGGTGGGGCTTGGTACAGTGACCAAGACTTTGAGTCTGAATTTGTGGAGGTGTTAAATCAACAGTGTTTTAAGTTTCTACAGAGTAAGGTGAGTGCTACTACAAAAGTTACTTTCCATTTGTTTTGTGCAAATAATTCTTTTCTTTATAAAATTAGTGACAGGCAAGGCTTAAGTTTTCCATAGTGTTTCCCGTAACTGTTGGCCATTTTAATCACTGCATTGGCAAATCTGTACTGGATTGTATTTGTCACAGCAAGTGTGGTGGTGTTGCATTTTAATAATGCATATATTCACACCTTGTACAGGGAGTGAAGCCTTCCCTCACCGAAGTCCAATGACAAGCTAAGAAGCAAAGAACACAACCAAAAAACTTAGCAGAAGTCACTGTTTTCCCTGCAGAGCTCCAAACTTCTGAGAGGGTAGAAGGCGCTAGTCAGTCAGCTCTGCTTAGAAGATCATTTTCTCTAGTATAACTGCAGGAGAAACCTGCTCTCTGTTAAATAAGTCCTATGCAGATAGCAGTATTTCTTTGTTCCATTAAAATATATTTTAACTGGCACTAGGTACAGCAGAAACTTATTTTGTGTGTTTAAAAAAAAAACAAAAACCACCAAAAAACCAACAACCAACCCACACCCCCCCACGCCCCCTCCAAAAAAAAACACCAAAAAACTCACCAGAGGCTGATATTCCTTCCTATTAATCTAAATCACTGTGTAAATTTTTTGTCATAATTAGTGTAAAATTGTTTGGTTGTGCACTGCATTGTCTCATGTACATCAGTCTTAAGGACATGTTCCATAAATTATTTGGAAATTAACTTTTATGCTTCAGTCTGCCTGAAACTGAACCACAGAGGCGGCTCTTGGCAGAGAGTATTGACCATAACTCATCTTTGCTTTTCCTCAGGCAGAAGCAGCTCGAGAGAGCAAACAGAACCCCATGATACAAAGGAACAGCTCGTTTGCCTCATCCCATGAGGTGTGGAAATACATCTGTGAACTGGGCATCAGTAAGGTCAGAACAGATTCATCTTACTACTCAGAATTCTCAGTGTGTGATTAGCTGCAGGGGTTGGGTCCTACAGGTTTGGTGAGGATTTGATGGGTTGGGTCCTACAGGTTTGGTGAGGATTTGATAAGTGCTACAGTTACTGTATTGGAAGTGAGCTTTGCTGCTTTATTGCTTTTTGGGGAGGGTCATTGGTGCTGCTTGGGGTTCCAGGGTAGTTTGTACATGTGCTTTGTCAAAGACACATAAAAGAATTAGCATTCACATCCTTGTTGATGGGACCTGGGGTAAGTTTTCCTTTAACAATCTCAACTGGAATGTATTTTAGAATTTCTCTCAAGTTTGTCTATGCCCTTCAAGCAGTTTTAGGGGAGGGGAGAAAACTAAAAGGAGGAAAAAAAATCCTGCAATTATGGGTCACCATCAACAGGCATCTCTTCAGTAATCTGTCTTCTTTCATGATCGTTTTCCTGTAAAACTTGAAATGTATCATGCTAGGATGGTGTAGACACTTGAAGTGCATAGGGAAGCTCTTTTTGGTAAGCTAAGGCTAGTGTAGCCCAAAAGCGCTTGGAAGGTAGGAGGTATTGGTATTTGCTTTTCTTTTTGTATCTTTTGTATCACAACCCCATGAAGTGCCCAGCAAGAGCAGTGCCTTTGTCTGGGCTAGGTTAGAACTCCAAAGATTTGTTGCTCATGGTGTTTGCTTGTTTCCTCCTTGCAGAACTTATTGGCATGTGTCTTTTCTAATAGTTATTTTACAAATTTTCTTAGGTAGAGTTGTCAATGGAAGACATTGAAACCATTTTAAATACACTAATATATGATGGAAAAGTGGAGATGACTATTATTGCTGCAAAGGAAGGGACAGTAGGCAGTGTGGATGGACAGATGAAGTTGTACAGAGCTGTTAGTCCTCTCATACAACCCACTGGATTAGTCAGGACGCCCTGTGGACTCTGCCCCGTAAGTAACTAATTCTGTGTACAAATAAGTGGGTGCGTGCACACTTTGAACACAGTCGTGCGAACAGCCAGCCAGCACATTGCCAGTTATGCCTGTGAGTGATCCTCAAGGCTTTCTAAGCCAACTGTGCTTATGATCGTTATCTTTAATGCTTTAGCTATGGTGTAAGAGGCAGGTTCTTCAGTTTAGACCAGGATGTTTCCCACTTATATCCTGTCCCTTTACTGGACTGTATGTGAAAGGGTGCTGTCAAGTGTAGCCCGTTCCAAATTATTACATTTTCTGATCCAAGTTTGCCTATTTATTTTTAAATTTTGAATAATTATTTATTATATTTTAATTATATTCAATATAATAAAAGTTTTTTAACAAGCTAACTTATTTCTGTCTAGCTCTTGGTCTCTCCTGCTTGGATTGTAAACTGATACATAGATAAAACTTGCCAGTGTGTCCGTTTGCATCATTTACTACAGCAGAGTCTGTTTTGCTTCTGTTCCTCAGAGCTGATGTAGGACTTTCTAGATCTTGGCCTCTGTTAGACTTCTGCTTTTCTATGGCAGGAGGAGCAAAAACATGTGAGCATGTTACTTCCCGTAAGATTATATACAGCATGCTCTATATAATAACTGACACAGGGCTTTCTTTTACAGGTTTTTGATGATTGCCATGAAGGTGGTGAGATTTCTCCATCAAACTGTATTTATATGACAGAGTGGCTGGAGTTTTAAAGTGAAGAAAAACTGTAAGCTGGATTCATACTTCTCAGCCAAAGTGACAAAGCAGCTTGCTTTTTTTCAAAAGTGGACTTCTAAATCTGTGAGCAACTTCAGGACATGGAGTGACTTTGTTTTTAATGAAACATAAAGCAGCAACATGTCAGTTGCGTGAGCAGTCTTGTGAGCGGACTGGAAATTGAGTCAGTGCTGAAGATCAAGGCTGAAGTGGAAATGTAGATCCATTCTTGTACCAAAAACTGGTGGTGACTTGAAGACTGCCGTAGAACAGCTGGGTGGTGAAATGTCACTTCCAAGGATTGTGTCGAGTACTCCACAGATGTTTATTCTGAATGAGAGAAAATAAGTCATTAGCTGATCCAAACAGTTGCTACTGAGTGTTGCCAAGAATGAGATCCCAAACTTTGCTTTCAGACTAATGCTACTGGTGGGTGCTTAAAGCTGACACTTTTCTTCCATGATAGCTACCATCTAACTGAAGTCTAAGAATCCGATGTGGAAAAGATCCTAGATAGATCAAACAGAACTCACTGATTCTTTATCTTTCTTACTTGCTAATTTATCATTAAAACCCTGGGGTTTTTTTCTCATGTACGTCTGTGCTTCATTTCCTACATTGCTGCCATTGCCTGGTGATGTGTCTGTTGTATTTATTCTTTCATCTGACAGCTACAAGATGATCATCAAACGTGTTGGTGTGTTCTGGCAGCTGCATCATGTACATAGATATGTCAGCTGAAATGTTGACTAGTGTTCTGGGAAGATATGTTTTCCAGAATAGAAAGAGTTCCTCTGGCCTGATGTTACAGGGGAGATATTTACAGATTATCTGAATATCCTTAGGGTTGAAAAATATGCCAATGACAGTTGTTTGTACATAAACATGGCCTCTGGCCTTGGTTTGTGATTGGAGACAGGCATGATACTGGCCCATCCTCAAAAAGCACAGTCTGCTCTTCCTTCTTCCTATGATGTGGAGCCAATTTGTGTTTCTCTTAAGTGTGACCTCTCTGGCTCCTTCTCCATGTGACTCCAGACTGATTTGTGCTTGTGTATTGCCCCTGTATTGGCAATAACGTATAGACTGTGGTGGTGGTGTAAGCCTCATGCCCAGGGTGTGCTTGGCCACGGACCTCTTGAGCGCTGTGTCTAGTTTCCTCTGGCTATTGATGTCCATCTGGCAGCATTAGAGGGGCTATACTGTATTTGGACCTTTGTACGTTCAAATCCCACTTGGTGAACAGATTTTTGTACCAATGATGTTATGCCAATGAGTTACTGGATCTCTTCCTTAACCTATAATTAATCAACCTTTAGGAAAAAAAAGTCATGTCCTTTTTTCATAAATTAGAATATTGTGCATATATGGTACAGCCAGCGCTCTGCCATCTGGTGCAACGGAGGCCTGGAATGAAGTACTAGCAGGCAGGGCAGTGGAGGCACATGAACTGTCCAGAGGCAGCGTGATCCCAGTACAACTTGCTGCCTGTGGCTTAGCCTTGCTGTGACCAGGCTGGATCTCTACACAACTACTCATATCTTCATGATAGCCTCCTAGTGCTAGGAAGCGATTAGTGGGTCAAGTGCAATACTGGACCTGTTGCATCTAGCTGTTTTCAAAATTCCCTGTCTGAAAATAAGCTCTCCTGGACATTGTGTTGGGAGGGCAATGGTCAAGCACCTCTACAACTGACTTATCAGCATGCCAGGTAATCTGACCACGATTAGTAAACAGTGGCCTAACACAGAGAGATTTTGGAAGATAGCTTATCTAATAAGGGCGGGAGACTTTACATCAGCTATTTCAATATCGTCCAGGAGTTTGTACCTTCTAAAAGCAGTCTGGATCCCACAGAAGTGTTCAAATCCTGCTCAGTTCCTGTTTTCCTACTTAACAGCATGGGTTGTGGGCAGGCAGCTAATGGTGGTAAGTGCTGTACAAAGAATAATAAAAAAGGTTCCCGTCCTATACAGGCACGGTGCAGATACAGAGGCAAAGGCTCCTTGTTTGCCAGGAGGCATGCTGTCTCCAACTGGAGCAAGCAACTCGTGCTGATAAGCTGGCATGTCCATGGAAGAAGGGGCTTGATTGTATTAGCTCCTGTGAGCACCAACAGTACGCTTTTTTGTTTGTTTGTTTTTTTGCCGCGTTGTCTGGAGGTGGCAGGGATGCATATCTCTACAGAGGCACAAGAGCTCTTACAAAAGAGATGTGGGAGTGATGATGAGATGTTTGTTCTTTCTCTGCCTCCTTTAACCACTCAGAACACTGAAGCCTGAGGAAAATGCTGCTCACTTCACTGGGGAGAGCCTTAACCTCAGCTTCAGACACCCCTTGTGTGGCCAAAGGTAATCTCACTGAGGTGTGGGGCTGGGGTTGCCTTTGTCTTCCTGTGTTCAAAGAGGACCTAACACAATGGGTTCCTCAATCCTGCTGCTGCAGAGATAACACATTTGTTTGTGCTCTACTGCAGCTAGAAGATAGCTTTCAGGGAAACAACATGTCTTTATTATGCAGGTATGTTGCTTTATGCAGCATAACCATATTCACTGGCAATAAGAAAGGAGAGAGCTTGTCATTAGTGAACAGCTTTAGGAAGTAGAGAGCTAGTTTATGAAGCTCTCTGAATTCTGGCTCGTTTGTATTGGGTTTATCTGGCTTAGATGACCTTTGCGGTCTCTGAAGCTTCTTAGAGTTATAACTGTAATGACTTCTCAAATTGGGCAAAAACATGCCTATAAAGAAAAGTAAAGCAATTTCACTTTCCTGTCTGTAAAATAGAAATCTGTCTGATCTATTTCTAAATGAATTAGAGGAATGATCTGTCACTCTGGTTCTTCCTGAACCTGGCTAATCTATCAGCCTGTAATTCTTTTTTAAAAAGGGAGTAAATGTTAAAAGATAACATTAATAGGCTTTTTTTTCCTCCCTGAGTTCCTTCAGTCTTCTATCTAGCAAAGCTGTCCCCTTTACAAACTGGTATGAAATGTAATGTTCTGAGGAAGCTGTAAGACTAGCTCCAGTACTGAATATGAAAATGCTGATGTGTAGAAAGCTGAAAGCTGAAGTTAACCCTCAAAAGGTGGATGACCACTTGGAACCATGATCCACTTATTTTTTATGCAAGCCTCACATAAGAGGTCACAGTTCAGCTGCTGCAGGACCATGAGGGACCTCCTGGGTCGGAGAGCTCAGCCCTGTTACCGTGAGCCCTGGGGTGTGCAGACACTCCTGTGACCTACAGGCTACTCTGAGCGGTTTCATTACTAGTGGCAAATGACTGTGCAAAAGCCAGTTGGAGGATGGTCACACCCAGATGCCATTTTCACATGGAATCGAATGCAGGAGTGCTTTTTATTTCAAAGAGAAGCATTAACTATGGTTACCAGGCTGCTGTGAACTGAGGGAGAGTACAGCTAGCAGGTACTGTTTAACATGTCTAGCCTTTACTGTCCAAAGTTTAAGATATTAACATTAATGGCAAACTTGAAGCTTTGAGAATGAAAACATTTACCCCCTTCCTGAGTGGCTGTTCAGTTTTTACTTTTTTTTTTTTAATCACTGATTATAACTCACCCCTGTGCGGCCTGTTAAGTGTGATAGTTGTTCATCTGGTGCTGTTCGAGTGCCATCTTCTGTCTCGTCCTGGTATGGCTAGCCTAAGGCTCAAGAAAGAAAAGAGAAAGCTCTTAAACCCTGTTCTGGTTTCCTGTTTTGCATCCACGTGCAGAGCAGTTTTTGGGAGGAAACCACAGCAAGTGAGGCCAGCTGGGTCTTGTATTGCTGCCAAACACTTTGTGCTTTGAAACAGGATATAGACACCTTAAACAGGGCAACCCCACTGCACACAGACCACCATTCCCTCTTGCTTCACGTGGCTGGGACTTTGTCATTTCATCTGTGAAAAATGAGTAGCCAGGCCCTCAGCCGTGCTAAACCCAGCTTAGCCTGTGGCCCAGAGGGGGCAGAAAGGTATTGGGAGAAGCTCCATGGATGGCATCCAAGTTCTTGTTGGAAATGTTCACCTCCTACCTGAGAAAGTCGATTATTGCACTTTGTGCACTCTTCAGGAGATCCTGGGTGGAGTGGGGAGGAGGGGAAGGAGAGCTCAAAGCATTTTCCTCTTTCAGCTGTTAAGCCCCAACTTGTTTTGTGTTTATGTATGTAGCCTGTGTTTTTCCCTTTCTCACTTTGAGCAAGCTTGTGATTGTTCCCGGAAAACAGAAGAATGGGAGAGCTTTTACTTCAGTTATTTGGTCTAGAAACACAGGGCTGTAGGATTTTGCTCCTCTTGCAAACCTGAAATAGTTGGTCAACATTTTAATTACTCTAATGCTAACAGGGTGGGCACAGCATGGCCTTGAAGCCCTGGGTCCCAGTAAGGCACTGTGCTTTCCTTTTGAGGCACAGCAATGTGAGGAAGATATAAAACGAAGGACGAAGTAACAACTCCAGAAGAGCAGATTTGCTTTGTCTCTTACTGATATTGCTTGGAGAGCAAGTCCTGGGTCTGAGGATGTTAACAACAGTTGTAATCTGAATTTTATACACTTTAGCATATAAACATAGGTAGTATTCTTTTTTAATTCCAGCTGAATCTGTGATATTTCTGCTCCTATTCAGATTCTACACCAACAAATTTAACCACAGCAAAGCACACAATGTGTCTTATGTTGTTTGGAAGCTGAGAAGGCAGTATTAATGTTCAGCATCTTGGTTTGTTTTGTTTTGGACCTGGAACATTGCTCTGTACCATTAGTTGCTTCAGTAGAAAATATACCATTTTCTGCCCTGGGAAGAAGGAATGAATGGCTTTTGGTTAAAGCAGTTTCCTCAAGCATTCCCTGGATAACACCAATCTCCCTGTGAAATTCAGTATTCTGAAAATAGCTCCTCTCCGTGTACTTACGCAGTTCTGCTCTGTATCTGTCAGCCAATTCCTTCTGTCCTTTCCAGGGAAGGGAAGAAGGACTGCTGATGGATTCAAACTCTACAGTAGTCCAATGGCAGTTTTGTTGGATCTTCTTCCACTGCCAGGGTCTGTTGAAGTATCTTGAGGTGGCCAGAGAACAAAGCTGAAAACCTTGCCCTTCTCTCCTCAATGGTTTTTTAACTTCTTGCTATTTCTAGTGTAAACAAACTGTTGTTGGTCGCAACAGAGACCCTCTACAGGCAATCTAAGCTCCACAGTTTGGCCACGTTTTGTGTTTCTTGTGCTAGTTTAACTGGTAGGAGGCAATACTACCTGGATCAGTAGATCCCCATACCATCGGCTAGCTGCTTTTTTTTTTTTTAATTTTGCCATATCAGAGGTGTAGGCATACACCAACAGACTTTAGGCTTTCTTCTAATCTATTACTTTGTTTTGAATATTTCATATTTTTCTTAGACTTCTGTTGCATTTAAAAGAAAACAAAAGACTCCAAAGCCTGACTGCATGCTGAGTGAACTTGATCACAGGGCATTAATTTCCTTTAAGCAAAGATGGAGTGATGCTCACACAGAAGCCTGGGGAATATTTATAGGCTGACTACTACATGAATTTAAGACAAGCACCCAAACTGTCAGAAGCGGGTCAAAGTACCACCTTTGCCCCTAGAAGCTTACGGTGTTCAGAGATGGATCCGCATGCGTACATTAAGACAGGGCAAATCCAACTTACATGGAATTACATGAAGCTGCAGTGGAAGATTCATGTCGTCAGGTCTCACTAGGAACAGGCTTTGCCTCTTTGGCTTCGGTAGAGACTGTGGGAAGCAACAAAAGGAGGAAGTAATGAAAAAGGGAGCATACTTGCCTAGTTTTGAGGCACAGACAAGTGTCCGGGGCAAGGCAGACTTGGTCAAACCTCTACCGCACATCCATGGGCAGTATGTCGCATTCCTGGCCATCCCCAGATCTCTCCTCAACAGAGGGTCTGGGTGCTGGGGTTTTCCCAGCTGGTTTGGATACAGGTTTCCTCAAAGATTGACGAACCACTGTGGCTTCAAGCCAGCTGTGAGGGTAAAGCTGGCTCTCTTCTGGGTGTGGAGAGGGAGGAAAATCCAGTTTACCAGGGTCAGGCCAGCGAACAGGTATGGGAATTGAGGGAGATGCGCTGTCGAAGGGTGCCTGTCCTCAGGACAAACCAAACGCAACAAACATTGTCTGGGTCCTTTTCAGTTTCCAGCCATGACTGCTCTTCGGGCATCCCCACAGCTGGCCAGCCATGCCTCACAGAAGGCCTGGGCGGCCTCAGGGCTTGGCCTGCTGTGCTTCCCGGAGCCAGCGTGCCCGGGGAGGGTGATCCCGGCCTGACGAGGGGGGCTGAGAACTGAGGCAAAGAGGAAGCCACTTGAGGCTTGCAGGTTTTTTTTTTTTTAAGTGTCTGTATTATTAGTAAACTGTAATTGATAACCTTTCCCAGGAGTTTCTACATTTACAAAGATGACCCTTCCAGCTGAACGCAACAGCACCCTCCAAAGCCGCCGAGCACCCTGAGAGAAGAGCTGCCCCCCGCTCCCCCCCACCCCGCCGTATTTAGTAGGGGCACCCCGTTTCTCTCAATTCCAACGCCGCAGCTGGCGCCCTTAATCAAGATGGCCTCCCTGACGCCGCCGTCTCGCCACGTTTGGTAGGGTCACGCCGCTTCCCCTCCTTCAGAACAGCGCGTAGGGTGCCCTTATCCAAGATGTCGGCGGAACCTCGGCGGGGGAGGGCGGGGCGTGCTGGTGCCGCCATCTTGCCTGCGGGCACCCTGGTACCGCTGAGCTGGCCTTGCCGGGCGCGCGGGGCCTGCCGGGAGAGCGGCGGCGGCGGGGAGCGTCGGGGCAGCGGCACGGCGTGGGCAGGTGGGCGCCGCGGGGGATCCCCGTCGGTCCCCGTCCCTTGCGGCCGTGCTCGGGGACTGCAGGGGCTGGTGTCCCCTGTAGCGAGGCGGGGAGCGCAGTGGCTTCCCCTGTGAGGGGGGGCTGAGGGGGTCTGTGGCGTCCCTTGGGGGAGGGCTGGGGAGGGTCGGCGGTGTTTCCTGGGGGGGGTGTCGTCGTCGTCCTGTCCCTCCCCTCCCCCCCTCGGGGCAGTGCCGGGGGCTTTGTGGCCTGGCGGCGTCCCAGAGGGCGGAGCTGGAGTCAGCCGTGTCCCCCGGGCTGTGCTGGGGCAGCGATGCCACCTGCAGCAGTGCTGGGGGTCGGTGCTTTGCCCCATGGCAGTGCTGGGGGTCAGTGGTGTCCTCTCTGTGCTTGCTTATGAAGGGCCAGGAATCCGTAAGGTCCCCTATAGCTGCCCCAAGCGCAGCACCTGGAGGATGTGTGGCATTACCTATAGCACTACTGGGAAGTGGCAGCATTTCCTGTATTCCTGCTGGAAATAGCGGAGGTAAGCAGTGTGCCCTGTAGCAGATCCCATACTGAGGCTGCAATACTACTGCCACTTGTCTGTTGAGGCTTTGGAAGAGTCCATCCCCTCCTGGACGGGGGCTTTGGGACCTCCCCACCACGAGGACGGGCCTGGAGGTGGCTGCAGGACTAGGGCTGGAGGGCCCTGTGCTGGTGGTGGGGCTGGCACACTGGGCAGGCACCCAGCCCTAAACCTGGCCCGACACAGCCCTAGTTGGGGTGGGGGCACCTCGCCTCCTGCTGTCTTGACCCCAGAGCAGGGCCACAGCCCATGCCAAAACCAGCCAGGCAGTTGGGGCTTAGCCCGGGGCAGGGGAGTGGTGCTGGGCTGCAGATGGAGGAACATGGAGTTAAACTTGCACTGCAGTTGCACTGCATACCTGAGATGGCAGGTGTTTATCCTGCGGTTCTGATGTGTGAAATGTTTTACAGAGAGGCTCAGCTCTGACTTTTGTCCTGACAGACCCATTTGTGGTGGGGATGTGTTGCTGAACCCTTCTGTTTGTCTGTCCAGAGGTGGGGGTGGAAATCCAGGGCAATGCCCATGAGCTTGATTTACATCCTTCATAGCAAGGACGAAGAAAACCGTGAGGGAGTTTGGAGCTTTGTAGGAAAATGTTGCATCGAAACTTCTTTGGTGGAGGTGATGCTTCTGATTTCTCATGCCTATGGCCCTCCTGAACATCCTGTCTGCAGTGAGGATGAGGAATAAGGTAATCCTGGAGCATCTGCAGCCGCAGGTGAACCTGTGTATTTCCTCAGCTGGACTGGGTCATGGCACTGCTGCTCTCGGCTCTGTGAGTTGCTGCTAGTGCTGTGTGATGTTTGTGGGCTGGATTCAATGAGTGAGTTTTTTGGTAGGCTTGTCCTTCCCTTTCTCAGAGACATCAAAGGCAACGATGGCCTGGGAGCTCTTGTTCGTATCTTACTCTGAAGAGTTTAGTAAGACAATAGAGTGACTTCTCTGATGTGCTGGGGATATTCTTCCTGGAATAGCATGTCTTTTCTGAAGTCTACTGGACTCTCAGTTCCTCCCTTGCTGGCAGTGGGACATGGCACCATGCCTAGAGGGTGTCTAAAATCACCAAAGATCTTTTTTGACCTTTTTGTCATGTGATCCTTTCCATCTGTAAGCAGGGGATGCTGGAAAACAGATGACATTTGTGATGAGTGTATTGGTTTCAGACTTAGCCTTTGTTTCTCCCCGCAAGGTTTCAGTTGAAGGCTTCAGGATGTGTTGCAAATCTGACCTGTTTTCCTTTACCGACCCAAGTCAGGCCTTGAGGCCAGCCTGAGGCTGAGTGGGCACTGGGATGTCAACTGTGAATCACAAGAAAAAACACTTGCACTCTGGCTTTGATGCCCGATTTTCTTGTTTCTTCATTGGATTTGGTGGGGTTTTAATTATCTGGGATGCTGATGAGAACACTGGACAGAAGAGATTAATGTAGTCACATGGTTCCTTTGATAATGGGATTAACTCATTATAACATACTGGCTTTGTCCTGCAATGTCTTGTACCTACACATAGTTGATCTGCTGACGTCCTTTGCAGGACTATTGTCGAAACAGGTGACTGCTGTCTGAATGTGCGTTGTTTATATCCTTCCAGAGCTTCTGCAGCCCCATGGCGACATACCTGGAGTTCATTCAGCAAAATGAGGAGCGTGACGGAGTGCGTTTCAGCTGGAATGTGTGGCCCTCCAGCAGGCTGGAGGCCACAAGGATGGTTGTCCCCCTGGCCTGTCTTCTTACGCCGCTGAAGGAGCGTCTTGACCTGCCGCCTGCGCAGTATGAACCAGTGCTTTGCAGCAGGCCGACCTGCAAAGCGGTGCTCAACCCACTCTGGTATGAGTTTCTTGCCTGGGGATGTTAAGAGAGGCTGGATAGTACCTAGTTTTTATCTGACCTTCACTACTTCCTTTTTCCCCTTTTTCTCTGTCCAGTGCCTGGCAGCTTCTTCCATTTAGATGTGGTGGGTTGGTTAAAATCCATGTGTGCCTAATGAGATAACGTTGAATGCTAGCCTGTTACTAGAGCTGCCAGAAACAAAGGAGAGAGGAGTGCCTTTGGGGGGGCCATTAAGGCAGAGGTGATATGGAAACAGCCAGTCCTTTTATCATCCCAGAGAATTTTGTGGTATATGATGAAACTTAAAATAAACAACGATGCTGATTATACTGTGATATTGTCCTCTGGGCTGTGATGTTCACTTGTTTTCCTGCTTCCCACATATCCTACTGCTTGTAGGTCGGTTCCAGTGTGAGCATCAAGGTTTTCTTTACAGTCTTCCTGAGAATGTAAGATGAATGATCTCAGTCCCAAAATCATGTGATGATCACACATACTCAGAGCATTGCATTGGGCTGAGAAAAAGCAGGGAAGGTCAGTAAGAGGAAGTAAGGAGAGATCAAGCCCATGAAATAAGAATATGACCAGGCTTTACTGCACCAGCAGTTACAGGATGTTGTAACGGGCTGAGGAGAGTAAACTCTTTGGGGCGGGATCAGCCTATTTGTTCAGTGTTTGCGCAGGATCTGGGTGAATGGCTCCTGCTGCTCTATGACCGGAGTACTTGTGTGCTGTAGCTGGACAAACAATAAGATGACTGAGATAAGCCCAAGTATAGTGAAAGAATGATTAGACCCAAGTATTTGCCTGCCAAAGGCTAGGCTCCAGAGAGCTGTCAGTGGTCTGTCCTGCTGACAAGCCTGGAAGTGGCAGGACTGGATGAGCTAATGGACTTTTTGGCAATAGAACAAGAGTCTGAATCCCTAAAGCTCTTGTCGTTCAAGTGGGAGTGTCTGATATTCTGTTTCTTCCTCAGTGCTGTGAACCAGCACACAAAATTGTGGAGCTGTGCTGTAAAATTGTTCCTATAGTTATACTAATGCCTAGTCTTTCCCCTGCAGCCAGGTTGACTATCGGGCCAAGCTCTGGGCTTGTAACTTCTGTTTTCAGAGAAATCAGGTAAGTTGGAAAAAGCATCAGCCCTTCCATCTTTTCAGTGAATATTTTATTGATGGCCTCCCCTGGCAAAGGATGTTAAGCATGGATTCCAATTTTCTAGATTCCTTCCCTTGGCCTTTTTCTCTTGTTGAACCCAGGCCAGAGTACTTGTTAATGGGCTTGTTTTACCTGACATCTGGTCTGTTTTCAGTTCAGCTTTGCCAGTGTGTTTACCACCATGCAGGGCATAGGAAGGAGATAAAAATGCTATTTTGTCCCATGTGTTTCCAGCATGTTTTTTGCACTTGATATTTACTGTTCTTGCTGAATATGAAATTCATTAAATGCAAATAGAGTTTTGCCATCAGAAACTGTCACGTGGCTAAATGAATTTCAACTAACGCATAGTTGCTGCTTTGGTCCTACCTTTTATTTACACTGGATTGAGCAGCTGTCCGTACTGCTGGCCCCATGTTGTCTGTGCTTAGGAAAAGAGCAGCATGAGTCTCTTGTTGTGAATTAATCAGGTTGGTGCAGTGGCGGTAAATAAAGAGTTGAATAACCACATCATGAGCAGGGCAGCGTCTGTACTGCAGAGGATGGCCCTACATTTCTGTCCTGCAATTTCCTTGTCCTAATTTTTTGTTCTCTTTTTCAGTTCCCTCCAGCATACGCAGGCATATCTGAAGTCAATCAACCAGCAGAGCTTATGCCTCAGTTTTCAACAATTGAATATATAGTGCAGGTAATGAATCATAGGCATGTTTGAAGCCCCCAGAATTGTCTTGTTTGTGACAGATTATGTATGTTTTAGATTTACTCAAGAGAATGGAAATAAATAACATTTCTACAAGGTGCTTACGATAGGCCTTAGTTTATTCTTTGCCTGGAGGCATTATAAAGTGTCACCTGCCATATGCAGGGATAGTAAATCCATCTCTTTCCACATTAGCGAGGTCCACAGACACCATTGATCTTCCTGTATGTTGTCGACACATGCTTAGAAGAGGAGGACTTGCAGGCACTGAAGGAGTCCCTCCAGATGTCCCTAAGTCTTCTGCCTGCTGACGCTCTGGTGGGGCTTATCACTTTTGGCAGAATGGTCCAGGTTCACGAGCTGAGCTGTGAAGGGATTTCCAAGAGCTACGTGTTTAGGGGCACAAAGGACCTGACAGCTAAGCAAATACAGGTATGTTTTGCCATCTCTTAGACCAGTGGCTTGTTCCTGTTAGCTCTGTTGACACCACTGCTGGTCTTTCAAGCTCTGGGCTCTTTGTGGGGAAAGGAGGGTTCAGTGCTCTTAACTGTTAGCCTGTTTCCCTTTCAATATCTGTTCTGTCTTTTTGCTTTTTTTTCCTTGGAAGCTTGTCTAAGATAGAGTTTGTGTATCTCACGTAATGGACCCATTGATCCATTCCTAATGGGAGTTCAAAGATTAATAATTTCACAGATTTTAATGTATTAGTGCTACAGTATTGCAGGCCTTAGGACATATTGCTTGACAGCAAATAATATGTTTAGTGTTTGAATAGTACATCTCCTCTGCCTCCTCTTTACTGTTCTCTAGGAAATGCTTGGGCTTTCAAGGCCAGCTGTCCCAGTTCATCCAGGAAGACCTCTTCAAACACCAGAGCAACATGTTATTTCAAGCAGGTAAGCTGCACCAGCACAGCAGAAGACCAGAGCAGATGTTTTATGCCCCTTGGGGTCACACTTCTAAACCTGGGTTTCCCAAGAGGAGTCTTTGTAAGACGATTCAAATGTCTTTATTGTCTTGTCACAGTTATTTCCCTAAATCAAGTGATATGTGTGGATGGGATTTACTAGAGCTGCAGGCAAAGTGTTAGGCTTCTGTAGTATCTTGGTATTGCAGTTGCAAGAACATGATGGCCATTCAGGCTCAATTTCTACTTGGAAAACAGAGAGTAGCTGTCTTTCGAAAACACATTGCTCAGGAGTCACTTGGAGCAAGGGCCTGTCTTTTCCATTGACCAGCCAGCCAGTGGGGGGTCTGCTCTATGCGTAACAATCCTACACACCACCTTTTACCCCCTGACCCTGCAAATCCAAAAAGTGATTGACAGGCAAGCAGTGGCCCCTGAACAGTAAAGCTGTGTTTACCTCTGTTAAATATAGTTTTTTCTTTCTCAGCTCTTCTTTTTCATTGACATTTTGGTAGACTAAAACACCATTGAAATTCTTTCTGTGCTTTATGTGACTTTGCCTTCTTGTCAGTTCTTGATATCTTGCTTTGATCAAATTTTTTATTTCGAACAGGCCTGTTATCTTGAAAAGTTCGTATGTAAGAAGGGAACATGCCATGTGACTTTTTGCTTCTGATAACTATCTCAGTGCAATTTATGCGTGCCAGGAACAAAGAGGCACTTTCTTTCTACTCTAAACTGAAAGGACTTAAAAACAGGAAAACATTTTATTTTAATTTTTGCAGGTTTCTGCAGCCAGTACATAAGATTGACATGAATTTAACAGATCTGCTTGGAGAACTGCAAAGGGACCCATGGCCAGTGACCCAGGGAAAGAGGCCTTTACGTTCCACTGGAGTAGCTCTTTCGATTGCTGTTGGCTTACTGGAGGTACACTTAGTGCTGTTGTTTGAGATGAGCTGGTCAAAGTAAGCACGTGGCAGTCTTTGCTGAGACATGTGTGGGCTGCAGAGGTGCAGTTTGTCTCTACTGACATTTGACATGATTTAGCACCAGCTGGTGTAGAGTGGGCTAGGAGTTTACATCTAAATGGTAAAATATGCAGGTGTTTAAAGGCCTCTTGATTCCTGTGTGTATCGCCATGTGGAAGTGATACTATGCACTGGGTTTATCTGAGGGTCATCTAAGATGTAAGTAAAAAGAACAGAGACTGCCTGCTTCCTGTTACGAAGACATGAAGCTTGTCGTAGCTTGAGTCTAAACTTGAGAGTTGCTGTAACGCTCAGGAAATGCATCGCTGTGTATCAAGGTGGCCTTTAGCAGAGACAGGTCCCTAATGATGTTGAAGAAACACATTCAGATGCTTCTCTCAAGAAGCATTGTTGCCATTTAATCAGTCTTTCAATTTTTTTCCCCCCTTTTTTTTCCCACTCTCTCTCTGATATATCTTTATTTTAGGGCACATTTCCAAATACAGGGGCCAGAATAATGCTGTTTACAGGTGGGCCGCCAACACAAGGACCAGGCATGGTGGTAGGAGATGAACTGAAAACACCCATACGTTCTTGGCATGACATAGAGAAGGACAATGCAAGGTTCATGAAGAAAGCCACCAAGGTAGGTGCTAGTGCCTGCAGTGTGTGTTTAAAAACAAAAACTGAATTTTGTGTAAATGAGGGGAAAGCGCATAACACAAACTTACGTTCACTGCTGTGTTGACAGTTGTCCAGTGTCCTTCCCCAGCGAACAAACATGTTCCGTTCTCACGTTGTGGGAGCAGTATGTCCAGATGCTTGCTTGGTTGTCTTTGAAGTGCCTGAGTCTTCTCTGCACGTTAAATTGTGAGAGTGGTCAAGAGAAGGGTAAAAAAGACTTCCTCCTCGTTACTTCACACCACAGTCTTGTGAATTCTCAGAGAAAAAAATATTTCAGTGTTGTTTCTTAGCTGATGGTGGGTGGAGAGTTTATTCATCAACGTCATTGTATCTCCTCCTAGGGAGGAAAAAAACCTGTCTTCCAAGAATTGGTTGCTTCCAGAAAGCCGTGTTTGTCTTCCTGGCATATGAAACAACAGTTAAAATAGTTAAAGTGTCAGGCATGAAATGTGCCTGTTGGCTTAGAGGAAGCAGTGTGACACCTGTTCTCTTAACTGTCACCTGGAACATTTGGGTTTCCACTAGGTTATCACAGAAAAAGATCCCATGCAATTCATGCACTCTCTGTACTTGTAACATGCAACTCAAGCTCATCCAAGTGCAAGCATCCTAGGAGGGAGAAGTGTGCTCCAGCAGAGCAGTAAGAGTAAACAGCTGTTTTCTTACTACAGCAAATTGCTTCATTTGTACCCTGTGTTTCACTTGTTGGCCTCACCTGGAGAGCAGAAGAAAAAATTGCCCATTGCAACATCCTAAACACCATGTATGTTTTCCCCAGCACTACGAGACTCTGGCTAATCGCACTGCAGCCAACGGGCATTGCATCGACATCTATGCATGCGCCCTGGATCAGACTGGACTGCTAGAGATGAAGTGCTGTGCAAACCTTACTGGGTATGTTCATTGCAGGAGAGCACAAAGTTGGCATTTGTTTGATGTTTTCTTTGTTTGTTTGTTTGTTTTGAGGGGGAGAACAGTTCAGAAAGCAGTTAAGCTTGCTGTCAGGGCAAAAGGGTGAGATATTTATCGTTCTGTTCTAAACTGTGGTTTGAATTTGCGAGGAATTATATGGCAAACCTCCCGTGATCCCAGTCCACATTTCTGAAGTCTCAAAGCAGCATGTGAATTAGCAGTGCTGGTAGAAAACTCAGTGTCCTGCTTTGAGAAAGGTATTCTAAAGCATGGTGCAACATGTCTTTTGCAAATGCCTTCTGCTTCCTTGGGAGATAGCAAGTATCCTTTCCAGAATTGATGGGATAGGGACGCTGTGCTTTGTGGTGTCTGCATGACTGAAGCACAATCAGAAGAGCAGAGCTTCAGGCATGGTGGGTAGAAGCTTTCCTTGTGTGGGCCAGATTTTCTCTGCTTAACAGCTCACTGGCACTTTCTCCAGGGATTCTTGGCTTTCCTGGATCTAGCTTTAAGTGACATCTCTAAGAGGTAAATGCCCATGTCCCATATTGATGAAAACCTTAGGATCTCTGCGAGGAAGGCTGTGTGCTACACTGGGCCTTTTAGGTGCTGTAGTGTGGGTGGTTCCAGCTGTGCACCCAGGCCTGCCTGGGGAAGCAGGCTGAGCAAAGCTCTCTTCTGGGTTAAGATGATTCTAACAGGAGTATTTTTAGGGCAGCTGGAAATAGAGTTGAGAAAGCAGGCTGACAAAGATGGAGCATTAACTTGTGTGGCTTTGGAGGAGGCATCCATGAATCTGTGTTTCCTGATGTGAATTCTACCTATGCAGAGGCATGCTTTAAAACAGTTTCTGCATGTGTTTGCATGCGTGAGAGTTAGAGGAATATATCCTTTGTGCTTTACCTTTAGTTCCCACTTGCTTCAGTTTGCGTATTGTTTTTTCTCTCCCAGAGGACACATGGTGATGGGAGACTCCTTCAACACTTCTCTCTTCAAGCAGACCTTCCAGCGGGTATTTAACAAAGGGTTCAATGGGGAATTTCGGATGGCTTTCGGTGCAAGTTTGGATGTGAAGGTAAGAGATTAATTGCATTGGATGACATTAACTGGGAAATACAAGTGCAGTTCATTCAAAAGGTGATTAAGTATCTGGAGTATAGAAAATTTTACATGTTTGAGGTCAGCCATAGTGCCTGTTTTGGGAGAAGCACTGTACTGGAGTGAGTGGAGGGATTTTTGTTTGAAAGCTTATTAAAGTTGTGGTTGGTTTTTGGTTTTGTTTTGGTTTGGGTTTTTTTTGAAAAAAAAAAACAAACCAAAAACAAAGCCTCTGAGCTCAGCCTCTCCTCACCCAGCAAGGAATATTTCATACTGTCTCGTAGTCACTATAAATACACCTTCATTATTAAAATGTGACTATGTAGATTCTCTTAGGTTCACTAATTGTAGCAGTAGTGATCTGGGAAAGTACTCAGATACTTTCCCTGACAACTGTGTTGATGCATCATCTGATCAAAGCTGATTTGGTCTGTGTGTATTCTGTTTGACTGACTTGATTTTAAAAAAAGACTACAACAAAACACAACTTCTCTTACCTTGTTTTAGACCTCTAGGGAGCTGAAGATTGCAGGAGCTATTGGACCATGCATATCCCTGAATGCTAAAGGGCCATGTGTCTCTGAAAATGTAAGTTTCTGACATGGAAATATTTTTAATAAAGAAGTAATTGAACAGTGCAGAGTTTCTGTCTAGACCTACAGCTCAGCTAGAATGTCAGAGTTTTCAAGAAGAACAGTTTGGAAACATCCCTAGGAAAAGACAGTCTTTCCTAGACTAAATTCTTGCCCCATAAGGCTTTTTTTTTTAACTATATGTCCTTCAGTAACTTAATTCACACCCAAAAGATAAGAAATCTAGAAGGCCTGCTGTAACTTGTACCTCTGATCAGAATTTAACATAAGCTTGCCTTACGTGCTGCTAGAGACAAAAATGCTGCTTTCTTTTCAATTCTGTGTAGGAACTTGGAATTGGAGGAACATCTCAATGGAAAATTTGTAGTCTGGATCCCAGCACAACTCTGGCCATTTATTTTGAAGTGGTAAATCAGGTGAGTCCTGGCTTTTTTTTGTTGTTGTTGTCTTTTTTACACACTGAAATATTTGTTTGTAACAGGGCCAGGAAATGCAGCCAGGAATATCCCCTGTGTTGCAGATGGATGATTGCAAAGCAACCAAGTGTTTTGTGTCAAAGAAATAAGTCTCAGAGGTTGTTTTCATATGCATAAATTGCCTAATATTTTTGTTCTCTACAAAACCTGCAATCTTTCCTTGTCTTCTTCCTGCGTATTTATTTAACAAAGAAGAAATAGTCTTTTTGCCAGTAGGTGCTGTGGAGAATAAAAGTATAAATAACTTCAAATTCTTGGAGAATTGGTACTCCCAAGTTGTAATAACTTGATGGCTCAGAAGCAACTTTTGGCTGAGGAAGTTTCTGAGCATGTGGCAGCTAGAAGCCAGGAAGGCCACCCCAGAGGAATTCTATTCCACATGTGTGTCTGTGTCTTCTCTCCTGTGTGGGCTTGTTAGTGTTGGGAATAGGATGGTGGACTCACAAGACCTAAGCTCAGACCTTGTACCGCCATTCATATGTTTATTGCTATAGAGATGACAAGTTGCAGTTGTCCTTTAAGGGACAAGCTGATAAAATGTCAGGCGCAATATTAAATGGGCCCAGCACCACTTGACTCTGAGGGCTGCTGGAAAACACAACGCTAACAGACGTGCCTCTCTTCTCTGGTCGATCTCTAGTTTGTACTTACTCTATGATTGCTCAGATGATGCCCTGGAGTTCTCTGTAGTGGTAGCTTACAAAGTTATGGAAAAGCTAGCCTGTTTTGAAGGCTTACCTTGTTTCATTTGCAGCACAATGCACCAATACCTCAGGGAGGCAGAGGGGCAGTGCAGTTTGTCACTCAGTATCAACACTCCAGTACGCAGAAACGCATTCGTGTCACCACCATAGCCAGAAAGTGAGTATCTCATGCCAGTTCTTTGGCAGAATGGCAAAAACTTAAGCTGCAGCCTGTGCTGGAATTTTTCTAGCTTTTTGTTGCATATATTGGCCGAAGAGCGTTTGGCAGAGGGAGGCTGAATCTGGTTTGAGTTTTGCTGAAGGTGAATGCATGTAGCACTAACACTTTACTAACCCTATAGCTGGGCAGATGCACAGAGTCAACTCCAGCATATAGAAGCTGCGTTTGACCAGGAAGCAGCTGCTGTGCTGATGGCACGACTGGGAGTGTACAGAGCTGAATCTGAGGAGGGACCTGATGTTCTGCGATGGCTGGACAGACAGCTGATCAGACTGGTAAGACCAACAGACTGCAGTTGGGTGTGGTCTTGATTTTAGTAAAAATGGTCTCTGGAAATGAAAACACTGTTCTTTTTCCAGATTGACTTGCTTTGTTTGTGTTCTGATCATGGTCATGTAGTTGTAGTACCCAATAGCTCAGAAACCAGTATGCTCAGGGTAGGTAAACATCCTATCATGCTGAAAGGGTTAAACCTGAGATTAAAGAAGTGATAGTGAAACACAGAATAATGTAGGTGGGAAGGAACTTCTGGAGGTCTCTGGTTCAGCCCTCCTGCTCAAAGCAGGGCCAGCTTGAAGTTAGAGGAGGTTGCTCCAGGTCTTGTTCAGTTGAGTTTTGAAGATCTTCTCTTGCTTCTCTTGGAAACCTGTTCCAATGTTTGATGACAGTCACTGTGATTTTTCTTCCCTTCTTCCACTTCCTCTTTTCTTCTTTTCCTCCCCCTCACCTCTGTCAGAATTTCCATTTTTCCAGCTACCCGTCAGGTAGTAGACAGCGATACGACTCCCTGATCCCACTCTTCTCTAGGCTGAACAAACCCAGCTTCTTCAGCCTCTCTTTCTCTACATGAGATGCTCCAGCTCCTGGCCAGCTCGATGGCTTCTGCTAAACTCACTCCAATATATCAATGTCTGGTTTGCACTGGGGAACCCCAAACTCGACACAGCATTCAGATGTGGGCTCACAGGTGCGAAGTGCAGGGTAGTAATCACTTGCACCACTTCATACTATTTCTTTCTTTGAGTTTCACAAGCCTGAATTGCCTAAATTGGTTCTGGCTTTGTCCGAAGTGGACACGCAGAGTTGATACTAACAGATATGGCACATCAGACACTGAAAAAACAGGGCCAGTATCAAATAAAGATTTGAGCACCAAAATGCACATGGGCACACTGAAATGATTGTGGAGTCATTTATAGTTAAATTGTTAAAACCATTAATAGTTCTTATTTTCAGTGAAGCAGTTGGTGAAATGCCAGGCTGCTGCTGCTGCTCTAGAAGGAAGTAGAGTTGCTGCAGAAGTGCCTCATAGCATACAAAGCAGCTTAGATATAACATAGTACCCCTGATTTGATGGAAAAAATTGGGTAGTACTAGAAGCACTATTTCTTTCATTCTTAGATGAATTAAAATCTAGGTTTAATATATATAAAAATAGCTGAACAGACTGAGTCATCGTTCTCATTGCTGTAAGATATAGAAACCACTGACTTAAGGAAAAATAAATTTTATGTATACTTGTTATTGTCACTTTCATGCCTTGGTGATTTTTTTTTAAAGTAACCAAAAGAACACCCTTTAAAAAAAAGTGTTAATTCTAAAAGAAAAAAGTGAGAGATAACTAAAGTATCCATTTTGCTTCCAACAGTGTCAGAAATTTGGACAATACAACAAAGATGATCCCAACTCCTTCAGATTGTCAGAATCATTTTCTTTGTATCCCCAGGTAAGAACTTCACTTCCCACAGCCATGGGAAAAGTGTGCAAGGGTGAGTGACGGTGATGATAGAACATCTTGTACCGTTTATGAAATTCAAGAGGGGAGGAACAGATGCTTTTTTAATTTGGTGGGCTGGTCCTGTGGTTCAGTCCTGCATAAGGACTTATCAGTTCCTGATAAGGGAAGGACTCTGGGAAGTTAACAAGGGGTAGACTTCTTTTCAAAGAACTCGCTGTTCAGAAAGATTGGACTTGGGTGCAGAAGTTTTGACAACTTGCTGACGTTTCTCTTCTTACTCATCTTTCTGGTGCAGTTCATGTTCCACCTGCGCCGGTCCCCGTTCCTGCAGGTCTTCAATAACAGTCCAGATGAATCTTCTTATTACCGTCACCACTTTGCTAGGCAAGATCTGACCCAGTCTCTCATTATGATCCAGCCCATCCTTTATGCTTATTCCTTCCATGGACCTCCTGAGGTGAGTCCCTGTTTAACAGGAAGAGGTGGATCAGTCCAAAGTAATGAGTATTCAGAGTAACACTATTTCAGCAAAAAGGTCCCATATATATATTTTCAGTAAAGGTAGTTATTAAATGATGAGATAGGGTAATGTAAAATATGAGTTGTGTTCTCAATAAGTTTACAGCTTTGACCAAAAAAACCACCTCAAACCACAAAAACTGCCCCAAAAACCAACCTCCCTGCCAAGCCACAGCCCCTGCCCCCCAGCATCCAGCGAATATTGTGGCTGTCAGTACCGCTTTTCTTCTCTGCCAGAGGCTGCCATCTCCACTGCATAAGTCAGCAAGCCTTGGCCCTTCCAGGTCATAATCTCCCACCAGCTGCTTGTTTTTAGTTGTTTATGCAGCAGTGTTTAACTATGTGCAAGGATTTAGTGGACAGACACGGATTCCCTTATACTGACAGCTTCCTTGAAAGGAGTGTCTGCAGGAAAGGAACACAGGAGGTGCTGGAGTAACACTTTGAAACCATCTTGGCAGCATTTGCCAGAGTTCACATGTTACTCCTTATTAACTTTTGTTCGAGATCATTTCGAATTAAACTTGGATAGCCATAGAATTTGCTCTCTCGCATCCTGCGCTGCCTACAGCAGCCGATAACCTCCTGCTCCATTCAGCGATGTTACAGGAGGCTGACTGCGCTCTGCAGGTCTTTCACGTGGACTGAGCAGCCAATGGTGAAGTTGTGTCTATACGGACGGGGCTGAGCAAGCTGTTCAGCCAGCCATGAAGGTTAACAGTTAACACAGCTCTGAGGGATTTGTGGTGCCTGACTTTCTTCTTTATTTTCCGCAGCCAGTGCTTTTGGACAGCAGCAGTATTCTTCCTGACAGAATCCTACTGATGGATACTTTCTTCCAGATAGTTATCTACCTTGGTGAGGTACAGTGAAATATGTTCTCTTTCTCTGTTTGCACTTCCTCCCTCCTGCTATGCATGCAGACAATGCCACTATTAGTATAAAAAGAGCCCACACTAGCATAATGACATCGTATACATGCTGCCAGTTGTAATACAATTACCACAGTCTGACTTAACAAAAAAGTCCTACTGGAGTCACTAAGGAGGTGTTCTGCACTGAGGAATAGCTGTCATGTTAGCTTGGTAATGAAGATGGTCCCTTACTGTACCTGGAAAAGGACAGAGAAACTTGAAAATAAGCAGCTGCAGTTTGATTTTCAGGTATGTGATGTATTTGGTTGCTGGGTTTTGACACTTAAATACTGCTGCTCTTAAATCAGTTATGAATTTTTCCAGTTTTTGCTTTTAAATATTGGACATTTTTGACAGTTGCTCCTATATTCCTTCCCTGACCAAGCTAGGTGCTTAGGTACTGGACACTTCTGAATGTCCAGATTTATACCAATATCCACAGCCTTGGCTTTCCAGTGCCTCTTCAGTATGCAGACCTATAGATCTGTACTTCAGTCCTGTCAGGTTTTGTGAGGGAGTGGTATGCTACTGTAGCTGCAGAATGGAAATTTCTCACACCCTAAAGTAGTTACGGGGTAAGGGATGAAGAGGAAGCTGGCTTTCCACTTTTTTTCTCTGGAAATCTCCCTGTTCTTTGATGCCTTTTTTTCCCCCTCATATCCTCTGTAGTCCTGCTTGGGGAGTAGCCCTCATCCAATTTCTTCTATCTAAATGTGGCATCAGATTGGAATAGTTTAAATAAACCCATCTTGCTTTATGGTCCTTTATGGTTTGTGGTTTATTCCTATCAGTGAAAACTTTTTGGGAGGCGTTTTAACTCTTCCTGTTGTTTTTGAACTAAGCTACTTCATTTAACGGATGCTATTGGAATGCCTGAAGTTTGGCATGGTAGTTTGCAGCAGCTCCATTATTAGCTCCCGACTGCACTCTATATAGGATTTCTTCCCTTTGAGAAGTGAGTAGGGATACCTGATTGATATGAACAGGAGTTGAATGTTTGAGTCAACAGTGACAATCAGAATCATAGCATCATTGAATCATTAAGGTTGGAAAAGATCCCTAGGATCAACCTCTAGTCCAACTGTCAACCCAGCACCTCCAGGCCTCCTAAACCATGCCCTGAAATGTCACATCTACATGTTTTTTGAACACTTCCAGGGACGGTGACTCCACCACCTCTCTGGGCAGCCTGTTCCAATGCCTGACCACTCTTTCAGTAAAGAAATTTATCCTGATATCCAATCTAAACCTCCCCTTGTGCAGCCTAAGGCCATTTCCTCTTGTCCTATCACTAGTAACTTGGGAGATCAACATCCACCTCACTACAACCTCCTTTCAGGTACCTGTAGAGAACCATAAGGTCTCCCCATAGCCTTCTCTTCTCCAGACTAAACACCCCCAGCTCCCTCAGCCACTCCTCATAAGACTTGTTTTCCAGACCCTTCCCCAGCTTTGTTGCCCTTCTCTGGACACACTCTAGCACCTCAGCGTCCTTGTTGTACTGAGGGGCCCAAAACTGATAAATAATAATATAAATCTTCCCAATAAATCTTCCAGAGTTAACTTAAACAGTTTCTACCTGCTGTTGCAGTAAAATTTAGACAAAGGAAGAGCTAATTGTGTGATCTGTGCACGCACAGAGCAATTGTTAGGTACCTTGAAAATACTGTAAGGCGATGTCCGCTTCATTTAAGACCAAGTCAGATCAAAATGTCAGTGATTTATAAATGCTTTGTGTTTCTGTGTTGGCGCAGGCTGAAACATACAGGCTTGAAGATCACTTTCACTTAATTGCTCTTATACTGCACAAACTGCTACGAGCTTTTGTTTTGAGTGCCTGTTCTTAAATTCAGGAACAGATGGAAACTGAATAATGCTATTGCCGGAGTAGTGAAAGTGTGCATTTGCCCCGTGCTCTGTACGCAGAGTACATGTAACGTTCTGCTGCCTTAAGGCATGCAGGTTAAAAAGGGGAGGCTTGCAGACATCTCTAATGTTTTTTCATTTCATCCCATCAATAGACTATCGCACAGTGGCAGAAAGCTGGTTACCAAGACATGCCCGAATATGAGAACTTCAAGCACCTACTGCAAGCCCCACTGGATGACGCCCAGGAAATCTTGCAAACTAGGTTCCCAATGCCGCGTTACATCCACACAGAACACGGGGGCAGTCAGGTAAGGAGGATTATTGAGGAACTTCTGTTGTTGCATAAAGCAAATACCTGTCTCTTTCTGCTTTACTAAAAGGGGGTTCTGTAAGTTAAATACAGCGGTAATTCAGCTCTTCAAAGCATAAAGCTTGTGTATTTTCTCATGAGCTCTTACTACAATAGCGTCTTCTAAGAAGTCAATCACTCGCTGGATATGCATCTGAAATCTGAGGATGGAAAAAAACCTGAGAAAGCCAGCTTAATTATCTTTTTATTCCCCAAAGAGGTGGGAAAGAAATAATTTGGCTACGTATCTAACCTTACCCAAGACAGGGAGTGCAGTTAGCTTGCTACGACAGTAAGTTACACTGAATGATTGACCAACTGTTCCTTTATTCTCAGATGCCAAATGAGGATATAAAATAGTTCCTATTTTTGCTCTTCCAGGAATTGCAGTTGTGCAGTGTTGTCTGTCTGGCTTGTTTGTAGCAGTGAAGAGGCAGGAACTGATGCTCCAAAACAAAAATTTTTGTAAATTAATAAATGTAAAACAATTAATTTCTGATGCGACAGTGTTGACACTGGGCACGCAGCAGTGCTGGCGACATGCCTGTGTTGCGTGGAACTGGAGCTGTCCTGCCAGGCGAGCGCCCCTTGCTCTAGCAGAGCACTCCGTACCCCTGGGAGAGAGTTGGGAGATAATGTTTTCCCTTTCCAAATGGAGGTGCCCATGGGGTACTGCCACCACCTTGTGGTAAACCAACTCCAAAGTAATAGTAGGGAAGGGAGTGCAACCATCAGGAATTCCTGCACTCATTTTGAGAGGATTGGAAGATGCCCAGAGTTTTTAACTTGATTCCCCCCTTTCCCTCCCACCAGGTATCTTCCTGAACCTTATTCTGTTATAAGGTTCCTGAATATTGTTTCTTGCAAAGCAATTTGTAAAATTACAAGGCATTTAAGCAATACTGTTGTCTCTGCCCTATGGGAGCCACAGTGGAGTAGTAGTACCCCTTGCAGAACACATGACCATTCAGAGTAAGCAGATGCTTGCTCCTAAGTCCAGCAAAAAATTGTCGGTGGAGCAGGGCTGTTTCTGGACTTGAAACCTGTTGAAGTAAAATTAAGACTTGTAAAAATAGAGGAATATAGTGTATCTAAGGCAGTAAGAAGTCTTGAGGGAGCCAACAGGTCTGTCATTTTACAAATCTACTTTCTCTGATGTTTTGTCTTAATAGGCCCGGTTCCTCTTGTCTAAAGTGAACCCTTCTCAGACCCACAATAACCTCTACGCGTGGGGACAGGTAAGCAACAGAAGAACTGCTCGTGTTTGGGTTTGCTGTAAAATGTACACTTATTGTCTATGCAGTAGCCGTCCTGTTTCAAGACATGGCCACAAACTGTGAGCAGGTTACATTTGTCTTCTATTTCTCATCTACAAGATTTTTGCAGACATACGTGACTGGATTTGAAAATCTCACAGTGCTTTGCGGTGCAAGGAAACAAGGCTATTTTTGTGTACCAAAGGATCTGATAATGGCATTACCATCTGAGACTGCAATAATTTTAACATTTTAAAAGACAAAACTGATTTATTAGATTTGTCTCTAAAGCTTAGGCAGGTTAGATTTTTATTCAGCCTGTTTATTCAAGTCCATGGTTGTTGATAAGATAAACGGTATTGGTGGGGAATGCTAGATGACAAGATGATCAGAATAGAGTTTTCAAGCCTGGATGACTAAACTCACGTTCCTGTTCTTGAACTGAAACCCCCCACGTTTTCAGCAAAATCCAGTTAACTTCGGGGCTTTTTCTCAATGGATCCAAGGAATGGCTGTCCAAATAAAGGTGCTGCCACAACAGCTCACTATGTCAGCTGCTTGATGGCTGGAGATGAGTGGTCTCCACAAGGCGTTCTTTGCTCCTTGAATCTCCCATCCTGTATCCCAGCTGCACCTGGGGCACAGGCACTGGGAGAATTTTCTGTAGTGGCTGATACTGAAGGAAGCAGCTAATTTGATGTGGCATACTCTTACAGGTTTCTGATGACCTGATGTAGAAATTTGTCTTCATCTTTCTCTACAAATATGATTTAAAACTCTCAGGTCACAGTTGTATTTAGTATTCTGGGAAAAGTAAGTAGCATGTGGATACATATAGATCTAACTTATCTGAGAACACTAGACTTTTATATCCTCTTTCTTTACCTTGTTTGTGTAGAGCTTTGGGCAGCAAAATTCCTAATGCTTTAGAAAGAAGAGACTTTCTTTTTTCCAGTAGTTCAGATTGCACTAGAGGGTAGTGTTAGTGCTGTTGCCAAAGAGTAGCGCCTTCCCACTAGGTCTGTACTTTGCAGAAAAGAAGGTGGTTGATTCAGCAAGTGCTGATATCCGATTTGCTTTCAGTTAGTCCCCAGTGTTAACAAAGCTATTTTAAGCTAGTTCTGTATTTTTCTGCAGGAATCGGGAGCTCCAATCTTGACAGACGATGTTAGTCTCCAGGTATTCATGGACCATCTGAAAAAGCTGGCAGTTTCAAGTGCATCATGACTTTGATCTGAGGAGCAAGAACAGAAGGGTTATGTGGATGATGCTGATGATGGAAGTGGAGCAATTTATTTACGTTTCCTTCTCTCTCTTTTAGACTAAGGTTTTTAAGTATGAAATGAAATAAATATTCAGGGAGAGTTTTGTACTTGGCCCTTCTAGATAGTAATTTATTTGTATTCCCTTTTATCTATGTTCTATTTACATTTTTCAGGCATTGTAATGCTAAAGAAGCAAAAGGATGTTTTAGCCAATACAGATTTTAACAGTCTTTAGTTTAATTTTTAATGTTGGGTGTTCTTAAGTGTCTTTTAGCAACCAGGGACTAGTATGAATGACAAATAAAACTGGGCATGAGCATTACTGTTCAGTGCTATCCCTAATTCGGGGTGGAACATCCCCGAATGTCCCGCTGGTCCCTACCACCTCACACCCCTCCCCGCGTCCGGAATTCGGCCCTCGGCCGCCACCGTGTCCCGCCGCGACCCCCGGAGGTCGCCTCTTCCCGCCCACCGCGGCGCATCTATCCGCGCCTCCCGCCCCGCGGCCAGGGCGCATGCGCGCACCGGCCTTCTTCCGGCCGCCCGATTGGCTGCGGGTCCTGACCAATAAGCGCAGGCGTTGTTGCGTGGGGAGGGTCAGGGGGACGATGCGGCCGTCGTTGGGGAGCGCGCGGGCGGCGTTGTGGAACACGCGGGCGGCGCTGCTGTACTCGCTGGGCGGCTGGACCGTGCTGGGGGCCATGATCCACTACCACTCCAGCATCGGCGGCGGCGGGCCCGGTACGGGCTAACGCGGCCGCGAGGGCGGGGTCACCTCGGCGGCGGGTGGGTGGGGCGGCCGGTGGCGGGGCTTGTCCGAGGGGGCGGGGGTTGGGCGCCCCCTGGAACCCGGCGCAAGAGTATGTGCTTTTATCCGATGACAAGAATAGGGTCTGGACCCTTTGCAACTTGCTGCTTTCATTTGCACTGTGGGAATGGTTAGAAGCTGCGCCAGGGCAGGTGTAAACTGGATATTAGGAAGCATTTCTTCACCGGGAGGGTGGTCAGACACTGGAACGGGCTTCCTAGAGAGGTGGTCGATGCCCCAAGGCTGTCAGTGCTTCAGAGGCATTTGGATAATGCCCTTAACATGCTTTAACTTTTGGTCAGCCCTGAAGTGATCAGGCAGTTCAGCTAGATGATGGCAGCATGTCTCTTCCAAATGCAATATTCTATTCTACTCTATTCGACTGTATTTTATTCTATTCTGTTAGCTGTCTGTGTTCCTCTTGCTGTTCCTCAGCAGTCTGCTGCTTATTAAGGTGTAGTAAGGTGGAACCAGCTGTACTGTGGATAACTTGGAAGCCAGTTGTTACTGCTGGTACTGTAGTACTCATAGTAGGCCAGTACCAGTCCAGCAACCTACCTTGCCCTAGTAAACCATTTTTTCTGTCTACACAGTCACCATATCTTTGCTGTCTATTTCTCAGAATTTGAGAAGAAGCAAAAAGAAGACTGAATGCCTGTGTGGATGCTGTTTTGCCATGATGAAGGGATAAAACCTTTTTATTGCTATGCTCTTTTTCTTTTCTCTCCCCTTACCCTCCTATTCCTTAGAGAATGAAAGCGGTCCTCAGGCAAACCAAGGAGCCAACCAGGAAGTATTCACTAGAGATACAGTTTTAGGAATACAAGTGACAACAGTAGTAACGTACAAGGATGTTCAACCACCTATTACTCGACTGCTCAGGCATGTGAAATCATTCTTTGATTCTAATGACAGCCCTCCGTCTGAAAATTGAGTAGCCTGGAAGCTCAGAACTTTGTGCCGGAGCTGGCTTGTCTGAGAAGGTCATCCTGGTGCCTGGCACCAGACCGTCGGTGGAAAACTTTCTCTTGCGTTGCTGAAATGACAGCTCCGTCTCTGACATAACTTCGCAGAACTCGCAAAGCGTCTGATCTGCTTGGATCACTGCTCTTCTTTGCACGTGTACTCAAATTATTAAATGCAGACTGGGTTTTGAGACGTTAATGAATCTCCTGCCTGGTGTCCCGTGTCTGTCGGTCTGACCAGGTGGCTGCTGCAGCTTTTTTGTGAAGTTGTGTTCCTAGCTGGCATGCAGGACGTACCCGGGTGATCTGCGATCCCCTCCTCGACTGATCAGCTCTGGAATGGGTACTTCAAGAATGATTAGTAAATGGGAAGGAATGTAGTTTAATCTTTGGGGTACGAGAGTTGTTAATTGTCCTTCAAATAAAAGCTTACAGAAGATGAATTACAAGTGCAGAAATATGCCTGTAAACTGAAAACTGACTTAAGTTTTCTGCTCCAGGCCCTCCACTGGGCCCTTGTTTCTATAGGGGTTTTCCTGATCCGTATACATGCTGTCTCCCCTTGTGGTACTGTCCCCCAGCTGCTGTGGCTGCAGCTAACTTGCACTCTATAGGGTTTTCCCTAGTCCTTGTGGACATCACCTCCTTTCACAGGAAGCTGCTCCTGGCTGCTGTTTTCTATAGGTGTTTCCCCGAGCTTCTCTGGCTGCTAACCTTCATTGCTATAGGGGCTCCCTGCAGCCACCACTGCCACTTCTAGATGGTTTCCCCCGGCCCCTGCTTTCTACAGGGGTTTCCCCCAGTCCCTATAGGCACTGCCTCCCTTCAGAGGAAGCTGCCCCAGACCCTGTACAAGCAGCCCTTCCTTTCCGTAGGGGCTTCCTCCTGCGCCTGTAGATACCTCCCTGCTTCTATAGGAGCTGCCTGCTGCCTCTAGTCTTTTCCAGGACATCCCCCCCCTGCCCTGCCACTGGACTCTATAAGGTCTCCTCCCAGTCCTCGCAGACACCACCTTGCTGTATAAAAAGCTGCCTCCAGCCCCTCTCCCACATACCCCAGCTTCTGTAGGGGCTTTTGTGCCACAACAGCCCCAGCCCATTCACCTACAGACCCACCTCCTGCAGTCCCTACAGCCACAACCTCCTTTTCCAGAAAGCTCCGCACCCCTGCCCGTGTCCCTGTAGGCATTCAATGGAGGACGTGGGCCCGGTTACCTGTATTTGTGCCTTTCTATAGGCGCACCCCGCCGAAAGACCCTATAGGCACCAACTCTTTTCAGAGGAAGGGACACCCTCCACACGCAAACCATCTGCAAACACCTCGCCTGCCTTTACGCGCACCATCCCCGTTTCTACAGAGGTTTCCTACAGGGGAAGCCCCTGCGGGCACCGCCCGGGCCTACGGTTGCTGTACGCGCTCCGCCGCCCCCATAGCGCCGCCGGCGGGGAGGCTGCGGCCGCACCTCCGGGCCGCCAGAGGGCGCTGTGAGCGGCGCGGGCCGCGGGGAGCGGCCGCCGTTGCCTGGCGCCGCCGGCCCCCCCCCCTCGGCGGCGGGCCTGCGCTGCGAGGCCGCGCCACCATGAAGGCCATCGTCCAGCGGGTGGCCCAGGCCAGCGTCACAGGTCAGTGTGCCGCCGCCGGGACGGGGGACGGCTGCCGGGGCCGGGCCTCCCTTCCCCGCCTCGCTCCTCCGCCGTGGCCACGGGCCGTCCCCTCCGCGCCTCGCCTGCCTGTGCGTGGGCAGCATCGTCCCCGCGATTTCCTCCACGGCTGACGTGCGTGAGCGGTCGTGTTACCCCCCCCCCCCCCAAACTCGTCGCCCCTCTACGGGGGCTCGGCGGGGTTCGGCTGGCTTCGCTCGTGGCGCCCGCAGCACCGGCCCAGCCGCCTACCCCCGCCGTTTGCGTGGGTCGGCGGTGCGAGGGGAGCTGCCTCCTTGCGCTGCCTGCGTGGGCGGCGGCCCGCGTGTAATCGCCTCCTCGGGCGGCTGGGCTGCCTGCGTGGGCGCTGCGGTCGCGGTCATCTTGCTTCACTTGCTCGTGTTGGCAGGGCTGTCCCGATGATCGCCGTGCCTTGTCCTGTGTGTGTTGGCAGGGCTCTCCCAGCTGCCTTGGAATCACAGAATCGTAGAATGATTAAGGTCGGAAAAGACCTCTAGGATCATCAGGTCCAACTGCCAACCCAACACCCCCAGGCCTCCTAAACCCTGCCCTGAACTGCCACATCTACGCGTTTTTTGAACACTTCCAGGGATGGTGACTCCACCACCTCTCTGGGCAGCCTGTTCCAATGCCTGACCACTCTTTCAGTAAAGAAATTTCTCTTGATATTCAATCTAAACCTCCCCTTGTGCAGCCTGAGGCCATTTCCTCTTGTCCTATCACTAGTAACTTGGGAGGGGAGACCAATACCCACCTCGCTACAATCACCTTTCAGGTGATCTTGGATAACCTGTCTGAAGTCAATGCTTAGGGGTGTCAGTGGAGCCATCCCAGCTGCCTCCTCGTGTGGCTCTCGCATTCTGGCACTGTGGTCCCGGTTGCCTCCGTGCGTTGCTTGTGTGCATCAGCAGTGCAGTTTTGATCACCTTCTCCCATGGCTTGAATTCATCAGCACTATAGTCAGAGCTGCCTCCATGCGTTGCGTCTGTGTGTTGGCAGTGCAGGTGCAGTCACCTTGTTGCATGACTCGTGTGTTCTGCCACTACGGTCACAGTCATCTCCTTTCATTGCTTGTATGTGTTGGCAGTGCCATCCCAGTTGCCTTCTCCTATGGCTTGCATGCATTGGCACTACAATCGCAGCCACCTCCTTGCATTGCAGGCGTGTTGGCAGTGCAGCCTGACTCACCCTTTCTAGTTGCTTGCGTGTGTTGGCAACTTTGTCCCAGTTGCCGCCATGCATTGCTTTCATGGGCCAAGGGAACCAGTGGTAGCCATGGTGCTTGCTAAGCTAAGCTGCCAGTAGGAATGGTGTGTCCTGATGGTATGTCCTTGCTGTTGGACCTTCTGTGTTCAAGATGCTGAAAATCCCCAGGAAGTTTGCACACGAGGCAGTAAGTGTGCCTGCTGTGGGGTGTAGGGGCAAGGTGGTGTGCGCAGGATAGCCTGACTGGTAAATAAAGAGCTTCTGCTTGCCTGTGGCTGGTCAGAAAGCATTGGAAGAGCATGCTTGTGAATAAGTAAGGAGCACAGCTTTTGTGCACAGTGGGTACTGCAGGTATGATAGTGGTCAGACCCTGTCAGCACTGGGATTGTGGCTAACTTATTGCCACATTTCTGGGTAGAATCTAAACTGCTGTTTCTGGCTGTTGAAGATTTTTGAGATGTCCCTCTGTGAGGGAGATAGTGCTGTGCTTAGCAGGAGGATAGGTTTCTGAGCTGGAGGGCTCATACCAGGTTGGATGGAAAGGAAGAGGTTTTGGGAGGGGTTTTTCCCCTTGGTTTGCTTCTGCTCATTGGGAATAGCCCAGATCTGGCCACTGGTGCCCAGACACAAGCTTTCGACTTTTGTTGGGGGCCTGCTCTCCTTCCGTTTTACAGGGTGTTTGGGGCTTTTTTTCCCAGTTGCATAAGCCTGGATATAGTTTTAACAGCTGGGTAGCTGGTGCTTATCTCAAGTTTTAAGACCTCATTTAAATCTTATACAATCATCTCAGGCTCAACCATGTTAAGATAATTTAAATTAAGATAATTAAGTTAAGATAATTTAAAACATTTCTTAGGAAAGCACAATGGATCTGTGATGGTTTGTATTTTATTGCAAAAGTCATTAGTAAGGTTGTCTTCCCAGCTAGGAGGGTAGAATTTGAAGGTTGTTAAAAGTCTTGTTTCAAAAAATCCATGAGGCCTGTATGAAGTAGAAATTACCTTCTTGCAACTAATACAAAGCATGTAGGGAGCGGTGGGGCAGAGAAATTGAGTGCACTGGTTGATATCAACCAGGTGGATAATTTTTACAAGGATTGGAGAGAGCTCTGCCACCTGTCTGGTTAGCACTCCTGATCCAATTGTAGTAAAAAATCTTTATACAGTGTTTTTAAATGCTGGAGTAAGCATCTTGAGCTAGTCCCTCACAAATAAGTCATGACATTGGGAAGACTTTCGAAAGAGGGCTTCTGCGTGATCTTTACTTTCTAAGAAATTTAAGACAGAAGAAGGGTTTGGAATGATATTGTCTTTGGTGATTGTACAGTTGCCAGCTGAAATCACTAGCTACCTGAGTCATAAAACGAGACAGAGCATTTAGCCTTACTTTTCTTTTTCTCCTCCTTCCCCAGTGGGTGGTGAACAAATAAGTTCAATAGGACGAGGACTCTGTGTGCTGCTGGGCATTTCTTTGGAAGATACGCAAAGAGAGCTGGAGCACATGTAAGTCACATACATTTTTTTTTCTCCGTGTACTCTTTTATCTGTGTGTTTCTGACACTGAATCAGTGATATCTATGCAGTAGTCAAACAAATGGGGCACTCCTGTTGGGAAACTCAGATTTGCCTGTTAGTTCCTCTTCAGATTTTGCCGTGAATACAGGTGTCTTAGTTAGAGTTTTCTTTTTAAATTCCATTGAGAAAAATCTGTTTCCGATCCCTGTCTATGAGGTTTTTATCAAAAAGAGACTCAAACAGGAGGAATCAACATGTTGGGTTTTTTCTCATCTCTCTTTTTTAAATGTCTGTCTTTTTTACTGTACGAATATAGCCCGAAGGACTCCATCCTTCAAGGATGGGATGTATCAGAAACCTCAGACTCTCATTTAATCTTGCAGATGAAAAATTTTGTTCTTCCAAAAGGCTGGATAGTCCCGCCAGTTACTTTTCTGTAAAAGTGAATCAATTTTGGCAGCGTGGAGGTCTGGCTCTGGCCATCTGTTCCATGGCCACAAAATATTGTGCTTTCTCAGGTAAACAAACACATGCAGGAGAGAGTTCTCCAGGGCCGCCTTCTGTGTCCTTCGGACTGCTCATTGTTCTAGGGCTGACCTCAATTCTTATGAAGGCAAAGAAGAAACAGGTAATAGAGCTAACTGATGTCAAAAACAGGAAAGGCTCAAGCAGTGAAGAGTGTGAAGAATGTGAGTGAGGGTGAAAACAACCCTTAGCAGATGTGCAAGAGAAAGTAGAGAGTGGGATGTGAACTAAAGGCCACCAAAGATCTCAAACGTGAAACTTGTAGAGAATTGCAGCAAAGCTGAAGGTGATTTTATGATTACATGCTCCATTGGCTTGCCTTATTGTTTGCTTCCTCACTGTGTAACATTTGCTCTATTGTTTTTTCTCATTCCTGTTTTGGTGAATGTGAAAGATGTTTCTGAATATTGCAAGTGGGTAATTTGTAGCAACTGTGCTGTTAACACCAGGTTGTCTGGATGACTGAGGCAGGAAAGGCAGGAAGCCAGCTTCTGAAAAAAAGGAATGAAAGAAATCAGCTTAACCAGGCTCTTCAAGTCCTATTAAAAGAAACTTTAGTAATCCTGTAAATGAAACAACAAACATCTTTATCATTAAAACACAGCAATGATGATGATTTGAGCCTATGCGCTGAGGCCTTCCAAGGCTTTTAACCATCCACTTCATTCAGGACTCAATTCCATTTGTCTTTGGCAGGCACAGATTGGCAAGGATGGTTTTTGTGACTGCCTAGGGGAGGTTGGACTAGATGACCTTTAAAAGTCCCTTCCAACTATTCTATGATTCTATTCTATAAATATAATAAAGTCTCAGCTTTGTTTTATACTAACTGCCTCACCTCTGGTGCAGCGTAAAATGTCTGGCTGATGGCTGCAATTGAAATGCTTTGCACTTTATATACTCCCTTGTTTATAGATGCTGCAGATTTGTAGAAGCTAAAAGAAGAAACCAAAGACAGGAGTGTGGCATGCATGCAGTCTTGTTATCAGCCAAAGTCCATCCATAGACTGGGTTGCAAACCTGCCTGCTGCCTTTCAGGATTCGTTTGTGAAAGTCTCTTTGTGCTCTTTGACTATTCAAACTGGTTAGCTTCCCCTGACAAATACAAAAATCAGCCTTAATATGAATACAAACAAGTCCCGGTCACCACTTTGCTGCCACCTGCAGTTCTGCACTGTTCCTTGCCTTTCTCCTCTCATCTGTGGCCAGCAGGTCAAGGGAGGTGATTCTGCCCCTCTACTCCGCTCTGGTGAGACCCTACCTGGAGTGCTGCGTCCAGCTCTGGAGCCCTCAGCACAAGAAGGACATGGAAATGTTGGAGTGGGTCCAGAGGAGGGCCACAAAAATCAGCAGACGGCTGGAGCACCTCTCCTATGAGGACAGGCTGAGGGAGTTGGGGTTGTTCAGCCTGGAGAAGAGAAGGCTCCAGGGAGACCTTATTGTGGCCTTTCAGTACCTGAATGGGCCTACAAGAAAGATGGGGACAGACTTTTTAGTAGGGCCTGTAGGGACAGGACAAGGGGTAATGGTTTTAAACTGAAAGAGGGTAGATTCAGACTAGATATAAGGAAGAAATTTGTTAGGATGAGGGTGATGAAACACTGGAGCAGGTTGCCCAGAGAGGTGGTAAATGCCCCATCCCTGGGAACACTCAACATCAGGTTGGACAGGGCTCTGAGTGACCTGATCTAGTTAAAGATGTCCCTGCTCACTGCAAGGGAGGTTGGACTAGATGACTTTTTAAGGTCCCTTCCAACCCAAACCATTCTGTGATTCTATGATCCTGATGAAAAAGTCCTGTCCTCATCTGGCTTTCAGGGCCAGGTTTGGAAAGAGTGCTAGGAGGTGGCAAAGCTGGAGGGATGGGTGTGAATCGTGTTTGGAAACAACCATAGTTTAGGATGATCTAATTTCTTACTGAGTGTTATTTCCCAGTGTGGTGGGAGGATTAAAAATTCCCAAAGCTATTCACATGTTAAGTAATGTTGTGACACATAAAATCAGATAGTAAGGAGTAAGCTTTCTTACTTCCTGTGCCATCTGTATGTCACCCTGTAACTTGCAGTTATCCTGTCCTGGTCTGCTGCTCTGTAAAATGATGATGTTAATTAATGGTCTGACAGTGTTAACGTGTAAAGGCTTTCTTGGTTATGGCTCTGCCTAATGTGACAAGTTTCCATGGTTTAGGAAGGCAGGGACAAAGAGATATCTTGTTACATGGAGGTGGAATGAATATACATCTGCCTTCCCTTTTATCTCATCCTGTGGAGGCATTAACTTGTACCTGTTATTCCTGCATTGGACAATTTAGGAATTATCTTTTTGTCCTCCTAGGGTTCGAAAGATCTTGAACTTGCGAGTATTTGAAGATGAAAGTGGGAAGCACTGGTCCAAAAGCGTGATGGATAAACAGTATGAAGTCTTGTGTGTGAGCCAATTTACTCTCCAGTGCATCCTGAAAGGAAACAAGCCTGACTACCACATGGCAATGCCCACAGAGCAGGCAGAGTGTTTTTACAACAACTTCCTAGAGCAGCTAAGAAAAGCCTACAAACCAGAGCTCATTAAAGGTAAGGGCAAAAGGTTGGTAAGGTCCGTGATGTGACCAGTGGAGCTTGTTTGTATATGCTCTTCCCTGATCATTGCTTTCTTTATTCTGTGATTTTCTGTCTGTGTTGCAAAGGAGCTGTCTTTCCACGGCAGTAGATGAGGGGGCGTTACAGTATTTTCACTAGCAGCCCATCAGGGTGATCACTCCCGTCTTCCTCTAGCCAAGCCATTTCCTGGCATTCCTCTGGAGTAGTTTGATATGTAGATGTTCTTGTATTGTTATTGGCTGTACAATGTGAGCAATGACCCTGAGAACATAACTCAGAGAGGCTGCAGCCATGAGAACAAGCTCGGGAGTCAGGCTCCCTCAAAGGCTGGGTGTTTTGTGCTGTGTAGCTAGATTAACCCAGGAGGAGCATTTTTTCCAAGGCATATGTGGTTAGTCAGGCTCAAAAGCATCACCAGTGTGTGATGGACAGCATAGCTCCATCTGTCACTTTAATTTTACATTCTGTTAAATGTTAATGATGACAGTGGTAGGTGTAATGTGCTGCTTGAGAAAAGCATTTGATTTAGACTATCTTTTCTCAACTCTATGCCATGTAAGCAACAGTTTTCTCTTTACCAGGAAATGCCTGGCTTCCCTTTGTGTTTGTGCTCTGTCTGACCGTAATCTTTTCAGTTTGCTTTTCTGTTTACTTTCTGGCTGTTTTCATATTAGGACTTGAATTTCTGGTACACTTGCCCAGAAGACAAGTGTCTAGAAAAGACTGTTTTTTAAATGGAGGCTATTAATAGACCAAAGTAGAAAAAACAGAGATCATGATAATGGTCAACCTTACTTCCCTTATGAGGAAGAAGAAAGGGGAAAAAAAGCGGAAAATGGGTAGCTGAGGAAAGGTTTAGAGGTTAATCTGTCTATTGACTGTAGATGAAAGATAATTGTCCCAGGTACCCGTATCATGAAGCGCTTTCCAAAGATGTGCAGTGAAATGCACACATAAAATGTCCATCTTGTGTCAGCTTCCCAGTAGCTTGAAATATTCTTCCAATCAACATCCATTGATGATCTGGAATGCACTTCTGATACCCTTTCCACGTATCCCTTTTGGTCTGTAACGTAGAAGACTTCTGTTCTAATGAATTTGGAGTATGTGCCTTTTGAATCTTTATCTTTGTTGAGTTATGACTAAGTTAGAACCCATTCCTGTGCCTCTGAAACTGATAACAGAACTTCCTGGCAAGTCAATGAGAATAACATTTGCTCTAGTAAGATTTGATTGAGTTGGACCCGTATGACTAGGTAAACTAAAAGCAAGTATGGACTTGCTTCTTCCGCTTAAATGAGGAGCAGAAAAAATTATATATCTCTGTATATCCACATCTTTGTCCTTGGACTTTGGAAAATGCTCTGTTTCTGAAATACAATCAGTTTATATTTTGACAGCAGTTTTTTGAACTTCTCTTTTCAGCGGATAAGTGTTACACACCTGAAATAAATAGCGGCTGCTGTGAAGTGCCCATATTTCGGTGCTCATTTGCCAATGCTTCCAGCAAAACCCCCTTTCTCTTCTGCATATTTTTTTTCATGCTGAAAGCATAGATTCAGAAACCCAAGAGTGGCTGCCCGTGCTATTGTGTCAGATAACGCATGCGTTTGAAACTGCTGGCAGCACGGGAACCACCTGTTAGTTTATAATTTTGCTTTCTTTTTAGGCTGGGCCAGCCTGCATTGTGCTGCATCCAAATCTAATAGACTCTTACATTTGAAGTTTCTGTTGTGCCAGTTGCTTTGCCAGTGGTCTTTTGTTTGTTTGTTTGTTTGTTTTATCTATTTATTTTTGTGAATGCAAAGTTTCTGAAGCTTGGTGGTTTCATGGATGCCCGCTAAGTCCTGTGGTTACATCGACAGTTTACAGTTTCCCTGAGCTGAGGTGAATTAGAATACAGAGCCTTTATACACTGGCAGGCTGTGTGTGAGCAGGACTGCTTGAGTGTGAGTACAACTTTGTGAAGCTGTAATACTTGGGCTATGATTTAATGTGGCATGCAAACATACTGAATTCTGCCCTGTAAAAGTCCTACAGAAATAAGAACCTGCCCTGCTGGGGGTGGGGGGGAGGTGTCCCATGTGCTACTGTGTTACAAAAGGCGATGGGAGGACCCTGGGAAGGAGGGCTCATAAATGAGCTGCTGTGCTATTAAATTAGGCTTTGTGTATCAGCATGAGGCTCTACCTTCTATCGTCCAAATCTGTACTCATGTATTTGCCCTGCATATACGCATACACACACACAGTTGTAGTTATTGGGAGATGAGAGTTTGATTCTCTGCATTGCTGTGGGTGCCCTTCCCTTTGGTCTTACAAATTGCTTAATGCATTTTAGAAGAATCATTTAATCATTTAAAGTGGAATTTGTGTACCTGAGTCAAAGACAGATCAATAGATATATTGCCAGATGGCTTAAGAGCCTTGTGTTTTCTAGTCCTTATGTTTTTTTCAGTAAACTACTTTGGCTGTTTGAAGTTGAGCTACTACATGTGCCACTGTTGTAGGTGCTGGGCAGGCAGCTCCTCTGTCTGACGTCTGTTCTATCTGGAGCTTGCCAGCTAGGAGCTCTGAGTTGTCAGTGCTCCCCAAAGAGAAGCACAAGCCATTCTTCACACTCGGAGCAGGGGGACGTTTGACAAACAAAATCTTGGAGAAGGCTCAGGGCCATGGTTCCTAGTTTCACACATATGTCTTCAGACTGCAGATGGACACCCATGTCTGGGAAAGAGAAGGCTGCATCAGAAATCCTTGCTTGTCTTGCTTCAGTGCTTTCTTGTTGTGAAATTCGTTCCTGAACACCTCACTCCACTCTGAGGGCTCTGTTGCACAAGCTAATATCCAAAAACTGGGCCTACCAAGGGTTATCCTTGTGTGTCAGGGCCTTTGCTCTCTGTCTTGAATGTGGTTTCAGTCTTCTGAGGCAGTAAGAATTAGCACGGCAAAGAGTGTGAAATATCTCACTCCCTTAATAGCAGTATCTGTGTAAATATAAGAGGACTGTTTCACATGTAGGAGTTTAATTCAGATTAAGGTTTGGTGAAAGATGAAAGCAGAATTATTCTCTCTGATTAGTTCCCTTTGTGAGTGTTGTCACTTTGGAATGCATGCTCTTATCTGGAGCAGGAATACCTGCATGGGGTTAATTAGGATTAACCTTCCAAATAGAGAAGCTTAGAAGTAACTTCTGAATAAAACCAGTGTGAAGTTTCTAGGTCATAAGGCTTGAGATTTATCAAAAAAATATTCTGACAGTAAATTATATCTCATTTTTCAAGTCTTTACATCTCAGATGTGGCTTTTCAGTCCCACCTAGATAAAGATCATCTTTGCCTCTGAAGAGGGCGTGCATGCCAGGTTCTAAGGGAAAAGGAGTTCGAAGAGATGGGTGTCCAGCAGAACAAACTTGTCACTTTAATTATACTTGTAGGATCCTATTTTATTGCAGAGGATGTTGCAAGGAGGTGTCTTGATCAGTCAGGAAGTCATAAAGTGGGGGAAGGTACTTACTACACTGAAAAGCATTGTGGTATAAAAAGCAGGAAAAGAAATAGTATTTAAGGGTAAGTTGCTAGTGTCTCCCGTAAACAGTACAGGGTCATGTGATAAATTTACCCAAAGCTGCTGAGGTAACAAGCAACATCCAAGGAGGGTGGGTTTTTTCCCCTCCTTTCCTTCTGACTGAAAAAGGAAAGTCAATCCAGACAGACTCTTGGGACAGAGAAATGGAAGAGATGATGTCTTCAGATTCCTTACAGTCCTGTGCTGAAGAGGGATTTGTCTGCGTCAGAGTTTCATAAGTTGCATTCAAGGGCAGAACAATCAACTCCTTTGCAATCTATCTGCCCCAGCACCGCAGAGGTGATGTGTTCCACCAGTGTGCTCTTAGGTGAATGCAAAATGCAGTGGTACCACAGCTGTCAGTCTGTGTTAGGGAAGTCAGGCTCGTCTCTCTTTTTACCTCTTCAGGAAACCACAACACAAGTGAAGAATGCCTTTTTCTGAAAGGTTATATGAATTGCCATAAACTGAAACTACAGTAGGCACTGGGGCAAGGGAAGGAAGGCAGGAACATCTTTTTAAGGCAGGCAGTCAACAGGGGGAGATTCTGCTGAAGAAGCGTCTCTTCCTAAGGAGGAAATAGGCATTGATTTAAGAAGAAATTGTGAAACTGGATTTTAGCGTTCCCTTGTTGTTTCAGGCAAGACCAGACCCTGAAGCTGCATAGAAAAAAGCTGTGTTACAGTGAGAGCAGTTCTTGAAATGAGGTGTGAGGACCAACGGACTGCTAGAACCCTTTGGTTTTGTTTTATCAGGGAGCTGCCAGCATAAAAACCCAGAAGCATCCTGTGAGGAAAGCCCATACTGTGCAGGGACCAGGATCCCTGAAACTGTAGGACACATCAATTTGCGATAAGGGAGGGTGGCCAGCTGCTTCCGACAGCAACATCACCTTTGCAATATGTTTGAAAGCTTGAAGATGAGGGTGTGCGGTGGTCCACAAGACATTTTGCATTAAGACCAGTAAAGGGATGTTGGAATGTGTGAAGAAATTCTCCCTCATTTGGCTTTTTAAATCCTTAGAGAGAATGAAGTTGCTGAGACTGAAACCTGCACTGCCTTTCATATTGTGGTGGTTGCAGGGTGCTGAGACCCTTCCTGTCTTTGAGAGGAAGGTCTGGAAGAGAGAGGCTATAGAGGAGGGCAGCATTAACAGACATTTCTGTTTTAAGTACTGTTTCCATTAGCTCTAAATTTTAAACATTCTGAGCTGTGGTTCACCTTGACCTGGGGTGACCTTAGGTCAAAAGACTAGAAGTTTATGTACGAGGAGAATGGGAGGGAGCTGTTTTAGAAAGATGCCGCTTGTCAGTAGTTCTGATGCCAAAACAATATAGAAAGTGCTTGTGACATGGAAGTGCTTTGAGTGTTCTGGTAAAGGTGGGGGGTTATCAGCCCTTGAAAAAAGGGGCCTGTGAAGTTTACTTTTTTTTTAGGTCCTTACATGTATGGGAAATGCAAAAGGCAGTCCTTTTCTGTGAGCAAAGCACAGCAGAGGGATGATAGAATCATTAAGGTTGGAAAAGACCTCTAAGATCATGAAGTCCAAAGTCCATGATGTGATGTGTAGAGAGCTATTTGAAAAGTTATGTTCCCACTAATAAAGTTTAAGATGGTATTTTTTTTAAAGAAAGATGTGTTAGTTTTGACTGGTTTATGTGATCAGCACTTAGATACATCTCTTTCCATATATGCTGTAAATATAACAAAAACCCTTCTAGGAGCAGCAGCTCAAATGGTGTCTGCTTGATCTTCCTAAAGAAGCAATATACTTTGTAAGCAGGTCAGTAGATCCTTCCCTCTGCATGAAGGTATAGTCTCTTGTTTTATTGTGCTTGTCAGATGCAGAAACCATCTGTTTCTGTGCAGGAAACAATTCTGTGAGATTCCTGTGCTGTAGTCGGTATTTGTCCTCTAAGAGACTCTTACACATGATAGCTAGACCTCAGGTGTTCGGGTACAGCTAACCAAGAGCAAGCATTCTTCAAGCTCTTATTTCTCAGCTGAGAGTCATTTATAGGCATCTCTGAAAATGTGTGCCTGCATGGTTCACCAGTGAAACCATAAGCTGCATGTTTAGGGAAAAACTACCTGGGTTTTCACTGCAGGTTCTCATCTATCATGGGTGGCAAAGGGTTTGACAATTGTGCTGGAAAATTATAATCGCTATTTCTTTGATTGCTGATGTGTTTTCTCACGGGGTCCCTTTCCATGTTCCAGGCTCCTGCAAATTTATAAAATGAGAACAGATCTTACTGATTTTTTTTTCACTTGCTTTGTAATACCTCTGTAAATTTTCTGTTATTTTCTGTTATTATTTAGTAAAGCTCTTCTTTTTTTCTTGTGCACCATTAGCTGTCATTCAGAACACACTGGTGCTTTCCTGAAATACCGAAGCTTCATGGTATCTCTATTTAACTGATTTACCCAATTAAGTCAGCTGTGCCTTTTTAAAGCAATGACTGTTGATGTGCCAGTAACTTGTGATGTGCCATTCTTTGATGCTACCACAGCCTCAGTTGCCCCCTCCCGCCAGAGGGTACTGACCATACAGCGGAGTTGTCGGATGAGATGATGTTTTCACTCCTGCTGTAGGAGTTCCTCTTAGGTTATTTGATGCAAACTGGTCTGCACACGGACGGAGCACAGAGGCAGGCAGGGGTACCCAAATTCTGGACTCAAAGGATCACGAATGCTGTCCGGGCCCCTCCCAGGGCTGTCCTGGAGGACCCTCAGTCCCATGGTCCAGGTGTGATGTCCATCCTGGGGAGTCAATGGGAGTGGGTCTAGGAGTGCCTTACAGGCTGAAGAGGGGGGTCACTCCCTGGAGATACAGGACACATGCAGGAGGAGAGCATTTCAGGGTTGCACAAGACTTCTGGGATGTTTAGGTGAGGAAGCAGAGGCAGGGGAAGGGGTGGATCTAGGTGATTTCAGCAGGAACCAGCATGAGAAAATAAAGGGATATGGGTATAAAAAGGGCCAGCCACATGCAAGCAATGACTGGTCAGTATGCTCGTGGTCGTGCCCTGATCAGCACAGTCGGCCATGTCTTCTTACTAAAGTCCATTTCTGACTGTTTTCCTGGGTGAGGGACCCACTGTTTTGTGTGCATGTGTGTGAATGGGGGTCTGAGTGCAGCAACTGGAGCGAGACCATGGGCCCAAGGCTTGTGTCTGTGAGTGAGTGTGAGTGTGCAAATACACAGCAGGATGAGCTGGCGAGGAGCTGCGGTGGCCAGAGCTGAGTCTGGGTGTGTGTCTCTGGGGGTGAGACCACAGGAGGAACTGGCTTCTGGAGGGACTAGAGGAGTCCTGGCCAGCTGCTGGAGAGACTGGGGTCTCTATAGATGAGACCTCTGTGTGTGCATGTGTCTCTAAGGGTAAGACATGGTGGTAGCCAGCAAACTGCCAGAGAGCTGGGGGGAGGTGTGTGTGTTTGTGCATGTGTGTGGGGGGGTCTCAGGGACTTGTATTCCCAGGTGCCCGCATCTGGGGAGGCCAAGTAACATGGGCAGCTACTGGGCAGACTGCTGGAGACGTTCACATGGTACATATGTGCATATTTCCCACTAATGGATCTTCATCCTGATCAGCCAGTGAGAGGGTCAAGGTGAGGCTGTAGGTCCTGTTTGTGTTTGTGGGAGTGCTGAGTGTATCTGTGTTGGTATTGGCGCAGCTGGCTCTGTGTGTGTACATATATGTGTGTGTGTGTAGCATACATGTGTTTATGTGTGTGTGCCTACTGGGAATACATGCTCAGCCTTGCTACTGTTTGGACCTTGAGGTGTGCAGCTGTGGCAGCCATGCCTGTTTCAGGTTTCTAGATTCAGCACCCGTAACATTTCTCAGCCCACATGAAACATTGAAGAAGGTTGATTTGATCAAAGGAGCCTCTAGAGATGGAGAGCTAGGACACTGGGCATGTGTCCTCTGTAGGGCAGAAAACATCTGAGGAGCATGGCTGGTAAAATTTTGGAACTTTCTGTTCAGTAAATCACGTTACTTTTCATAGAAATGCTTCCTCGAATTATGATCTTGCCCCCTTAACATTGGTGTTCCAGTTGCAGTGACTTTTCAGTGATTAGTCCAGGAACCTGTTCCTTGGGAACGCTGGGCCATTTCCAGCAGACTTCTGTGCAGTGCTGTTGTTTTTGGCTTTGCCAGAGCTTTTATCTCTAGCTCATGGGGTGGCTTATGGCATACAGCTTTTGGAAGAGCACTTGGCCAGTAGATCTGTTGTGATATGGCCCATATGTGTTGGGACGGGCCTGAACATGCCTTTTCTTTTTCCTTTTTCTTTTAACCAAATCCCTGACTTCTGTCTGACTTACAGGGTGCAACAGAGAAAGACTGAAAACTCTTGCAGAGCTATTTGTCCCCATTAACACGTTTGTGAAGAATCAGGACAGCTTGGTTTGACCTCTGTTCAGTCAGGGACATGACACGTTGCCATGGAAAGCTGCTGTGTAGCTATACAAAGTCTCATGTAAATATTCCCAGTGGGTGGTTGCTCCACTATGGCTTTCAACAAGTTCTTGCTCACTGTCTGAAGTGGTACTGGAAGCGGTTTTGGTGGTGTTGCTGAGCAGGCTCCAGGCCTGCCTTCCCAGTAATTGGGACTGTTCCAGTCTTGGGATAGCTGCTGCAGTACAGCTTTTTCTCTTCCATGCATTTGTATTGGTATGGTAGCATCTATTCTTGCTGCTCTCCCTACAGGAAGGTCTAGAAAGGCTACTCCGGTGTACAGGACAGGAGAAGAGAATATGTGGGAGTGAGCAGTCAAGTAGGCTCAGCCCAGGGTGAGTTTGAGGAGTAGAAATCTGGACTGGAAAAAATGGAGTAAGGGAGTTTCCACAAAGAAAAATGATTTGTGAGGAGAAGACAGCATACAAAGGGGTGGCTTTTGTAGACTATACAGCATAAAAATATCAGGGGTCTGTTGTGATGGAAACTTCTCAAATGCTTACCACGAATGTGGTCTGTGCCTCAGCTGGTGTGCTAATAAATGCCATTGATGACAATGACATAGACATTTGTGGTTTCAGAAGTGTAGTCCTGTGAAGTAGGCAGGGTTGAAGGAATAGAGACTGTCTTTTTTTTCCTGCCCTTTTTGCCAAACTCTGTCAAAGAACAACTAAGTTGCAAACAGGAATGTAGAAGTTGCTGTAGAAGATTGGGACTGAGTTGCACACTAATGTCCTCTGCTCCAGAGTATTTAATGTCAAACGCTTCAGAGTAGTCTTCAGGTCTTTTTATCTTTTGCTTGTATATAAGATTTATTCAAAACATCAACTGGTTAGCTGGACTGGTTCCCTAGGTTTAGCTGTTACATCCTTTAAAATTTCATCTCCTGCTTGTGAGAACTATCCTGCCTATCCTGAACAGTGATCACCTTGGTAATCTGTAGACTTGGTTTGTTTTGTGGACATTTCTGTACTTAGCTGCATATTTATCATCTCTGAATGTCAGACCACATAGCTGGGTGCACATGGACTGTTTTTTTTCTTAGTAGCTTTCTGCAGTTTGTTAGTTGGCTGTCTTTTTATGTATTTTTTTTTTCTTTTTAGTAGTACATTTGGTAAAGATTTTGGTATGTTATCCTTCCAAGAGCCCTTAGCACTTCTTGTCTGTTCCCTTCACAGATGGGAAATTCGGTGCCTACATGCAGGTACACATCCAGAATGATGGTCCTGTAACAATAGAATTGGAGTCCCCGGCTGCCACTGTTGACCCTAAACAGGTAAGTGAGCCAGAAGGTCTGTCTGGAAAGGGTGGATGTATAGGCTGTGCCGCCTCTGCAGATTTGTAGCATTCTTGTTATGAAGGAGTGTAGCTTTCCTTAGGCATGAGGACCTTGTTCGTCCAGTGCAGCCTCTGAAAAGTTAAATAATTGCATTGTTTTCTTCAGTTCCCTGACCTTTTGATAGCTGCCTGCTGTCCTGGTAAAAGTCATGCATGTGTAATGCAAAACAGCTTTTTTACAGTTTATTCTTCCTCATCATTAAAGCTTGTGTTTAATCATGACTCATTAACTATGCTTTTAATGTGTCTGGACCCCTCTCTTTTGTTTAGTTAAGTTTCTTGACATATAGGGGCTTTTGCATGGAGGTGGCTGGATGGAACTGGAGAGCTGTCTCTTGGTCAGAAGCAAGAGAACAGCAAATTTAAGTCCTGAGCTGAAAACCAAATGCAGTGGTGAGGTTTTCTTATCCTTTAAACACAACAGTGACCAACTTTTCGAGACTGAAAGAGAAGGGGGAGGGATTGTTATTACCAGCTTTGCTTCAGCAAGGCCACACTAACCCTATTTGTGTAACACTTCACTTTGTTAAAATTGTTATTGCAGCTTATAAGAAGGGCACGAGGGAAGAACCAGGAAACTACAGACCTGTTAATCTAACCTCAGTACCTGGAATAATTACGGAGAAGATTATTCTAGGTGCTGCTGAAAGGCATTTAAAGGACAAAGGAGTCATCAGACACAGTCAACATGGGTTCATGAAGGGAAAGTCCTGTCTAACTCATTTGATATCCTACTACAATAAGGTCACCTGCCTAGTGGATGAAGGGAAAGCAGTGGATCTAGTTTTTCTGGATTTTAGTAAGGCTTTTGAAACTGTCCCTCACAGCATCCTTCTGGACAAGTTGTCCAACTATGGGATGAGTAAGCTGATGGTGCACTGGGTGAAGGACTGGCTGAAGACCAGAGTTAAGGAAGTTGTAGTGAATTGGGCTGGGGACCAGTCACCAGCAGCGTTCCTCGGGGTTCAATTCTAGGGTCAGTTCTGTTCAATGTATTTTTCAACGGTCTGGGTGCAGGGGTTGAATGCACCATTAGCAAGTTTGCTGATGATGCCAAACTGGGAGGTGCTGTTGATTCTCTCGAGGGATAAGAGGCCTTGCAGAGGGATCTGGATAAATTGGAGCACTGGGCAATCGTCAATGGTGTGAAATTTAACATGAACAAATCTGGATTCTGCACCTGGGATGAACTAACGCTGGACACAAGTATAGACTGGGAGAGGAGTGGCTGGAGAGCAGCCCTACAGAAAGGGATTTGTGGGTGCTGCCTGGCAGCAGGCTTAATGTGAGTCAGCAGCGTGCCTTGGCAAGAGGGCAAACCACATCCTGGGGTGCATCACACACAGCATAACCAGCCATCAAAAGAGCTTATTATCCTACTGTATTTAGCATTGATGTGGCCTCACCTTGAGTACCGTGTGCAGTTCTGGGCCCCGCAATTTCAGAATGATGTGAAGGTACTTGAATGTGTCCAGAGGAGGGCAACAAAAGCTGGTGAAAGGGCTGGAAGGAATGTTCTGTGAGGAGTGGCTAAGGACTTTGGGCTTGTCTAGTTTGGAGAAAAGGAGGCTGAGGGGCGACCTCATGGCTCTCTACAGCTTCCTGAGGAGGGGAAGTGGAGAGGGAGGTGCTGAGCTCTTCTCCCTGGGATCCAGTGAAAGAATGTGGGGGAATGGTTCAAAGCTGGGTCAGGGGAAGTTCAGACTTGACATAAGGAGACATTTCTTTACCAAGAGGGTGGTCAGACACTGGAACAGGCTTCCTAGAGGGGTGATCGGTGCCCCAGGCCTGTCAGTGTTTAAGGGGTATTTGGACAATGCCCTTGATAATAGGCTTTAACTCTTGGTCAGCCCTGAAGTGGTCAAGCGGTTGGACTAGATAATTTTTGTAGGTCCTTTCCAACTAGAACTATTCTGTTCTGTTCTGTCTTTCTAGCTGCAGTTTGTCCCATCTACAGTGATCCTACCAAATTACCTGACCAGTTGACCAGCAAGATAAAATCACTTTGCTGATCAGGTCTGTCACTGAGTTTCCATCTGACCATCACTCTTCTGAATTAAAAATACATTTGTGTTTTTCAGCCAGCCATGTACGTTTGTACCTGCCCTTTTGAAGACTGCTTATAGGTTCTGTGATAACTGCAGTGCAACTGGTGGCTGTAATTGGTGGGAATTACACATCTCCTGGGAATCCTGCATATCTCAAAATATCATACTAAAGGCATTTGGAGCCTACTGGGAAAAAAGTGTGGGAAAGCCTAAAGAAGCATTTCTTGTTGCCTTAAATAGCTAAGGTATCTTGGTTTGGAGTCGGTTTTGATTTTCCTCCAAATTCTGTTCTGTATCATTTGGGGATGTTTTAGCCCCTGGAAGAATTGCATCTGGTCCTGTTCTTTCTTTCTGTACCATCACAGCTTTAGCACAAAGAGTTCTCAGCCCAAATTGTGCATAATTAGCAGCAGCAGCTCTATCCTTGGAGTGAGGAATGATTGTAGAGGTAAGCACTCACATCCATACTTGGAGGAATTGAGCTGCTGCCTGATTTGTCTGGGAAATAGAATCTTCAGAGAACTGCATAGCAGAGAAACAGTGCTTAGATGTCCCTTTGGACTGTTCATCAGCCCTCAAGGGAGTTACAGCCCACTGTTTCCAGGTGCCATGTTTATGGCATAGACTTGCTAAGGCTGAGGTTTAGTTGTGGTACTTGTGGCAGAATTGACTCTATACTTTTGCCACTCCACCTCTTTGTGAAATAGGAAGAGACATGTTCCCTCCATGCCACCAAGCAACATTTACTCTACAAATTCTCCATGCTCTTGCATGGCTCTGTCTCAGGTGCAGGTGGCCGTATCCCTTCTATAGCAGCGTTTATTGTAGCCTGCAGCTGAGGGCATTAGTGGCAGGATGGATGGCAGCATTTTGTTCTGCTGCCTGTGACAATGAGATGGAGCCCCATGGTGTCTTGGTCTCTAGGGCAAAGCTGGTGACCAGTCTTTTTTGCTCAAGCAGTCTAGTGGGAATCATTAGTGTAAGGGTAGGTGGATCACTGAAGGAGGCACAGTGCAGTTTCTGACTGAAATGGAGAGCACTGAGAGAGCTTTTACCCCTGGTGTTACACACATGGGTGTAAAATAACCCAAGAGCAATCACCAGGGCACGCTGGATTTTGCAAGTTACCACCTCTTTCCTGGGCAACATTGGCTTGTTTAAGAGTTTTGCCCTCACAGTTGCCTGCTTCTCCCATCTGACAACATCTTCTGGTGGCCATAACATGGGCTAAAGACTGGGAAGTATGCTGGTTTTCAGACTTTGTCTGGCATGAATTCCCTGTTTAATGTGAATGATTCTGCTTCAGTCTTGCCTGCTGATTGCCTTCCTTTCCTCTAACCTCATTCTTCATCAGCGAAGATGAGGCTTCTTGTGCAGGATGTGCTTAGAGCACTGTCATTTATCCGAAGGTAAGGTTACACCAGGTATCTTCTTACTGAGTCTGTGTCTGGACCCTATGAAAAGGAGGACAGGTAGAGTCGTTTTCTGTGCTGAGTGGGTTCTGGACAGTCCTTATACGAGAATAACAGTAATGTAAGTTTGCTTACCTTCCTTCTGCAAGGTGTTGTCCACACACATTTCATGAGCCACCCTCAGTTCCAGCTCGTTGCAAGTCCTGATGTGGGGGATTCTTTTTTGTCACAGAAATGGATGAGCTCTTACAGTGGCACAGACACCAATAAAGCAATATAGCCGTGTGTGCTTTGGATGAACAAAGAATTTAATCTATGCCACATTTCAAAAAATCCCATTTACTTGAAAACTGGCAGCTGTTTTAACTGTTACTGAGTTCTTTTCCGGCTCATATCAGGACCTTAACACACACTGTTGGAAGCACTCCTGTTTCTGGCACTCTTAAGCATCCTTTCCTGATATTATTCGACACGTGTGCCATCATCTACTACCCATCATAGAAGACGTGGGATGAGGAGGAACTAATTTAAATTTGTCATTCTCTTCTCCCTTTCCTGCCTGTTGCATCGTACCATCTGTTGATTTGCTTGTAGCATGGGAACTAAGGGTTAGAGGTGGTGTGGTTTTTATCTTTTTGCTTTCTGCTTTAGCAAGAAGAGGTAAATAAACCGTCCTGCAGTGTTTAGTGTGATGTTAATGGAAAGAGATCAGACAAATAATTGCTGTCATTGGATGTGACTGTGAAATACCTCTTTTTTTTTTTTTGAGTGGTTTTCTGTGGTTGTAAGTGGTAGTCTGATCTTTATAATTCCTTAGCAATGTAATAAGTAAAAATGCATTTGGATTAATTAATCAATATTCCTTGTACTAGAGGGGTATAAATAAATCACATACAGAATTAATAAAAAAATTAATTAAAAAAAAGTCCTTCTCATACAACAAATATATATGTGAGTGTGTATATATAAAAAACATATATGCATATATATATATAAAAAAAAGAATGTCCCAGCTGTTCGTGAAACCCGAACAGGGAAGCTACTACAGTTCAGTTTGTTGGGTACTGTTCCATTCTGTTGTCATTTGATTTAATAGTAAGCAAATTAATTGAAAGTAGGAAGTAAATCAGAAGACTCTTACACCAACAGTAGTTAGTTAGGGCCTTTTCTGTGACTTGTGATTATTTTGGTATTTGGACATGTGAATGGAATAATAGAAAAAGAAAAAATAGCTGGCATTTAAATGAACTCTTAAAGCACCCTTTTGGTAAGTCTGATGTACAAGAAATTTTGCTTGAAAGGCAACATAAAGCCACAGATTATAAACTGGGTAAGAAACATGAGAACAAAAATGCATAAAATTGGAGACAGTCAATGTATGCATGCAGTGATCCTGTTCTGAATTCAATAATAGGGATTACATTTCCTACATAGCCTTTGAGAGTGAGGGTAGGTCCAGTATTGCTCTTCACTCTTGGCTGTGGTGCAGGAAGCAAAAGGATTTTTCCTAGTGTTCTAGTAAAATCACAAGCATTGTACTTTCCAGCTTTAACCAGTGAAGCAATTTTGATAATTCCTTTTGAATTTACGTGCATCCAATTGGATAATTGCAGAGGTCAGTGCTAAGAGTGCAGCAAATTTCTGTGCTGTCTTGATGAAGCTTGTTGTGATTGTTGCTCAGATTAGGTTAGCTATGCCCAGAATGCTTTGTACGCTTATATCCTGCTTTGCGGAAGGTTAGAAAGAGGTACTTTGTATTTTTTCACAGGAATTTTTAGCTGGTAGAAGTAGCCAGACAGAAGTGGAGCAAGAGGAGGTTTTAGAGTGTGCCTGGGGAGGTGACATGGTGACAACTCAAAAAAAGTCCCTTGAACTTTGAAAGCATTATGGATAATTATGGAATTCAGAATGGAAATATTCTGTGCATTTTTATTTCTTCTGCTAGGGGAAGTGGCATAGCATTTTCAGTGTTCAATGCATATATTCTAATTAGATGCTGAGCTGATCCCTGTGGGCCTGTTTGTTCCATTAATGTCCAGAAGGAAATAAACTACATTGCATTTTAAACTGTATTTTGGAACTGGACACTATAGTGGGAAGGATGAGAAGAATGAAAGCATTGGAGCAGATCTTTCTTACTGAACCTGCCTGTATCAGTACTGTAAAGCTGCATGCACATATTTCGTCGATAGTAGGAGTAAATAATAATGTAATGCCCCTTGGAAATGTCAGTGTTTTGAATGAGAGAGGAACTTCTAAAGACTGACATTTAAGTAACTTATATTTTTAAATGGCAGGAGGATCTTGACTATAAAAAAACTGTTAAACTAATTCCACATAAATATTCTGTTATTTAGGCCTTTAAAAACTTCTTATAACTGTATAACCAAAAGTGATTTCTCTGCTAAATGTGGAAAAATCCCAAATCTAGTACTTTAACTTTTCTATCACTTTTCAGTTAGAACATTTTAATATAACGTAGCTGAAGATGTTTTCAGTGCCCCAAGTATGGTGTCGCTTCAGCTTGCATTTTCATTTTAGAGAGGGATGGGGATTCTCTTGCAGTTGTGTGATCAGTAGCACAGTCCTGATGCAGCTGGTGTCAAGTATTTTATGATGGTAAATAACTGTACAGTGAGGGCCTCCATCTGCAGCAAATGGATTTTTCCTGTTGTCTTTGAATTTGTTTTTTGCCACCTAGAGTTTCTTCCTTTCCATGTGAACATATGCACCGTTATGAGAAATAATTTACAGTCCTCTCCTTGGCACTGTCAGCTGACATTTTTTTGTAGATGCTGTGTTGCCAGCTTTGATGTTTCTCTTCTTCTAGTTGTGCTGTTTTTGAGCTTACTTTGAAGAAACAAATCCAAAACCTGTGAGTTCATTTTCTTATACTGGAAGTTTTGGTGAGGAAAATGAACCAAAGGGAGCTCAACTGGTTATCTATATTGCTGATGGTAAAGAGCAGTTGAGGAAAATGAGTGGGGCGGCCATGCAGCTGATAAACTGCTTGGCTAGGGAATTTTTCCAAGACCCTGAGCAGCGAGGTAGACCAGGCTAACTGATGAAGGGCTGGTAGCACTTTTCTTGCCTCAGGCTTTGGCCTATATAGTGTAACTTCAATGTGTGCTGCTCATGTTTCTTCTAGGAACAAAATGAAGTATATAATTCCTTGCATGAGCTGCTCATTGTCCAAAAGGTTTGTGTCATCTTCTCAGAAAGAAAAAAGCTCTTAATAACACTTTGATTGTAAATCTAAGGTATAGATATGTGGAAAGGAAAAGGAAAAAGTCAGGTGATCTGCCACCTCCTTAGCAGATTATGAAGACTACCCTTCTCTCATGACATTTGCATTGATTTATTTCTGCAGTAGACCTCTGATAATCATTTCATCTCAGTGCTATCACTTGCTTAGTGGCATTAGTATTAAACTGCTAGATATATAACGCCCTACGGCAGTTTGAGGGATTGGTTTCTTCCTGAAAAGTAACCTGTCTCTTAAAGTTGTTGTGATTTTTTTTTCCTAATGTTTGATATTGTAGCAGCTTGGCACACCACTACTGAAATTTAAAACATACATTTGTACATCTTCTTGTGGTTTGAGGTTCCAGAAACATGAATACTGCCACGGATTTTCTGGCAGACAAAATAATTCTCTTGTCATTCACTCTTCCTGGTGTTATTCATGGCTATCACAAAAGGTAAAGCTGTCTCTAGAGCAGCAATCAACCTCTGTGTAAGCACTGATCACAGAGAAAAGGGAAAACAAAGGGTATGTTTGTATTCAAGAAGGTAGAGCTTCAGGGAAGGCTGACACCAACGTATTTCTGAATCTCGGAAATTAACTTCAGCAAAACAAACAACCTGGAGAACTATAGCAGTTTCAAGTGGGAGACTTGGTGTGCCAGTTTGTTTGCATATTTTTGCTACAGCAAATTGATTGCAAAAGTGATGTGATGTAGTAGTACAGCTGACATAATGGCAGACATTTCTGCCTTGGTGAAACCTTTCACAGTGCAGTCTAGCTTTCCACTGTAAATATTCAACTTTTAGAATTTCCTGTCTGTGGTGTACTCTTAAATTGTATCAGGCTAGAATTTGTCTAAGAAGCTATCAACCCGAATGTAAATTTTGACCTTTTTCAAAACTATTACTCTAGATGTTGGTCAATCTGTTGGGAACGAAGCAATGTCCACATAGTTTGAGATGATAGTTCATTGGTGATGTCTCAGCAATGTAAAATATCTGAATTACAATGGGAGAAAAGTTGCCTTCTGTGGACTGAGGACTCTTGCATTTTTATGTGTGGTCAGGAGGGAGATGGTCTTAACACCTAACATGTTTCTAGACTTTTCTGACTTCTTTCATGCTTCAGAAATCCAGCAGTTGGGTCAGACCAGGCATTGATCCCCAAAGCACAGATTTTGACTGCTGGCAAGGGACCATAAAGGACTTCTGAACCGCAGCTTGGTTTGTGGTTTTTGGTTCTGGCCAAAGTTGTTACAGAAAGTGATTTCAGGGTACTGTGGCTTCAGATAAAAGGATTGACATCTATAGGTCTACATGATTTTCCACATGAGTTTTCAGGCTTGGTTACTCCTGTTACGTCTATAGTTAAGACTGTCTTAACAGATTGAGGGGCACTCATTCTAATCCTGTGTATGATTTTTTGCCTATATGCACGTCATAGCTCAACGTGCAGGATGTCCAGTCTTGTGTTAGAAATGTGAATATTTCAGTGCTTGTGCAAATGTAACCGCTACGCGCTGCTGAGCAGCCCAGCATTACAGCTGAGGCACACACAGTACTTCTGCCACAAGACAGTGCTGCTTCCGCTGCAAGATGCCCACACTTTGAACCCTTAGGAGCCTTCCAAGGCATCTCAGAAAAGAATTAATTTTGGTTTATAGATGTAAAGCTGAGTTAGACACTTCCTGTACAGGTGCACCACCTCCACAGAAGGCCAGCTCATATTTCTGCAGATGAGACGATGAATATGGAACACACTCTGTGCTTACGTGGAAAGCATTAAAGACATGTTTCATTGAACCAGATTTGTGTGTCTGAAGTTTTATTCACTGTAATACTGGGAAGTTAACTGTTGTAACTTTTTTCAACTCACTGGCAAGTCTTTTGTGGTGGAGTGTACTCCTGTAACACATCCTTTTGAATTACTCGAGCACCTTATAAGCCCAGAAATGAAAAAACTGAGGGATGTGTAATTCTTTTGTTGCCTGTGTAATAACAATGAGTCTGTATTTGAGTACAAAGAAATGCATTTTAATCTTTGTGTCTGAACTTTGGTTCATAGACTGATCACGGCATATGGACGGATTGGAGACCATGCATGCGTGTGTTTATGTCCATAGGCACATACAAATCCTTACCTATTTCAGTATTATTTGAGTTTTAGATGGATGAAAAGTTCATAAATGAACTTTACCTTTAATTTTTTATAATTAAAAAAAATAAATCCTGTTCATATGAATCATGGATAAATATAGCTTATCAAATTATCCTCTCCCGTCATCTAAATGAACTTTTTGTGTCATTTTTCTTTGAGCTGCGTGAATACTGCTGTCAGATCATGCCAACCTAGGAGTCGTTCTAAATATTCCAAGGTTATTTCTTTCCTGTTTTTTCCTCCATCTATTATAGACGTTGCCCTGTGAAAAATAGATATAGTTGAATAGTTATGAGTAGAGCTTTGGGTCTGCTGCAGAGTCAGATGTGAGGACGGACTGGATTTATCTCTGCATATCTGCTGTTCGTTTGCCCTCTGCACTACATTGTTCTCAAACTAGTTAGTTACAGAACTACATAACTTATGAGGTCCTTTGTGATAAATATACATGTCATAACTTTGGAAACCATCTGTTACATACTGTTTACTCTAGGGTATGAATGCTACTCCTATTTCTACAGAGAATATGGTCGCCTTGTACATCAGACTATATGTACACATATATATGTATTTATAAAGTTACATATAACTATATATACTTCAAAAGTTTTAGTGGGCATGCTATTTTCCCCCAAGACCATGTTGGAAAACAGTGAGTGTAGGCATGTTTGCAATGGTAAGATGACATGCTGTCATTCATTGAGCCATTTCTGCCTCTAAATGTAAATCATATATAAGCAAATATGCGTTATGGGTGTGACTTCTGTATTGCATAACACAAGGTTCACAGCATTAATATACTACTGTTTTTCATGTTTTGAAAAGCCAGGCTTAGCTTTATTGGGTTAGCTCACAGCCCTCTCAAAGATAAAGGTAACTCAGTTTAAACTATCAGTGTCATGTGTCTGTGTTAGGCTTTTTCTTCTTTCAAGTAATAAGAAACACTAGTTAGAGAAGAGGGGTATGTCACTCAGTAATCACATTGTTTACAGAAACAATGAAGTTTCATGGAGTTACAAGTTACAGAACTACAACGTAATGGAAGTTTTTTTCAGCACCATTGTTGTCGGAAAAGGGTCACTGCTAGGAGCCTCGATGCTGTGGTAAAAGAGAGGGGTACGGATTGCAAGAGCTGTTTATAGGTTTGTTGCAGCAGGTTTGACTGTGGTTTGGCTTGGTATTGAGGGGTAGTTTTGCGATTACTGACTGCTAGGTTGAGGGCCAGTGAGGACTGATGAATAAGCTCTAACTGCTCATGTAGTTATTCAAATGTGTACAAATCTGTATTTTGAAAGAGAGGAACTGTGCTTTGAGGTCTCTGCAGCCTGCAGCTAATGTAGCATGCCTTCCCTCTTCCAGTACATTGTTGTACCATGAAGATCATTGAAACTCCAATTCTGACATTAGCAGCTGGATGACACCAATACCGTTTGCAAAAATAAAACCCAACTGCATAGAGACTACGGGAGTACCATTAATTGAACTTGAATCCTTTTAATACTTGTCATGGTTTTAGCTGGGATAGAGTTAATTTTCTTCACTCTAGCTGGTATAGTGCTGTGCTTTGAAATTAGCATGGAAAAAAAACCTGTTGAGATAACACACCGATGTTTGGGCTGTTGCTGGGTAGGGCTTATACTAGTCAAGGACATGTCTAGCTTCCCATGCTCTGCTGGGTGCACAAGAAGCTGGGAGGGGAGGGGATTCACCAAAGGGATATTCCATATCATGTAACGTCATGCCCAGTATGTTACCTGGGAGGGGCTGGCCAGGGGAGGGGGGAGCAATCGCGGCTTGGGGACGGGCAGCGCCAGTCAGCGGGTGGTGAGCGGTTGTATCGTTCGTGTTTCCGTGGTTTTTTTTTCTTTTTTTTTCTTTCCCTTCCTTTTCCCTTTTATTATATTAACATTATTGTCATTATTATAATAATCATTTATCATTATCATTTTATTGTAATCATTAAACTGTGCTTATTTCAACCCACAAGTTCTTTTGCTCGTCCGATTCTCTTCTCCATCCCACAGGAGTGGGGGGGAGTGAGCGAGCGGCTGCATGGTGTACTAAAGGCTCACAGAATTTTGTTTCCCTTCCTGCAGATGCACCCACTTTCTCAACTACTTTTAACGTTCATGTGCTGTGTATATAGGCTTGTTGGCATTAGGGTAGTGTGCGTGTTGTCAGACACGTGAATTAAAGTATTGCCTGTATCATGCCCAACACATTTGTTACATCTATGCACGTGACTTGAGGACTGGATCATGCTAGGCAAACAGATACATCATACTCTGCCATTTCACATAGTAAAAATAAACTATTTTTAGTTTTGAAATGGCCAGCTAAGAATATCCTGTGTTGGGCTTGAAGTCCATGTGTGCAGGTATTCAAGGAGGGGGTGTATATGTGGGATAAGGTGCAAGGGGATGCTGCACATCCTGCTGAGGCTCTGTGGTCTGCACTCTTAGCTCTTGCTGACTTGGAGCTCAGGTTTACGTCTTTGTATGCATCTTCCATGAGCCCATCTAATTCATAATCATCACACGTAACCTGTCTTATTTTAATATATGAAGATTTTACCTTAGAAGAGATCTTCTGGCCATGAAATTATGATTTATGACTAGTATGCTTTATCTTGGGGAAATTGAGGAAGCAGTAGAGAAATCAGTAGATTACAGAAATTATCCAAATGGATAAAGTGCACAAAGTGTAGTGCCGAGGGTTTTGTCCAAGCTGATTTGAAAAGCTTATCTATATCATAGGTGATGCTAAGGCTCATATATCTCTTTCTCTGGTTAAAGAATAAAATAAATTTATTCTTGTGTGCTGGATGGCTGAACTTGGGATACATCTGTTGTCAGCTATTTGGAAACTACAAAACTGCCTCTTAAAACCCAAAACAGAAGAGGAGTTTGGTGGAAACCAGCTCCCCCTTTTGGGCCTTGTGTTTTATTCTTTTCCACATTTGCAGATTGCGTTGGGTGGAGGAGGAGCCCTGGAAAGCAGAGGATAGTCCTTTGAATATGTGCACTTCTCTTGTGTACTCGGGGTGATCATGTTAGCATATGATGATAATTCACTGTCTTCTCCAAATTTATGAAAATCTAAGCCTCGGGTTTTTTTCTTCTTTACTGTTTTGTTGATCTATGTATTGGTGTTGTGAATCTGATTTACAAGTTTTATACAAATGCTTACGTTTAAAATTTTTTAGAAATAGTCTTCTGAAATTATTTTATTCCATGAAGTGTTTTCTTGCTCTCCTTATTTTGTGAATAGCTGACAAAACTTGAAAAACAGCAACAAAGAAAAGAGAAGACCAGAACCAAGGTGCCCTCTGAGTCAAGTAGAGAAAGAAATGCCCCCCGTAACAAGGATGACCCCAGCGCAAGCAGTGGAGCAGAAGGAGACGTGTCTTCAGAAAGAGAGCCGTAGCTCATTGGAAACAGGCCTCAGGTTTGGCTTTCGCACTCCTCTGTAAAGCTGTGTCCCCCTGCTTGGCAGTCTCTAACCCTGAGTGCTTTAGTGAAGCAGCACATGCAGAGTGTTGTGTTAGAAGTGCTGAAAGGTGAAATTCAGATTATCTTGCTGGTGGGTAACCTCCGCTTCTATCAGCAGTGGGCACACCAGAACGTAGAAGTGGGTGAGAACCTCTTCCCAGCTCTGTGTTTGGCTGGAGGTGTGTATCTATGAGTCTGTTTCCAGGTGGACTCACAAAATCTAAAGTTTTGGTCTTATAACACAGGAGTCCTGCTTTGTACACTTCAGAGTGGAGATACATGGTTGTGTTTCTCTCTCTGTCTTTACCTGGAAGGCAGGTGACTCTGGAACATCCCCACCATTTGTAATACCCAAATAACACATAGACCCCAGCAGTGGGAAGTGGAAAACGTTTCAGAAGCTGGATGCAGGCCAGAACTGCAACTTTCTATCATGGTTCCAACCCCTCCGTCCTCAGTTTGTTCTTTCCCAGGGTGACTCAATAACCTTCACTGTCTAATGAGAACATTAGGCCAGGCATTGAGAGCCAGACTTGCTGCTTGAATGCAGTATGAGAACTGGGATTTTCTCTCCCTTCAGGCACTTGATCTGTAGGATATGCCTGGACATGAGTGAGTGGAAACAGACTGAATACAGACTGGAATCCTTTGTCATGGATTATCTACATGTGTAGATATGTATTTGTTATACTCTTCCAGTCAGTTTTAAGTCATCAAGACATGGCTTTCATTGCCTTCCATCCCCCCACCCCCCAAAAAAGCTACACTGCTGATTTTGAACTTTCAAACACGTCTGAAATCTCAAGAAAATATTTCCCTCATCTCCACACTGAAGTCCTGAGCTGGCTATGCAGTTTAATTATTAACAGCTTTGCAAAGTTAAGGCCTAACCTTTCTATTGTTTTCCCATCCCTAGAGCTCAGTCTGGCTTGAGATTTATACAATTCAATATCACACATTGCTCTGAAAGGAGCTTTTTTTAATTAAAAAAAAATTTCCATAAATTTCCCTGATGGTCAGACATTGGGGGTGATTTCTGCTTTACAGAAGCCTGTATTATCTGTGTGGTACTAATATAAATGAATTTGCATAAGGCATTGAATAAATTTCTGGAAATATGCTAATTTGTTTTGGATTGACCTGGAAAAGGGATCAAAGAAACTTTCAAGTCCCCAGGCTTTTCTACGCTGGCCTCATGGAGAGAAGCTTCAAGACTGGTGTGAAATGTTTCTGTTCATTAATTGGGTTGCAGTCAAAACTGGATTGTCATATTGTACAACAGCTAGCTGGAAAGGAGTTCTGCTCCTTTCAGCTTTATACTCGGTGCACCTCCCTGTTTTAATACTGGAGATGAGCAGGCACACTGGGAAGGAGAACATGCTCTTAGAAAATAAAATGAGGGCGTACTATTTCTCAGCAACTGCTGGCCTTGCTGCTATGCCACAGGAATGCAAGGTTTCCCTCACTGTTTCTGAGTTGTGTGTTGAAGTAAGAACATTTTAGAGAGCAGGAGTTTGCAGGCCGTCTAGAGTATTTTGGCCAGCATGACCTTTCCAGTAGCATTTGAAATTCTAGGGAGCTGAAGATTTCTGAAATGTGATATACTGAGAACCTAGTATTAATTTTCATGCTGTGACAATAAGTAAAGATACTTTTCTTTAGGGGATTTGAAGAAATCATACTCTATTTCTCCTCTGCTTATAGTAATGTTCCTGTTTTCTTGGCTTCCACAGTTTCTCGTACAAAAGATACACTGGATTCTTGAAGAGAGACCCCATGGACATTCACCTCAGCACCACTCTGGAATGACTTTGGAAAAGAATGGGAAATGGGAAAACAGAACTAAGACATTACAAACCTATATCTTTCTGTATTGAAACAACCAAAGCAATGCTATCAGATCCAGTTGTTAATGTGTAGTATCAGTAGTAAAAAGGACTTGTAACATTTTTGTGTATGTGCTTTCATATGACTGCTGAATAAAGGGTGACTGTAGGCAGACTGTAGCAGAACATTCACTCTCTGTACATAAGCTCCATTTCAAAGATAAATCAGGGTTTTTCCTTAAACTTACACTTGAATTCTGAAAATTATCCAAGCAGGCTTGTATTTTGATTCTTATTCTATGGTGTCATGTGCTACCTGTTTCCATGGCAGCGTGTAGATCTGTGTATAGTTTGGTATATTGTTCAGCTGCTATGTAACACCAAGTTAGGCAGTCCAGTCTTTCTGCATGGATTAAGTTATTAAAAGGAAAGATCAGCCGCTAGTTGTTTATCATGTGGAACACATCTGTCTTGTAAACTTTTTTAAAAACAGAAAAGACTTTATTAAACAATTGATGCTAGGTGAGTGCCTGTTGGTGTTGTGTATTGCGTTCCCTAAGACACACTGATGTGTTTAACAATGTGAGTGACACAGAGCAAAAGTTACAAGCCAAGAAACGCCTAGTAATGTAACTCATCCACTTCTCCTTTGGAAGTTCGGAAGTCAGGTTGCTGACCTGAAATCTTTGCTCTTTCCAACGCATCTAAGTCCTTTATTTACATTATGGTGACCATCAGAATGCCGCAGCAGCTGCTCCACATACTGCATCGTGCGCCTGCTGGCGTTTTTGTCAGATTCTTCAGAGGCAGAGCAGCATTTGGAAGCTGCCGGCAAACAACAGGAGCTGAGAAGCAGCTGCAAAACTGCTCTCCTGTGGGTGGTAAAGCCCGGGAAGTCTCAGGGCAAATGAAAGACTGGATCGTTACACCTTTGACTTCTTTCAGAAGTGGTGGTGGTACCTTTTGTACAGGGTGTTCTCCAGGCCTGCCTTGGCCATTTGGTTTTCACTAGCCATCTGCTGTGGCCACCATCAGAACCAGGTTGCTTACTGCATGGCTGTCTTTACCTGATTATAGGGCTAACGCACTGATGGTAGTTGTTCTTAATCCAAATGCATATTGTATTTACAATACTGCAGACTCTGCAACCGCTGTGCTGTTTTGGTTTTTGGCTTTTTTTTTTTTTAATTTAACTTTTCTCTTGTAGCTTTTTGATTTTGACCACTTATTTAGTAAATTATCGGTCAAACCAAGACAAGAGAGTTTCAGAACTGCACCCTGACATGGCTTTTTAAAATACATGAAGCTTAAGTAAAGATTTGGCAAGGCACACACCTAGCATTTGTCAAGAATGGTGAGTAGCCAGGATAGGTTGAAATGTTACGCTTAGTCTTGCCTTTAAGAATTTACGTCATTTTCATCTGGCCATTACATGCAGTTTAGCTTGCCTGAAGTCACAGCCTTGATGCAAGCAGTGCTTCTTCACCTCCAGGTGCACGTGTTTTTTCTTGTCCCTTCAGAAGCTCCCTCACCTGCGACTAGAGCCTGATGGGCGGTTGTCAGATTAGAGCTTAACTGCCTGCAAAGGGCAAATTCAGTCAGGAAGACAGTGAGTGCCTGCCTCTCAGGTGGTGATACGGTCCTTGGCCAACCAACCTTCAGACCTGTCTCCTCTAGCTTAAGTGTCCTGCTTGCTCCAGCACATTTGAAATCTTGTCTTCTGCTTTGCAACTTGTTCTTAAGAAGATAATGGTGTGAAGGAAGCCCCGTAGTCTCTTTGTATCCTGAAAGGTAAGCTGATAGAAGCCAAACTAAAAAAATAATATAGGTAGAGAAGAGCTTTTGCTGTCTGTGAGATAGATGAGGTTTTTAGTTGGAAGGACTGTTACTTATTTTTTCCTAAATGCTGAAAATAACCTTATTTAATAAAAAGGCATGTTTATTTCATATATTTATAAAATGTTAAGGGACTATCGATGAATGAAAAGTAACTGCTCATTATTACCTTTCCTGCAGATTTAGACTTAGAGGCTTTTCTCCATTTTCCTGTCCCAGCTCACAGAGCAGTTTTGCCAGAGTTCACCTCTTTGTGATTTATGGGCTAGAGTCAGAAGACAACCACCTAATATTTGCTAGCTATAATAAAGTAGCTCCTGATTCAGAGACTGCAATGCCTGATCTCCAGCTGCATGATGGCTGCCCTTGGGTTGAAGCCCTGCAGGCAGAACCTACAGGGTGGACATTCTGGGGAGCACCCCAAAAATCAGTATGCTGTGGCCACTCGTCTTTGTGATAATGCTTCAAGGAGCCTGGTCAAATCTTTCAGAATCCTTTCTGCTTCCTCCTTGTTGGTGCTGGTCTCTTTGCCTTGTGTTGTCTCTTGAACTCAGGCAAAAATCATCCTCTTCGGTGAAATGCCTGGGAAACCTCTGAGTGTCATGGAAATAATAACGATGACAAGTCAGTATTATAGTCCTCAAGCAAAAAAACCCACGTTAGTGTATAATTTTGTTCTGGCTTCAATTATTCATGATTCAATATATTTTTTACAGTCTCTGTCCACCTGTGGTGTGGTCAACAAGTTATTCTGCCTTTACAAATGCGCATAACATTACAGAAAATACTTTTGGTAGGATTTCTGCAAACACCTGGTAGTGTTTGTACGTGAGCGAGGTCTGCAGGAAAGGCATGCTGGGTTTTCCCATTTGAAATTCCTGGCAGGCATCTGGGTGACAATCTAAATCTGAATACAGATATTTTCCGTAACTGTTTAAAGTACTAGCTAACAAGGGATTGTCCGCAAACCATTTTGTGTCAAAACTCTCTTAGATGCTCCACTGCAGGTCCTATTTTACTTCCAACCTTATTTTCTCAACAGAAGACAGAAATCTCCCTGGTAAGCACAAATTGTGCTAGGACTCCTTAAAAAATTTACTGCTAATTTTCATTGACTGCTATAACCAGAAAAGACAACAATTACAACAGCAAAAAACTGTTGTGTAGGCATTTTGCAAACATCTCCATTCAGATACTGAATATATGGACTTTGTTGCTTTAAAAAGTAGGATTTTAAGAATGGAACTGTCAAAGTAAGTGATATTCCTACAAAGCTATTTGGAAAAATGGATAATTTTAATTTGGTGTGTAAATACAAATGAATCAAAGACAAAATATTTCACTACTATTGATGTAAATAGTCAATGGATAAGATTACAGTTTCCAGTTTTAGAAGCTAGTGCAGATGAGGGTCTGATTTACAGAGATGCTAGTTGCTGGAGAATCCTTGTTTGAACATGTTGGCGGTCACTCGCTCTCTGCTCCAGTCTGGTGTCTGTGTGGTGATGGGTTTCAGTCTTAAAATAATTTACTGTGCTTTGCTAAAATATGCTAAAATACACCTTCCTATGATTTCTCCACAGGACCGGGGGAGTCCCAGTCCATTGCAAACCACGCTTCAATAGCATGCCAAGAATGAAGTTTAGCATGGCTGGGTGGTGATGCGGGGAAAATACTCGGGTGCTTTTAGGGGCTTCCAGTTCAAGCAGATCTGCAGTCCTTTCAGTGATCACAGTGCTATTAACTGAGCAGCGAGAGATGGAGTTTGCAGAACAGGAAGGAGGGCAGAAGTACCTCTTCATGGTGTGGTACAGAAAAATATAGGGCTCTAAGGATGAGGGAAACCTGCTCTGCAGGCAGCCCAGCTGTTCCCGTTTGCCACCCAGCACCCTCGCTCTGACTAATGGAGTTGCCATCTTGCAGCACTTGCCCAGCAATGGGAAGCCAGACCTCCCGGAGCAGGTTTTCAGCTGGTGTGAGGTGTCTGGTCTTCCCTGGCTGTCAGTTCGTACCAATCATTTCCACACTATCCTTAGAAATGCCCATTTTCAGTTGATTTTGTGTTTGTGTGGTTAGAAACTCCTAGCTAGCCATCAACTCGGCTGCATGTAGCTATGGACCCTGCAAGCAAGAAAGGTTTGCTGAGAATTAAAAAAGGGCCTCCTAGACTTTTGCAGGTATCTGGTTGTAAGTGAAAGTGAGATGGCAGACCCCTGGCAGGAAACAGAACAGATGATGTGAAAATACAAACTAGTCTGAAATAAGGCATGAAATTCTAAGGCTGGTCACTTCTCCATATTCTGGAATAGCCATTCGTTTCCATGCCAACTTCAGTTTTACTACAAGTAATGCTATTCCCAATGCCATAAGAAGAGAGCACCCTGTCTCCTCTCCTATCTGTGGTTTGCTAGGCTAAATAAGCCATGTCCTAATTCTTCCTGTGAAAACTCGCCTCCTGTTCTTTTGTTCAAACTGGCATGAATAGCTCCAAGCTGAGGTCTTGTAAAGGGATGAGGAGTAAGGCTGAAGCTTGAGGGATTGATGACAATCTCCATGTCCCTGAGAATGGATCATGGAAATGCTGAGCTGTGGCTGACCTTGGATTCCCACACCCAGCATCAAAGGGCTGATGGAGCAGGTATAAACCCAGCCAAAACCCCCTCCTGTTTTCCTTGTAACTACATCATGCAATTTATTGGCATGGGACATTTTAGGAAGTCACAGATGTAAATGGGACTGAGATCAGAGCAGCATAGCCTTGGTGGGTAAGAGATGCCAGGGGCTGGAGACAGCCTATGGCTTAGCGGGGTCCGAGCATCTCTGCTTGGGCCATCTGGGACAGACGGTGGGAGCAGGACGCCTCCATGCGTGCTAACACCCTCCTGTGCAGCCCTGAGAGAGTGGGGTGTGCTGTCAGACATCTAAATTTTGGTGTGGGCTCAGTAACTTGATGTTACTCATGCCTGTGCACCCCCCTTAGCTCACATTCCTGTCGATGCTCTGTGCTTGTTGTACTTGTTGCAAGGACCTTTGCCAGGCCTGCCAACACTGAGGTCTCGAGTTCTCCTGCTCTTCCTCGAAAGCTTCCAGGTTTTATCATGTGCCACTCAGACAAATCACTCCCAGTGTTTCAACAGAGGCGTGATGCAATTTCTGCACAGCAGGATGGCTTTGGTATTTGAGTCAGGATAACAGTGGAAAAGCAGTATTTAGAGAGAAGGCAGCAGGCCTGTGAGCAAAACACTGGTGACTTGGGTGCCATGAGCAAGGCAGCAGTGCCTGCTCTGCCCCACCGCCTGTCCCTGAGCTGGGTTCTCAGGGGGAGAAAGCGGGAAAGCAGAGTGCTTTTGTCAGGGTGTTCTTTCAGGCTGGCTTTTCACAATTTTCTGAAGACTTCTAATCTCTAATTTGTATACATTCCGTGTGTATTATCATTAACCTACTGATCTTCGTTAAAGGAATGCTTGGTGATGGTGGTTAACACCAAGTGTTTATGCAGGCCAGGCTGGGCCAGGGAACGGCCCTGGGGTTGAATTGCCAAGAGATTTTAAAAAAGGAAAATTATGTGGTCAGGTTTTCCAGGCTGCGGCATGTCTCTGTGCCGGACACCCAGTGCTAAGAGCCAGGGGTGCTCACTGTGTGAGCCAGTGCACTGGGGCTCTGGAAGTGACACGGATGGATGGTCACAGCGTTGTCACAGGCATTCATATTTACACAAGAAGCATGTCTTAGTGGATTTGCTGGTGGCAAAACCCTGAGGATGAATCAGGATGTTACAGGAGGGCCTGTCAAGAAATGTGTTAAAAAAACCCCAACCAATCAGTGTACACATGAAAAAGTAAATCTGAGATTGGTGTTTAAAACAAGCTTCGTGAATAATGTCAGAGTTGCTCAAATACCCTTATACTGCTAAAGTGTCTGATTGCTGAATTGCAAGTGCCTGTTTCATGGCCTGGTGTGTGTGGCTTTCCTATTAAATGAGATTAATTTCATATGGGTGATTGAAAAGCTTGTGGCTCTATGGAGTGAATAGTTATCTGTTTATTAATCCTTTTGCACTAACCCAAGTGTATGCAAAAGATTGAAGTACTCGGAGGTGAATAATTCATGTGGTAAATGTTACTATTTCAAGGCTGAACCTGTAAAAGCCTTCCATGGCAGCTCTTCTAAAACTTTGAGTAGATTGGCTTGCAGTAATAGAAATGCCAAGTCATTATTCAGAGAGGTTAAGGTATGATGTAGCAGGAGGAGCACGTGTGTTTACTGCTTTAAGACTCTTTTCCTGTGTGCCACCAGGTGCCAGCAAAACCTAAGAAACCGAAAATCACTGCAGTGGATTAAGGAGGTTCTCATTAACGTCTGCTTCCTTAAAGGAAAACAATGACACTGGCGATAATTGGGCTGGTTGTTTTCTTTAGAGTGTATGTATTTGCCTATAAGTGGGATTTTTATCCTTCTCCAGATAGCTGTGCTGTTCAAAAACTGTAGAATATAATAATTTTTTGCATATTCACAAGGTGATTTTCATAACATTCGTTGAAAACCCTCAGCCTTGCAGAGAAGCTACAGAAGGAAGGAGCAGTAACTGGATTAGAGGTGCTTAGTGCTACCTGTTACTGTAATTTACATTGCCGTGGTGCTGGTGCCAGTATTTTCTCTGCTACCTTTATGGAAGCCTTAGATTCTGGGTTGTCTTTGGTTTAAAGCATTTATCAAGATAGATGGCAGTGATTTTGGCACCGCCAATATATATGGCACAGGTTTAAAGGCAGAGGTGTTTTTTTCCTGAGATAGGTACATTGCTTATAAATGCTGTAACCACTCCTCATGACTGACAAATTACCTGCCTACGAAAACAGGAGTGTGCCTTTTGAATAAAAACAGAGTAAGATTGTACTCAAATACATGTGTAAAAGTTCTCTTGTAGGGGAGGAAGTTGCCTTTGCTCCAGGTAATCTTCTCTGGACATTTTATTTTCCCTCTGCTTGTGCAGATACGTTGCAGTTTAAAAATTAGGCTACGAATATGTCTTTTGCTTTTGCTCGAGAGTGTGTTTGTTTGAGATGCCCTTGCTATTCAGAGGCCAGACACTGTTTGTTGTGCAGTGGATCTTATTTCTATGTACAGAGAAATAAAAGGCTCGTGATACCTGCAAATTAGTTTTCTTTAAGTGCTTTTTTGTTTCCTCTGGGCTAGGAGGATACAGAATAGGAATGTAAAGAGCAAACGCGTTTGCTTTTAATCCTAAACTATACTCATGTTTTAAAAGTCATGATTTCAGTATAACACTTCAAAAGGGCAGTTAAATGGAATATTTCTCTCTGTGGAGAGTTGATTGCTCTATTCTTTGGGGTGGTTTGTCATTGTCTCACAACATTGGGGTTTGCTGCTCCTGAAGCAGGCGTGCTGTAGGGCAGCGGAGCAGTGTGGGCAGCAACCTTGGGAAGTGCGGCCCAGCCAAAGAACTCCTGGCCGTTGTGGAAAATTTAAAAAAAGTTGATAAATGTTCTTTAAAAAACAACCTGAACAAAAACCCCAAACCTGCTAAAATAGTTTCTGATATGCTAACGCATAGTGAGGGTTCCATGAAAGGGGAAGGAGGCTGGAGCAATGGGGATATTTATTATAAATGATAACAATGAAAATTTTAAGTTTTAGGGAATTTGTTGGAACATAGCCAATGGACTTCATAAGCTCAGGTGCCCACTGCAACCATTAAAGTAGTTGTCTGCCTGCTGCAAAACTGTCTTTTGTGTTTCAGGGCGAAAAGACAGGTGAGAATCTCACTTTTATTTTCCCTAAGTTTAAAGTAGGCAGATTTTTAACAGGTGTAATAAAAAATTTTATGACTGAATTTCCATTTCTCCAGCCCTGTTTTAGGGAAATCCATGTTGGTCTGCTATAAAAACTTAGAAATACTATGGGTGGTAGGAGGAGTTGTGTATTTTACGTTACGTTCCTTTGTTAAAAGTATATTGAGTTAACCAGAATGTTCCTACAAATAATTATGGTGACATAATACATTGTTGATTAAAAATCCATAAAGAAAAATGGTCAGGGTATTTATCCCCAGACTAACGTCCTCTGCCTAGGAGAATCTATCATTGAGAAGTTCAGGGAGCATGTAGTCATATGCTGATAAGGAAACCGTTTTGAAGGGCAGCACTGTGCATTTTTGCAAGAGTAAAAATGCTGAGATTAAAACTGGAACTGATTATGTTGAACATGGTTTAGGAAATAGGTTTCAAAATTACCCCAAAAGTTTTGGCTACAAACTCTTAACTTCAACTTTGAAACTTGTTTGCATTGGTGTTTAAAATGTGGTCTACGTTCATGGTGTTTCACTTGTTTCCTCACCTGTATCAGATCGAGAAACCTGTCAGGGTGAATAGGATCTCAGGCCAGGAGAAGCATCACTGCTCCTGATGCAAGTACCACTATTGGTTATTCTCCAATTGATGCTGAAAAAGGCAGAAAGATTTTGCATATCTTAATATGAGGGCAGTCAACAAATTTTTTCAAGTATTTCCCACTTGAAATACAAGTATTTGTAAAGATAAACAAAGAATACATTTAATTCCAGTTTTTTGCCTTCATAGGGAAGGTCCCAGATGCATTGATTTTTGAGTACATTTTATCTTGCCTTCCAGAATCCCTTCTTTCCCCACAATCAAGCCGATCGGCTCCAGTTCCTCTGTAGTGCCATGTCCATTGTAATCCCATGCTGAAAGGTGGTCCCATCCCACCAGGGCTCCTGCATAAGCACAATTTCCAGCATGTCTCGCAAAGTGGTTTTTGTGTTTGTTTTAGAAACATTTTGAAGGGTATAAAAATAACATAAAAGGCACTGTGAAGGAAGAAAAGCTGCTTACCTGTGCAGTCATGAATCATTTTGTTGCCCCAGGGGGGTAATGAGGAGTAAGGGGAAAGCAAAGCAGCTGGAAGCTTGAGCGGTATCCATGAGGTTTTTCTTTGGAGGGAACCAAGTGGAGCAAAACATGCCTTGTGTTCGAACTTAATGTTTCTAGACTAATGGCAGCATGCCTAGTACTGTCAAGTGTAAAGGTCATAGGAGATGAATTAAATGGACTATAATAGTGTTCCCAGAATGGCTGTTGTAAATAAAGTATTAAATACATTGACCCATGGTCTGAAGTTCTCTGAAATGGGGTCTGTAGGTTGACCATCTGTTATTCCCTAAATGTATATGTAACAAGAATTTGAAGCATCGCCTCTTTTTTGTGTCTTGCTAGAAGGCTAGTTTAACACGACACAATCATTTTCAGCAGTCAGGCCCCAGTAACTTTATGTCTCTGAAGTGTAATATTAGAGCTCAGAGTTTCTCCCACTGTCCCATCTATGCTGCTCTTGTTAAGTCTATTTTATATCAAGCCCCAACTTTGGACATGTATGCTTCCTGTTGAAGCCAAAACTGGTGGTGGACTAGAGACTCCTCAGTGATGCCAGAGGGCTGATGAAGAATGTACATATCCTGACCTTTCATCCCCAGTGTCCTGTACAGGTTCTGCTATTGTTCCCTGTTCAGAAAGCACAGGAGATGCTGTTGAAGACCTCTTGGGCCATGGTGTTGTTCATATTCATGTATTCAGGATGCAGAGAAGGCAGAGTTACTGAATGCCTTCTTTGCTTCATTCTTTACTGCTAAGGCTGGCCCTCAGGCCTGCCAGCCCCCAGAGGTGAGAGAGAAAATCTGAAGAAAGGAAGACTTCCACTTGGTTGAGGAGAATTGGGTTAGAGATCATTTAGGCAAACTAGATCCTCAGAAACTCATGGGCCCTGACAGGATGCACCCGTGAGTGCTGAGGGAGCTGGCAGATGCTATCGCTAAGCCACTCTCAATCATCTTTGAAAGGTCATGGAGGATAGGAGAGGTGCCCAAGGACTGGAGGGTAGCCAATGTCACTCCAGTCTTCAAAAAGGGAGGACCTGAGAAACTATAGGCCAGGAAGCCTCACCTCCATCCCGGAAAGGTGATGGAACAGCTCATTCTGGAGGTCATCTCAAGGCATGTAGAGGAAAAGAAGATTATCAGAAGTAGTCAACATGGATTCACCAAAGGAAGATCACGCTTGACCAACCTGATGGCCTTCTATGATGGCATGACCAGCTGGGTAGATGAAAGGAGAGCAGTGGATGGTGTTAGCCTTGACTTCAGCAAGGCTTTTGACACTGTCTCCCATAACATCCTCATAGACAAGCTTAGGAAGTGTGGGCTAGATGAGAGGACAGTGAGGTAGATTGAGAACTGGCTTGAACAGCAGAGCTCAGAGGGTCATGGTCAATGGCAAGAGCCTGGTTGGAGGCCTGTAACTAGCGGTGTTCCCCAGGGGTCTGTGCTGGATCCAGTCCTGTTCGACATATTTGTCAATGACCTGGACGAAGGGACAGAGAGTACCCTCAGCAAGTTTGCTGACGATACCAAGCTGGGAGGAGTGGCTGATAGGTCAGGAGGCTGTGCTGCCACCCAATGAGACCTGGACAGGCCGGAGAGCTGGGCCAAGGGGAACCTCATGAAATTCAACAAGAGAAAATGCAAGGTCTTGCACCTGGGGAGGGACAACCCCGTGAACCAGTACAGGCTGGGGGTTGACCTGCTGGAAAGCACCTCTGTTGAGAAGGACCTAGGAGTGCTGGCAGACAGCAGGCTGACCCTGAGCCAGCACTGTGCCCTTATGGCCAAGAAGGCCAATGGTATCCTGGGCTGCATTAAAAGGATTGTGGCCAGCAGGTCAAGAGAGGTTATCCTCCCCCTCTACTCTGCCCTAGTGAGGCCACCTCTGGAGTACTGCATACAGTTCTGGGCTCCCCAGTTCAAGAAAGACAGGGAACTGCTTGAGCAAGTCCAGTGGAGAGCTACAAAGATGATCAGGGGACTGGAGCATCTCTCTTATGAAGAAAGGCTGAAAGACTGCGGCTTTTTTATCCTGGAGAAGAGAAGTCTGAAGGAGGACCTCGTCAATGCTTATAAATATCTAAAGGGTGGGTGTCAAGAGGATTGGGCTGGACTCTTTTCAGTGGTGCCCCATGGCAGGACAAGGGCACAAATTGGAACACAGGAAGTTCCACTTGCATATGAGGAAAAGCGTCTTTACTTTGAGCACTGGAACAGGCTGCCCAGAGAGGTTGTAGAGTCTCCTTCCCTGGATATATTCAGACCCCACCTGGAAGCAGTCCTGTGCACCCTGCTCTAGGTGTACCTGCTCAAGCAAGGTGGTTGGACGAGAAGATCTCCAGAGGTCCCTTCCAACCCCTACCATTCTGCAATATTCTGCGATATTCTGCGATAATGATTCTTACTTCTAGCTCTTCTGGTCATCTGATTCAGTTAGTCCAATTTTCTTGCATCACCAGTATCTAGGTGAAGTGGAGATTTACTTTCTGAGTGCAGGTTGGCAGAGGATTAATTTAAATAAGATTAAAAAATTCAGAGATGCAGGTGAAACTGCAGCCACTCTTTGTATTCAGGAATTATGCTGCGCCTTGGTCAAATCAGTGAGAGTTAAGGAATGTAGGGTATTTCTTGGATACTCACAACAGCAGGGTTTCATACAGCGTTTCTCATTGTGATTGGTTTGAGAGTTGCCAATTTTTCTCCTTCCAGCAGATCTTGCTGGAAGATGCATATGTGTGTGCACGCACATATATATAAAAAAATATATATGCATCTGTCACCTCCAGGCAGGGATACTCTAGTACTTTCTTCTTAAGAACAACCTTAAAGATCACTTGGCAGCTTCAGTTTGTGCTGACTGCATTGGAGATATGCTCATCTAATAGACATGAGCAGCTCCAGCACGTTTGTGCTTCACATGGTATATCAAGCTGCTTGTCTCTGTTTTCCAATCTGTTTTGATCAACAAAATCCTCTCTCAAAAAGAATTTACCTCCACCCTTGCTGGAGGCTCCCAAGGTGTGTAGCTCAGCACAGGAATGTCCCTGAAGTTGCACTGCTCATTTCTTGGGACCACTGGTTTCAGCTCACCCTGTCTTACCTGCTTCTCAAAGAAAATCCAAAAATGTACCATATAATATCACAGAATAAAATAATACTACAAGGGATTTTGACCTAGAACTATGTCCTAACCTATAAAAAGTTTACAAAAATACTGAATAGCCTTTTCATAACAAACCAGAATATATGGAATATATTTAGGCCCTTTACGTTTTGCTGTAGTAGCTTCATTTACCAGAGAGCCTGTAGGAACAGTGTTACTTGTTCCTTCACTCCAAAGGCTCCAGACTTGGTGTCCTTGAGGGGTGCAGTGCGCGTCAAAGTTTGTATCATCTCATATTATTTTGTAATCATTCTGGTTGTCCCACATTAAAACCCTAGCACTGCTAAGGTGGGCTGCCAGCTTTTGACTTTGTGAGCCGTGCTGGTCCCTTGCTTTCCCAATTCAACAAGACAGATTAAAGGGAGAGATTCAAAACAACTGAGAAATCAGTTGCACTTTTCATATCAAAATGGGTATTTTTTGCATGTCAACTTTCCAAGACAGTTGTGTGGCCCTTAGTAGGCTGTGGTCTATGGTGGTGGACCTTGGCCACTGGACTGAGCTGCTCCTCAGGGCTGGTTGGGCTGGACTCAGTACTGTGCCAGGATGATTTAAGGCTTTGGGATCAGTGCTTAGTCACATTTCCCTACTGATGCCTCTTCAGACTTCTCAGTAAGGCTCAAATTAGACTCATGGGCTGAGGGTTATGTTTTCATGCAATAAATGATACTTTTAATCTTTATTGGTCTCTCTGGGAAAGCCTTCAGTGTGTAGGAGAGGTCTTGTCAGACTCTTTAAGAAGGCTGTGGCTTCATCGAGTCTCATCCCTTGCCACAGCTCTAAGGTTTTGCCTCTTTAATCTCTTCTAGTAGGTCCATGAGAGTGTGAACGGCTGCGGGAGCGGGGAGTCTGTCACCATGCACAATTGTTAATACTTGTGTTACACAAAGCATATTTTTTGACAAACCTCTGGGTAGAATGATGAAGTTTTTTCTTCTTTTCAGTTTTTTTCTCCATTAATTGGTCCTTGGGTTTATGTGTGTTTGACAAAGGCTAGTGAGCAGCTTCACTAGAACACTTGCAGGAGCTCCAGCTACCAGGAGGAGGTGTTTCTGGAAGCAAAACTGAAGAAGGAGAAATGTTATGTCAGGAGAAATTAACTTCAGATAATATCTGGATGGTTATGCATATACTTGTATTTTTTTTGTAGTAGTTCTCTGTTGATCCCACAGTGAAACCTAAGCCTTCCATGGTATCTGCCCTAGAGACTTCTTAGAGTTACAAGGGTTTTTCCATGCAAATGTTTCTTAACTTCCCTCACAGATTACTTCTGGTGATTTTCTTGCTGCTTGCTTTGGCTGCCAGTACTTCAAAATTTTTTTCTAATATAAACACTTCTACTAGGGTTTTTTTTTCTTTCCAAACATGTGTATATAAATTTCGGAAATGCAGCATACCAAACAAAATAGTAGAAAGCTAACTACAGTTTTGAACAGTGCCATTAAAATATTATCTTTCCTTTATAACAATGTATGCTGATAAGCTGAGGTATGAGAAAGATAACTGTCTTAGTGTTGTTGGGGTTCACAGCATTTAAGACAAAGGTACATCTTGTGAAGTGGCATTTACCAGGGTGATCATGTGACATCCCACGTGGACATCGTACAAGTCCTATTGCTTTCCACTTTCAGGCCATCTGAAAAGCTGCACAAAGCTTATTAAGCCTTATGCACCAACAAATATATCTTAAATTTGCAAAATGCAGAGACGTTTAACATTCGCAGTGTCTGGCAGGGTGAATCAGTAGTAGATCTAATGAGAGAAGGGTTGCCGCTTTTTTTCAGCGATCGTTTTTTGGGGACATAACAGTCAGTTTTTCTCATGCATTGATTTATATCTCCATTTGTATTGGTAAGCAGATGTAGTTACGTTTTACACATCCTCTTTAATACAAGGGTAAATAATAATTTCTAGTGCTAACAGGACCGGTTCTGTGCTCGCCACCTATGATGTAGATAAAAAGTAAAAACCCCTTGTTACTTTCAGTTTGCTTTGGCAAGGTCTGGGTTGGGTGTGATGAACATGAGGAGGCTGCTTGATCTGAATTGTTACTCACATACATATTCCGATCATTACATCCCACGCCTAAGCCTAAGCAAGTTCCTACAGTTTCAAATTACTTTTTACACCAGTCTGATGAAATTCTAATTAATCAGAAAAATAGCATTTTCTTATGAACACACAGAGATAATGTTCTTTTAAGTACTTCTTAAATATCATTGAATGGTAAGTTTAACACTAATTCTGACAGCTTTGCACAAGTCATTGCCTCTCTTTATTTGTGGTAACCTCCACATATAAATGTTGTGTGTGTGGGTAGAGTGTTTTTAAAATAAGGTGCCTTAATTCTGAGGGTAAGAAATGAGGTACTAATAAGTTTGCTTGACTGCAATTTCTATTGCTATGCCTCTTGAAGGAAGGGGAGTGTACTTGTGTTTTCTCCATTCACTGACCATACCTTAAGTTTCATCTCAGAGCCTGAAATATTTTGTCTTGTCTCTAAGCAATGTGGCAAATAATTTGTTTTACATGAAACACAATAGAAGGCAGGGTGTATGTGTGTTTGAGTTTTAGACCAGCCTACAAACATCCTGGTAATCAGCACTGCGTGATCATTTAGGATGAATTAGTTTTGGTTTTGAGAGGGGAGGGTAAAAGCAGAAGAATTATGATTATTGCAGCAGGAATTTAGTGGTGAAACCATTGAGTTGTGCACTGAATTCTTTAACTATATCAGTTATATCTCCTTATTAGGAATGATTATTTTTTCCCTGCCATGTTTGAAGGCGCTGAAAATGGGCATGTGGGCATTACAAACTTTCTGTTCCAGCATGGCGTGAATATTAATGAACACCATCCTTGGTGTGGATGAAATTCTTCGCACCAAGCTTCATTTCAGGTCTACCGTCTCATTTCCATGTACTGTTGTATTCTAAATTATAATTTGTATACTTTATGCATTGTTATCAGGTGATTTTTTTCCTAACCTATCCTGACAGCCGTAAGGCAGTCTAAATGCTAATGGAGTTGAAATGAACTGCATTGAGACTACATCAGCTGTTAGGAGGCAATAATTATTTAAGTATTATAAATACTGCATGTACTTATGAGCTCATTTATTATATTTGGGAAGTGAATCTGTTATGAGATTTTTTTTTGAGAAAGAGTTCTGTTTGGTATCTCTTCATAAGTGAGATATATGACCTATTTCTAGAACAGAAATATACTAGCTTAATGGTTCTAATAAACTAATTCAATTTCCATTTCTATTTATTGGGTAAATGAGCAAATGTGAAAAATTGAATTAAATTTGTCCAATTTGTTCCACCATTAATTTTTCAGCTTATATTTAGAGTATTGAATATATTGCATTTTTCTGATTTCTGTTTTGAAAGTGTGGGAAAAAATGGGCCGTGTCATTTCCCCAGTGTTTTCTAAGAGCAAAAATATTTATTTTAGGGTTACACGGAAAAAATAAAAATACTACTGGAGAAAGGACCAAGCAAGGAATGTGAGGATGATTTTGAATTACACCTTTGTTGCTGCTCAAGCTGGAGAATTTAAGAAAGCTTTTACCACATGGTAATGGTTGTTATTCACTTAGCTTAGGTTTTTAAGCTTGCATTGAATTGTCATCAGATACAGTTTTACAGTTTTAGTTCTACTTTTGGACATTGTAATGTCAAATTTCAGTATTTTCAGTTTAATTTTAGTTGCAAACAGCTGTGAGAAACAATTATTAATTATTTAAATCTTTTTGTTTCAGTGATTTGATACATTTTCCCTTAACTAATAGCAAGAAATAGGAAATCAAACCAGTGAATAAAGACCAGATTTCCCAGTACTATTAATCACCCTCACTAGCACTAGCAAAGCAGTTTGATTCTGATGACATTGGTCCTGTAACAGGATATTGTTCAGTGAAGATAATCTCTGTCTGGTCCTTAAGTGACAGTAATAGTTTCAGTCACATAGACATACAAAACTTGTTAAGTGCAATTATTCCTTTCAACCAAAATTGAATGTGTTGCTATTAAACCTAATCAGAGAAATCATATGAACTGGCCTGTCAATACCTGTGGGGGAATATATATAAAAAAATATACGGCAAAGAAATGCCATCCCTCCCATTACCTTTCCTCCAGCGTGTTTGCCCGTTGTTTATCTGCTGTTGCCCTGATCTTTCAGGGAGTGGGACCAGTGACCCCCGGTCTCTCTTCTTTCACAGTCAGAGTAGAAAACCATATGTAATGCTTTAGTGGGATTGTAGACAGTAATAAGCAGTGAATATGATTTATAGTTCCACTTAATTTTTTTTATTATTAGCATACAATGCACTGCTAGTAATTTGCAGCTATATGAACATAACAATCTGTCAGCTGAGGAAGATTATTGGCATATTGAATAATGGCAGTGCCTGCTGCAGTGGATAAAGTCGTTCTCCTCTGTAGTATGTTATTTTAGTGCAAATTCAATAGCGCAGCATAAAAAATAACTACTACCTAAGGATTACCTTTCTTCTCTGCACTGCATTTTCTACTATGTAATGATTAACTTAAAAACAGGGTGATCATTATGGTGTGTCTTCAGCAGACCATTGTGCTGGTCTGGAGAAGGTATACAGCCCCAAGTCTTCTTTAAAATACCATTTTCTGAAGATAAGTTAATTTTTTCCTGTATACAAAAGAGGAAACCTGTTGCCACAAGCCACGCATACAGAAGTCAGGAAAGTCACTTGCTATGCTGGTATGTCACAGCAGCACCAGCTTAAACAGCAGCAACCTACTAATGGTTCCCTTATTATATGGACAAACTGCCAAATGGTGAGGTCACTCTGTGAAGTCACTGACTAGTAATTAAGGGCAATTTGTTGTTTATTTTGTGCTGTGTAACAGTAGCAATCTACCATGCAGTGTATCAGCTGTTTTTTCAGGTGCAAACATCAACTGCCAAGCCAAGAAAAAAGCCACCACCTACAGATTGTAGCACGGGATGGCCATGACAAGGGGCAGATCCAGACCTCCCAGATCCCTCCTGTATTTGTAGATTTGTCCAATCCCTTTGAAATAAGTAGCTTTTGCAGCAGAAAAGCAAGAGCGGAAAGCAATTCCCAGAGTAGCAGGTCACCGCAGAGAAGCATCTCCCTTGAACCCCATGATTCGCACATGGCTGGCAGCACTGAGGAGCAAGGGTCTTTAAGACAGGCTAAAGACATTTAAAACTGCTAAATTATCAGCATATGTTTGATCTTAACCATTAGCAAAAGGGGATCATCTGTTGAACCATCCCTGAAGGTGTGTGTCAGACTGAGGACTCTTCTCAGACTGATGAGGAGGTCAGGCTGCAGCAGATATTGAGAGTGCTGCTCTTTTTTCTTCAGCTTTTCAGGAATGAAAGATGTGTTGGCAAAGCTGTCAGTACTAGAAACGTCCTTAAATCAAATACTGCCTTCATAGCCCTTCCAACAATGCGTAGCTTGCAATCTCAGAGCAGCACTGATAAATAGAGTATCAAAGGAACCCAACCCTTGTTTGCTGGGAAGGATGCAGGTCAGAGGGATGAGTTATGAAATAAGATGATTTTTCTGCTGCAGTACCTCAGTGAGCGCTCTTCAACAGAAGGAAATATTCATTTTGTCTGCAGCATTTTGTCACATGTTCACCTCCAAACTCCAGCGAAGCCTGGAGCTAAATGCACACCATGGGCACTCAGTATTGCTGTAAAAGGGGTTTCTGGGTAATATCAAATATCTGTCTCTGATTCTAATTAAAACACATTTATTGCTTGCCTACTTAGAATAATGGAATACAAGATTTTAGAGGCACCTGAGCCTGTATGCAGCAGTGTAATTTATACAGCCAGTCAGCAATGTAAATCAGTGCCAAAGCACACTGTTTGTTATCATCATTTTATTGGATGAGACGTCCTGTTCTTTTAAGCAAGCTCAGTAGTGGAAAAAATAGGTAGGATTTTGTTCTTAAGGTAGGATTTTGTTCTTAATGACCATATAAGAAATGACCAGAAAATTAAAATGTAATTGTTCCATAACGCCTCACAAATAATTAGTGACTTTAAATATTTTCAGTATTCTGGAGTTGCTAATGCTATTGGGATCTGTGACAAAGAGGCAGACAAAATGATCCCCATGTATTCAGCAGTGGTGACGAAAAATATTTGGAAATGTTATTTAAAGAAAGCTACAACTCAGATGCTCAAAAGTGCCTAACCTTTGGCGGCAGATCACACACTCAGGTGTGTCGTTTTCCAAAAAGACTAAGTTTACCTCTTATCATTTTGAAATTATTCGTTGCTCTGTTGGCCTTTATTTAATTTTTTTTTGTTTGGTTGTGGTTTTGTTTTTTTTTTTTCTTGGTTTGGTGCACAGAGTTGTCCTGCCTTCCTTCCTTAACTCCTCAGGTGACAGTGTTATACCTTTAGTACATGGATGATGTGTGGGGTTGGGGTCACATGCAGGAGTGAAGCAACCTTGCTGAAGCCTCCTCTGGGAAGCTCGGCTCTTTGAAGAAGGAGTCATGTAGAACATAATTGCAGTCTAGTTTTTCTGCTTTCAAAAGGCCTCATCAACCCATCTCTGTCTTCTGGGAACTTGGATTGATGCTGTAATTGAATCAAACAGACTCTTAATTAGATAGATTCTTTTCAGTGAGAATAAGTTATTGGAAAATACTGATTTACTTTCTCTGCATGCCAGTGTTGTGCATGAAAACAAAGCTACATAACTTTTAGACATACTTTTATAACTAAAGTTCCCCCCACATGTTTCATACTTTCCTTGCCCCTTTATTCTTGCAACAAGACCACCCTGCCAAGCAACCAGAATATCAGTTTGACACAATAGCTCTAACAAGGACGTGATACATTGCTTTAGGTCACAGCCCAAATAAGTTTTTGCATGGCATGTGGTGCACACACACCCCTGCTATACAACAGAAAAGAAAATAACGGTGTTTTTATAATGCAACACCTATAATTGCAGAGGAAAATTAGTAGAATATAAAAACCTTACTCCTGAATATGCTTATATACGTATGGTAGATCAGTGAGTTGCCTTCGTGTCCTTATCATCGCCTTTTCCTTTACTAACACAGATTCTTATTCCTAACTACAAGAATTAATTAATGGCAAAGTATAGTATTATTACCATAAAATTATGTTACTCTCTCTGAGCTCTCCTTGTCCTCTTACCAAACAGGTTCATTGTATAAAACATTATTCAAAGGATTAAATATTGCCATAGCTCAGATCAAGATGTAGGATTACATCTTGGCTACTTCTTAGAAGTTTTGAGCTTTGCATACTGTCTAGAGCTACAGCATCAGTGAGTTTACAGGTTTTGATGGAGAACTGAGTCCATGCACCCAAGTCTGCTTTATGCTGGAAAACAACAGAGAAACCCAGAACTTTCATATGGTAGAGAGTACATTTGAAATATATTTTTTTTGGTCTTGGCTACTTGCTGTCTTTCATTTCATATTTTGCTAGAATTCAATTTAGTTCACCCTTTACAGACAGTCCTCCTCAGCGTTATGAAGGGAAGTAACGCAAGTCACTAGTGAAGGAAAATAACTTCATAAAGGATTTTTCATTTTCTTGTATCATTCTTCTAAAATCTTCTCAGATTTTTTATAGCAGTGATTTTAGTTGTTTTCCCATCTATATTAAAAAAAAAAAAAAGTTTCCCAAAACCGTAGTTCTCAGGGCTGGCTTAGATTTGTGAATCCCGATTTGTGTGTCTCATTTTTAATTCTTTCTTCCACATGTGACCAGCTCTCATTTTCTTTATTTGAGGAAGAAAAATCAGATTAGGATCATTTTAACAATTATTAGATTCCAGAACATTTTTACCTGCAAAGCTTCTTAGCCAAAATACTAAAATTTAAAGTAAGTGCCTCTTGTGACCTGACTCCTATAACCAAGTGAAGGTCTGAATGCAGGACACATGGAGAGGCTATTTGAGAAATTACCTGGTGCGAAAAATCCTGTTCTCATTAAAAATGGGAAAAAAATGAAGTGTAATACCTCAACACCACTTTTCCCTGAGGAAAACCATTGAAGGAATTAGTGTGGCCGGGATGTTCTTTGCTGAAGTTTTCAGTTTCTTTAGTGGATGTGGATATCGAGTATGTATTGATCTCAAATGTTAAATGAGAAAAAGAACTTACAAATAAATATGTTTGCAAAGTGATGGCATTTCACTCAAATATGCTTGAGAATTACCTTCTAGTAATTAATAGGATTGCATATTTTTGCAGTTGGTTTAGGAAGTATTTTAAAAATGCTACCAAATCTCAGCCATCAGTTTAGGAATGGCACCTGAATAACCTGCCAGTTTTGCTATTTTTCCTAAAGAGAAAGAGACTATAGTCATATTTTGCTTGAATTTATCCTACTTCGACTAAAAGGGATTATTTCAAGGCAGAAAATCAGCAAGGAGACACTGTGGGTGTTTTGCTTTTTGTTTTTTAAAATGAAGCACGTCCCCCTGTCTATGCCCATTACAGTCCAGCGCACCTGGGGTCAGGCTGCGAGTGGCCGTGGGTTGCTTGAGGCAGGAGCTCATCCACATCCTGAACTGTGTGTGTGAAATCACACATCTGGATAATAACCAGAATGGGCTTTACAACATCTCCTATAAATTATGTATAAGGTTTGAAGCAAAGTGAAGGCTTAGGATTTATTGTTAATGATTTTTGCTGCAAACTCCTCAAAAATGTCTTTAAACATCCCTGGACATCACATCCTGTCCTACCCTTAGTGTATGATAAAATCATTTAGGAAAGAGATACCTGATAACTGTACTAAAAATGTGCTATAGGTGAGGCAGGTAGCTTCCAAATCACTTCACAGAAGAGATTTGCTGTCAAATTATTAACTACAAATGAACACAAATTACTGGTGTTCACACAAACTCATCTATTACTGTATTATAAGTAATGCAGAATCATGAATAAAATGTTGAATTTTGATTTGCTGCTGATTGCACTGAGGGCAAAGGAAAGAAAATACTTTTGGCAATATCCTTCTGTCTATTACTGAACACAAGAGAAGGAGTTACTATGTTAGTTGAAATAGACTCTGTGGATTAAGTGGCCTTGTGGGTATGTGTGACCTTCTAGTCTGCAGGCCTGGTTATAAAATTGAGGGTAGAAAGAAATAGTGCTTAAAATCAACCTCTTGCTTGACAGCTCTTGAATGCTTTAAATACCATCACTTTCATTGCATCTTGTAAAATTATTTCGATCTTTTTTTTTAATCTAAAAGAAGCAATTAAATTTCTTTTATAAAAAATTTCAGTGGGTTGCTGAGCCTCCAACAAACACAGCTGAATGTAAATCCTAAAAATTGCTGGTATGAGGATAGTCCTCAATTCTGAGACACAGTGCTTTGATACTTCGCGTGACACAGATTTGAGGTGAAATCTAAGCAAGCAGGCACAGTGTTGTCTGTTTAAGGCAAGCCTGTGGCAGGCGAGGGTTGGAGTAGCATCCCTGGGTTACAGACATGGACGTTTGCCAGAAAGGGAGGACATCACCTTGTTTCCCATCTCCATGCATCCTATATAGAGAGTGGGAATTTTGGTAGCTCCAGCTCTCCCAGCCGGCCCTGTTCAGACACCGGGTGTGCACAGCTTGTGGCCATAGCCCTGCAGAGGCAAAGAACCGAAGGGATTTTTTTTTTTTTTTTTGGGGGGGGGGGAGGGGGGTGGGGGAAGAACAGACATGTTCAATGGGGTCTTCAAAACTAGTGTTTTGTTTTCAGCCGATGCTGCCTGGAAAGAACTGCGGTCATGAGGGCTTGGTGGGTTTTCCTGTGGTTTGGGGGGATCTTTGGTAAAGGAAATTTGGTTTCTCAGTGGTAACTAACAGAACCGAAGTGGCAGATGCTGCCTGTGATGCACCAACAGAATGTGCTGTTCCTTGTGTTTCTAGGTTTCTAGGTTTTGATTTAATTAATATACTCCTGAAACATGCAATCACCCTATTTTAGATTAATTTTGGATATTCCTTGTAACATGAAGAGTGTACTCTATTTTGATGCTTCTTAAGTTATGCAGTTGAAGCACAGAAGCAGCGTGAGGAACGGCTGCCTTATCTCCTGTCGGGCGGTTTTAATCAGGTGAATTTACTCTGCAGATGCTGTTAAGCAGATAATACTATGTCACTTATTTAAATATGGTATGCTAATCTCCAAAGCTCTTGCCTGGCTAGTTTAACGCGTGTTTCAAAGGATGGTACATGATAATCAGTTACCGTGTTCAGGCATAGTGAGGGTTATAGAAAATCTGCACTAAAAAATTGATGGTTGAAGGCTAGATTCAGTGAAACAAATTTCTTCCTCCTTTTGAGGAAGAAAGCTGTAATGAAAATTGTTTTATTACTACCCTGGAGACAAGCATCCTTTCTCTATTCTTACATTGAACGCCTCGTATTAGCCCCCAAATTTGCAACAAGAATAATTTCAAATATGTAGAAAAAGGTCTGAGGAGATAGGAGATGAAAGTAAAGTGAAGCTGTGCCAAGGTTAGGAGGGAAGGAAATGGATATGGTTAGAGATTGCGTGAAACAGAACAACAAGGCAAAAATACCAGTCTGATTTTTGTATTTTTCCCCACATAGAACTAACTGCATGGTAATGTTTAGCTCTTAACTAGAATTAAGCTTGCATTTAAAATTATGGGGTATTTGTATTTTCTTCTGTCATTTTCTATCCCTGAAAAGGTGCTTACACTGCCATATATATGCTTTTACCAATATAATCTAAGATGCATAATGTTGTTAAAATTATTACTTCAATCTGAAAATCCTGTTCTTTTTTTTCATATAGTTACTTAGTTTTAAATGTGGATTTATATTTGGGATATCGTTAAGATGTCAAAATGTATTTCAAGAAAATCTTTTTTAGCTAAAAGTAACATTTAAAAATGTTTGAGAGTGTGATGTTATGCTCTTTGTAGTTTTAACTGCATTTAGTGAAATTCTGTAATTTGTTGGTGTTCTGTGATTCACGCCTTCCTAAGCAGTAGTTAGAGGAGCATACCTAAAGCTTGGTGTCTCCGTGGCTCTGTAGACCATATTTATATACAGAAGACTAAGTGTAATTGCAAGAGTAAACATACTACACAATTGCCGTTTTATGACGAACATACCTGACCGCCCATTTATATAATATATAAAGCTTTTTAATGTTTTGTTATGTAGTCCATGAATGCTTTTATACAGATTGCTTGTCTTGTTGAAAAACCTGCTTTTAAAAATAGTACTTATCACATCATAATCTAGAAAACTGATGTTTTTGTAAGCTCAACTGCAATGTTTGCTATTTCATCCTGGAAAATAACAGGACAATTATAGATGATAAATGGCATTTATGCACGTGGCTGATTAACTGTGTCTGGCTCACTGTGCGAAACAGTTGTGTAATCATGTACTGGTCAATCTAGTGCATTGACAATTTTAATGGCACTGTTACCAGTGCCAAAAGCAAAATAATTATTTGTTTAAAAAGAGGTAGGCAATCACGTCTCCTCTCTACGGTTTTTGGTAATTTTATAAAAAATTGTTTTCTGCTCGTTGAAGTCAAACGTGAAGTCTCTTAATGTTGAAAAGGAAGTCATTTTTAAAAGCCACACAAAAAAGTGCATAAAATAATCTTTGACATGAATCTCTTGAGAAAAGCAAATTATTAAAGATTTTTAGTATATTTTTGTCCACTTGAAGCATTTAATTTTCCATTTAAATGGAAATTCAGGAATGTATACATCTAAGCAGAAGGTTGTTCTGGGAAATTACATGGCTTTTTATCATACATAATACTGTAATACCGTAACAGTTGCTCATACCTGCTGTGTTACCCACTTACCCCATTAAGCTATCCTTAAAAGTTCTTCACACATTGTAAAGGTTTGAAATTTAAGTGACACTGATTTCTGAATATGTACAAATGCAGTCTCTGGCCTCTGGTGGAAGGACAGTTTGAGACATTTGTTAACTCTGTTTCTTTTTTTAAAAAAAGAAGCCCAACAACCTAAATATATTTGATCTGTTTGTTTTGTTTTGTGTTTTTTTTTTTTTCCTTTTCTGAACGTGATGGAAACACTTACAGTGCCCTGGTAACAGGAGACCTTATAGGTGGAATGACGAAATGCTGCAGAGGAGTGCTGCCTGCCCTGCTATTGAGGCATATACCTTTGGAAGCAGATAACTCTTCTTCCAGTCCAACTTACTTTTAAAAAGCCACAGAGGAAGATCGAATTACATTGGTAAGGGTTATGCTGTCAAAATGACTTTTGAATTTTCTTTGATGGTTTTCTGTTCTTAGGATGTAGATTGGTAAGGATTCGTTAGAAAATAGAAAAACATTCTATTGCGCCCATTATTATTTTTATGCTGTTGTGTAAAAAGTTACTATTATAGAGGAGTGTTTTGTTATGTAGGATTTACCCTGTGAATGAGGATGCTCTTAATTTCCTTCTGGAGCTAATGAACTGGGAGGGACTCTGTCCAGCTGTGGAGCAAACCTTTCAGGCTGCAAAGAGAATGCCACCTGCCATTGGGGTGCCCAGCAGCAGTACAGTTAGCAAAAAAACCCCTCTGTATGCACTCATTTCCAGAATTTAAGTGGGAAACAGGCCTTTGTGCTAATGCACAGTAGCAACAGAAAGTCAAATAGTCAATAGTAATTTCATACCCAGAAACTGGGGGGAGCAGAACAGTAGTTACCTTTTGCAGATAAAAATATATTTGAATGCATTTCACTCATCGTGGCATTTACTATTTGGCATGTTTCAGGTGGGTATTTTTAATACGGGCAATCGTGTCTACTGCAAACTAATGTGTGTGCACCATGCGGAATGCTGTGGAAAGTCACTCGAGATACTGTCTTATGAGCCCCGCGCACATGAGTGCAACAGGATGGTGTCGTAAGCGTGTCTGTACGAGTATGTACACAGATATATGCTCCAAGTGCAATTCTCCCAGCTTAGATGAGGTGAGGAACTGGGAGATGGTGACACGGCCCCGCTCTTTATTGTCTACCTGTGATACCCACAGCTGCTACAGAAGCACTTCAGGAGCTAGGTGGAGGAGTTCAGGTGGGAAGCACAAAGTGCAGGCAGTGAATGTGAATTAGCGGTGCACCTTCCTAACATTATTTGTTCAGCCCCTTGGAAGATTCAAGAGAAGATAATGAATATTGTTCGATTACATTTTCTAGACAATATCCCACTGACTTTGTTTATTAGTTTTGGAATTTGATTTGTATTTCCAACAAAGTGTCTATCTTGCTATGTTAGCGCTTGATAATAATCAAAATACAAACCACATAAATTAGCATAATAAATATTTACAGCTTATTGTCACTCCTATAAACAAAATGAGGTCAGCCAAAAGAAATTCAATAGCTGTTTGTCTGCAGATGCCACCCTCCAGAAGAGCAGATTTAACATATAGACTTTGCCATACGACATATGTATTGTTACTGAAAAATTGCACTCAAATGTCTTTGGTACTGATTCATTTCAAACAAAATTCTTCTTTGAGAGGTGCTAAATTGTGTTAATGTTGTTAAAGAAGAGTTTCTTTGGAATATTATGCATAATGCTAATTAGCATTAGGTTTTTTGAGAGACAAAGGGGGTTGCTTGGGGAAATTTGAGTTCTTTCTTTGCTTCCTTTGCTATTTGAAACTCTACCTGGGAAAAGTGTGATTATTTACTTTTTTTTTTTTTTGTGTGTGCATGTGCAAGTTGCCCACCTTGGTTGTCAAAAGCCATGAGAGGGGGTATGTAATTAACATTTTTGAAGGAATGCATTCCATGAGAAACAAGGGTGTGGTGGGCAGCTAGTACTGCCCAGGCTTTTGGGGACCATCCTTGGTAAACTTACTGAAATTATAGCAGAGGAGCAGCTACATCCCTGCACAGCAGGCTCAATATCCAGTAACCAAACACAAAGAGAGGAGGCAGAGGTGGGAGTGGGGGAGAAAGAAGTTTTCACTTTTTCATTCTTTCAACCAAGAGCAATCAGGGTAGGCAGGCCAGCTGCTGTGCTGAGATACAGCCTTTCCCACTTGAAAAGTACTAAGCACTAGAGTTGACATGAACTCATCACGTGGCTGAGCATAGGAAATTAAAAATGAAGGGTTCATGCTGAGAAGTTCAAGAACTGGCCTTCACACCTCCAGCTGACGCACTCCCCCAGCATACTGGATTTACAGCCTGGCATTGCTGCTGTGCACTTGCCATCGTGACCCCTGAAGGAGCTGAAGGAGCAGCTGCTGTTCACGAGCTCCTTGCGTGAGCTTGAGATGGAGTTCCTCATGGCTAGTCTGGGCTCTGCTGTGGTGAGGACATCTGCAGCTCTCTGTGTATTTACTTCATGTTATTGCAGCCTTTTTTCCCAGACTTGGCACCCAGCCCCTATCCCCCAAGGTAATGGGAAGACAGTGACCCCAGGAGATGTGGGTCCTCCAAGAAGCTAAGGAGCTGCCCGTAGCCAAATGGCTTTGCACACAGCCAGCTCGGATCCTGTGTTGCTTGTTAGCTCTGGAGTGTGCTGGGCACCGACATCCCCAACCTGGCTCCTCCGGAGCTACCCAGTGTGTCGGCTTCAGCAGGTATGCGTGGGGCTAGAAAACATCCCAATGAACTAAATGCTCACCCACTGCCACACAGCAGAAGCAAGATTTTCTCCGGTTGCTCGCTTGGGGATCAGTACATGTAAGATAACCCATAGAAGAATGGTCATGCTGATGCCTAATTTTTAAAACCTATTTCTGGCATGTAATGTTCATGTTAATAGCAAATAGGTGTTGCTTGTGGCTTCCAGGCGCTGGAGTACATACCAGAAAGAACACAATGCAGCAGGGGTTTAAGAGTAAGCCATTATCCAAAGTTAAAACTGAATGTTATTTACCATTTTAAAAAGGGGAAAATCAAGTGCTAGAAGTAAGCAACTCTGAAATATTTCAGAAATATGATTTATCAGTTTGCAGGACCTATTTAGGACGTTTATCTGTGGTATTACTAGTTGTTAAATTTTCTTATTCTTCTTTGAAGTCTGCCTGTCGTAGCATTTCTCCTCAGAGATGAAAAATAAATCTTTGTTTTACAATACAAGGAAGTTACTACAGAGTCTTCAGTACTTTTGTCGTGCTTCTACATCAAGATGCCTGGAAGTTGACTCCTATCTTTATAATAGAAAACACCATTTTGTTTCACATGTATGCTGTGCTATGCTTCGTATTGGTCTTTCCCTGTCCTGAAGCTGATTCAGTGAGGTTTGGGGATAAAAGGTGACATAATAAGACAATCTAATTTTTAGAAAAGCTTTTTCTTTGGATGCCTGCAATACTGGAGAAAAAAAAGTTTTGCTTCAAGAAGATACTGACTTCTTGCAGCTGTTACATTGTTCACTATTGTCCTCGTAAGAAAGAGTTTATTTTCTTCTTGACTTTGGGCTTTTTTTAGGAAGAGGGGACTGTGTTCTTACAGGAAAAGAGTGAATCTCTTCCCTTCATATTTAGTGTAACTTTTGAGCTGTGTAGTACTTTGATAGCAGATTGAAGTTTCAGTGCAACCTCCAGCTTATTTTCTGCCTTAGAAGAACTGTGTTTAGTGACTTGATATCTGTGCAGTCATCTTCAAAGTACGCTATTATGATATGAAATAGCAAGTGTGAAATGGAAGAGTTTCCCAAGAAGCTGAATTCGACCGCAGTCCAAAGCAGGACTTCCATTTTACAATACAAAAGGTACTGTAAAACATATGAATGCTATGATCGAAATAAGTGAAGCAAACATCACTTTTAAAAACCTCTACTCATGTTTTTGGCTGCGGATACAACTGAATGGAATTGTTTTGTAGAAGCAGTGAATAAATTTGAATGCAGGTCATTAGAGTGGTAAACTGGAGGCCAAGATTTACATTTGGAAAGCTACCTCCTTTTTGTTTGAAAACAACATCAAAGCTACAAAAGTGCAATAGGCTTTAGGGCTTTTTGGAGACTACCGTAAGAAGCCATATTTTCATTGGTGAGAATGTGCTAAAATCCCTATCTTCTGATTCACGTTACGATAGTAGTATAGTTATCCTACACTTCTTGCTGAGACCTCTGTACTTTATTGGTCAGTGCAATGACTTGGTGTTTGCCACTGAGAGTTCCAGCATTAATCCTCTTGTTCAACATGGGAAAGTAACCAATACATATCTGTAGTTATTACATAGCACTAAAAGTGCAGCACATAATATGTAGTTCCTATATGTAATATTCTATTTAATTACACATTAGAAAAAGTCCCAATCTATGAAATGGACCCTGCCTTGTTTTCTGGGAGCATGATTATGACCTGTTGGCCAGCTCCATTAATTGTGCTTTGGCTTCTGTAGCAATAATAAAAAAAAATGTTCTTGCTGAAATCAGTCCATGTATCATTTATGTGTTGTATTTTGTTTGCAATGACAACACCACCAAGCTTTGTTGAATGTTAAAGCTTTTTCATTAAAAAAGTAGACTATTCTAAATTCTGTATCATCCGAATGATGACATAGATTGAGCTGTAGATAACAATAGACTTTTCCACAAAGAACAAAATGATTACTTGCCAAGAACTGTTCTTAGTGCACAGCATTGTATGCAGCTAAATGCTCTCCACATTTCCTCCACCAATCTTAAATTAAAAAATATTTTGGAATATGGGAGCCATTCAGGTGTTAGTTCCAGGACTTTAGAAGCCGTGAATACTAGCTCAAAACGACTCCTCTCTCCTGTAAAATGTGTTCATCTGATTCGTGTCAATATGGAACAATGCTAGAGTCACACGGTGAAGTGTGACCTTCTAGCATTTGACCGTTCTGTTTGTGCTTGTGTAACCGAGGGCCGTTCAATTGACTTGTTAACTGTCTTAATGGTTGGAATGTTGATTGGCGATTTGGGTTGATGGTGAAGACAAAAGCGTGACCCAAAACTGATCAGATAACTGGGGGGGCTGGCGCCTGAGATGGTGCTTGGGCCAGTCGGGAGGGCGTCCTCCTAAAAAGATACAATTCAGTTGACCTTCAGGGACTAACAGTGGAGGCACCCTGCTGCAAAGGGGAGTGACCAAAAAGACTTGCCCCCCACACCCGTAAAGAGCATGCGGGCTAATCTACATGGCAAGCGTGACTAATTTAACTACGGCTGACCAACGGCAAGTGGGATGCTTATCACTGACCAATGAGTGTAAACTTAGGCGTGTTTTTACTAATTGTTATTAATTAAGTAACTGAATATAAACCCTGTAATTTTGTATGACGGTATGCACGTTAGGCGGAAGGATCCCCCGTGCATCCAGCGCTGCTTGCTTGTCTCTATTCAATAAATTGTAAACTTTGAAATTCCGTTGAAGGCTAAATTAATTATAACATCTCCCATTTCACCCTTTAGGTGTGCTGGTTTTGGCTGAGAAGGGGTTAATTCTCCTCACTGTGGGGGTCAGCTACCTTTCCAGCTTCCCGCGCTCTGCCGCGTGACGGGGGGGGCTGGGAGGGGCAGGGCCATGGTGGGGGCGGCTGACCCCGACTGGCCAATGGCAGGTTCATTTCGTACCACGTGACACCATGACCAGTATATTGGCGGAGGGGGGCGGGCGGGTAGTTTTGCGGCTCGGGAGGGGCGCGGCGTCGCGTCGGCGGGCGTTGAGCGGCTGCGGCGCGTGCGGTTCGTTTCGGAGGTTCGTTCCCCTTCCCCGCCCCCCCCCTCCCGGGTGTTGCGCCTCTCGTTGTTCTCCTTTACATTGCATTTCTGTTGTTGTTTCGTTTAATTTTAATTATTAAACTGTTCTTATCCCAACCCACGAACGTTACCCTTCTGATTCTCTCCCCCATCTACCGGTGGGGGAGTGAGCGAGCGGCTGTGTGGGGCTGAGCTGCCGCTAAACCACGGCATTAGGTTAGGAAGTTAAATGAAAATTATGATTTTAAAACAATGAATTGAAGAAATGAGTGGTTTTTTCTTCATGCTTTGAATGTTTATAATTTATATTTTATTTTATTTTGATTCTAGGACCTGTACTTACGCTTATGTGATCCGTCTCAGGAGTGAACTTTTAAAAGAATCTATATATCAAATGTTATATAACATGTTAATCAAAAAGGGTTGTCAAGCACTGGAACAGGCTGCCCAGGGAAGTGGCTGAGTTGCCATCTCTGGAGGTATTTAAAAGCTGTGTAGATGTGGTGCTTAGGGACATGGTTTAGAGTTGGACTTGGTACTGTTATGTTAACAGTTGGACTCGATGATCTTAAGGGTTTTTTCCAACCTAAATGATTCTATGTTTCTGTGTAATAAATGCCATGAGATTTACCAATACTATGGATAAACTTAGTTTGGCTGTCAGAAGAATGTTTTTTCTTTTCTTGGGAGGGGCTGTAACCACTGCAACCACAGTTCCTTTTATATAATTAGAATTTCAAAGAATCAGGTGAGGTATGTGGATTTACAGAGAGGAACTTTGGGAGCAACTGATGGCCCAGCATTGGGCAGTTTTGATACAAATCAATAAATTGCATCTTTAACTGCTAAAAAAAAGGAAGCAGTAAATAAAGAAAGAATCCTGCTTCCTTTAGAAAGAAGGTCTGCAAAACAATAACTCCAGCTTTCCTTCTGCAATGAGAAGTGCTCTTTGTTGTGGAGAGCCTCACCACCTGAAGGTGCACGTTCCATGAGATGAGCTTTCTGCCTCAGTGAGGAAGACTGGCTTGACCGTAGCAGGCTTCTCTCTAGCCTGAACCTTATCAAATTAAACTAGATTTTTTTTTTTCTTAAGTGAGGCAGGAATGATTGCCGTAAATATTTTAGATTACTTTGGGATAATCTAAATGGGAAGCAGTTCTGGAAGGGTTTGGAAGCACTGGCGTGGTTGTTGGTGTTAACTGGCTCCCAGAAATACGTAATGTCAGGCTTGTGCATGACAAAAGCATATATATAGATATACACAGGAAACACAGATGCCGTTTTGAACGGAGAATATGTATTAAAGACTGCTAGTTTATTCTTGAGTCATACCATATGCTCTATTTTTTGCTCAGATGTATGAGTTATTTGTCGTGCCTGGAGTAATATTTTAGGAATCAATCTTCTTAATTTTAGATCATTGTTTCTTGCCATCATTTTGGGAAAATGGCTAAATAATACATGATTTTGATCTCAGATGGAGATTAGTGCACCCCTTTGGGAACTGGGTGCAGCTGTTCCCCATGCTTCTCCTCAGCCAGGTCCTTTTGACTGCTGGCTGTTGCTATGGTCAACACAAAACACACCCATTTTTGCAAATGGCCACTTTCTTGGGCTGTTGCACAGTCAAGGGAGGAGGCGCTTTCCCCACCCAGGTAAGCAGGCAAACCAAGGGCTGTCAACAAGGTGGCACATGTGTGCAACTCGCATTGATCTTGGGAAGAGAGACTAAAGGAAAGGTTGCAGCAAAGGGGAAAAGGACTCCAGAGGCAAGATTGTTATAACTATTTTACTTTCCTGTGCCATACATTGGAGACAATGACAGGGGCTGAACCCCACACCCTGACAGGAATAGATTGAATCTACTCTGAGATGGAAAGGACTTGGGGCTCATCCTATCTAGGCATAGGGGACAGACATACAATTTTGTTTTCCAATTAAAGCTCTCAATTACATGCATTGTTGTACTTTATAAAAGCTCTTGTTGCTCTGCTGCACTCCTGTTCCTGAAATAAAGGTCAGCCAATTATTTATGGAAACCACGTAACCACAGACCAGGCATTTAGGGGAATGGATAGTGAAGATGCAGTGTGTGATCGTCAGTTGCTAAACAGACAAACAAAAAGATGAAATACCACCTTTTAATAATGAAAAGGTTACATTAAACTCTGATCAGAAATGGTTTTTATTTTCCTGTTGGCCAGCAGACACAAAGTAATGCCTGCACCTGAGTATTTTGTTAATTAAATGAACCTTTTCTTCAATGACTTGCTTCTTCGTCAGTTCACCAAAAAGGCAGAAGCGGTCCTCTACTACTTTTGATGCTTTCTTCTCTAGTTTCTTTCCTTCTTATTTGAACTTTTCTGATATCCAGACTCTCTTTTCCAGAAATATAGCCCCAGCACCTTTTGCTGGTTCCCTTGTTCCCCTTCTTCTCCCTGCCATTGAATGCTATTGGCAGAAGGCCCAGGGGAGATTCCTTGAATGCTTTTCAGAATGCTTAAACTGCAGTTCAATCTATGTTGTTGTATTGCACATCTAAAGAAACAGAAGTCTTCTTTGTAGGTAACTTTTAAGCAAGGCTCCCTTTTTAAACAAGCCTTTTTTTCTTCCGGCAGTCAAATTTAAATCAACTTTCCAAAAGTTATCAGGTTTGACTGGGACGTTACAAGGTACGTTTAGAAAAAATTTGATACAGTTTCTTTGGTATATATTCCTTTAAATATGTTCGTGTCGTAAGTGGAAAAAAGGCTTGGCCTAATGTTTATGGCTTGGTTTAAACCCTCGTGTTATTAAAGGTGCAATAGCATTGTGGGTGACCACAACCCTCCTGCACTGGCAGAGGGCTGCTGAAGGGGTGTCTCTGTAAATGGCAATGAATGGGGGCCAGGCACGTTGATCTCTAGCAAGAGACTTCATAGAAAATAGTGAGTGAGAGAAAATAGTGAGAGAAGATAGTGAGAGAAAATCTGAATTCTCTTTGAAGAATTCAGAGGTGCAAGTGGGAGAAGTCCTCCTGGAGGCTGCATCTGGTGAAGTTTTGCTAACTCTGCTGTCAGGTGTCTCTGACCATACTTGAGACAAAAATGTCAAGTTTGCATTAGGATATGCAACTCCAGAATATTAAAGGGTGCGGTTTTTTTTTTTTGAGTGAATGCAATTTTACAGACATGTTTGTGTATCCTTTGCCCAATTATTTAGCAATGTTAGATGCAATGAGAACATCTGACATCGTGTCATAAGACCGAGAGAGAAAAGGTTCCCTTAGACTGGTGTCTCATTTCACCTTGAAGCATGCAAGCTAACATAATTTGTGTTCTGTACAAAATTTAATTAGGAGTCTTAGCAGGTTTTAATACATCAAGAGAAGCTAGGTTAAAATAACTTGAACAATAATAGATGACTGGCTATTATTAGACATTTATTCTAAAAGTGTCTTCCCTTATCTTACCTGTTTCTTGTACTTTTGCTTGATTTGCTTCTTTCTACACTTATTTTTGATTTCTGATAAAGTAGCATGGGCTTCTCTCTCCCCAAGCATCTGGCTGTTTTAGGCTGGTTGGATGAAACTTTCTGATTAAAGAGAAAATGTTTATTTTATTGCTTCCCTGTCTCTCCTTTGTTATCTAGTCCATTTTAGAGAGTAAGCACCTATGAGATGACCAGTTTGCTGGGGAGCTGCCAGTCCCAGCTTGTCTCCAGGACTGCCTTCCTTACTGGCATTTACCGAGTGTGAGTGCTAGTCCACAAGCAATGGGTTTCTGGAGGATGGAGGAGGCAGTTCTTCTGACCAGCCCTGCCAGCCCTCCCAGTGCAGAGGAGAGGGAGGCATGTAATGCTGGAGCATGAGGTGATGACATTACCAGTGACCCAACGCTGGGTGCTGGAGAGGTCATTCTGGCAATTAGCAGACACCAGGGGAGAGCTACTGGAAATAATTTTGTAGTAATATGTCTTCTCGTGCTGCAGTTTTATACCATCTGGAAGTTCATTGCAAGTTGTACCGTGTACTTGTTTAGAACACCTCCTCTAGTTTTCTAAGTCTGCAAATGTTTTCTATTTCTGAAAGGAATTCCTTTGTCCTTCTAACATGAACTTAAGTCACTTGAAACATGGATCAGGTTTATACATGTTTACTGTAGTAGAATACACAATGCTCATATCAGTGCCTGAATTAATAATTACTCCAATGGCATTTTGGAATGATTGTACAAAATTTAAGTGCTACAGAATGACTTCAGACTTTCTGTATTCTAAAAAAAAAGGGGAGGGGAATTTAAATACTTTTTGAAAGAGTGAAGCACCTATATAATCAGTCAACGTGTACATACATGTATTCTGCACATTTATATCAGTGAAAAGAACTCAACCCACAGGAGTGAATCTTTGGGATACATTTTTTCCTTTAACTTGATAGCAATTGCAATATGTGTTCTGAATTGTGATTAGGTTAAAAGCTGAGCCAATTTTTTATACCCTTGCCAAAGTATTGTCTGTTATTGCTTGTTTCACTTTACTGTTGCTTTTTGTCAACATTTTTATACTTACCAAAGAGCAAATAATAGTATTTGAACATTATTAATAAATCAGCATGACTGGAAGTCAAGACATTTTGCTCTCTCTGTAACTCAGTGACTAGTATATTGACATCATAATGCCTTCAGAAAATTTACAACTTTGATTTGGAGTAATGATTTTTTAAAGAATATGGTTTGCACCTCAAATACATACTTGTGGTTCTAACTGAAGCCTCTGTGAGTTGCATCTGTGAACTGGAGAAATGAAATTAAGCCTTGTAACTCAGATTAAATCCCAGTTTCAAGTGGTTTTTTTTATCCTGAGTGAAATATTTGTTATTTAATTTTAATGTGACTTGCAGTATATTGCAAATATCAGCTATAAAAGGAAATTCTGTAAAAATTTTGGTTTCCTCCTTGTGCTGGTTTTGGCTGAGAAGGGGTTAATTCTCCTCACTGTGGGGGTCGGCTACCTTTCCAGCTTCCCGCGCGCTCTGCCGCGTGGCGGGGGGGGCTGGGAGGGGCAGGGCCATGGCCATGGTGGGGGACGGCTGACCCCGACTGGCCAATGGCAGGTTCATTCCATACCATGTGACACCATGACCAGTATATGGAGGTGGGGGCAGCGCCAGCGCGGAGGCGGCGCGGCGTCGGGTTGGCGGGCGGCTGCGTCGCGTGCGGTTTGTTTCGGGGCTCGTTCCCCCTCTCCCCTCCCTTCCCCCCTCCCCCGGGGTTTTGCGCCTCTCGTTGTTCTCCTTTACATTGCATTTCTGTTGTTGTTTCTTTTAATCTTAATTATCAAACTGTTCTTATCCCAACCCACGAGTGTTACCCTTCTGACTCTCTCCCCCATCTACCGGTGGGGGAGTGAGCGAGCGACTGTGTGGGGCTGAGCTGCCGCTAAACCACGACACTCCTACAGAAGAATATCTGTTTTCCCAGTACCAAAGTGGGCAAGGGATGGCAGACCAGGAATTTCAGAAGTGCAGTAAGCACAACGTGATTATAAGGCCTGATGCTTGCAGACAACCCCTTGCCATTCAGCCAAACACATACTGCCCCAAAGTGGGACTAGAAACCAAATCTGCATCCTCCTATTCTCTAAGAAAACAATTGATCCGAAATAGGGAATATCAAAGTCTCTGACAGTGTTAGAAACCAGGACCTGGGAGGTATTTGAGATCAATCAAACACTGGGAGATGGGTAATGGCTGCATCATGAATATTTTCCAAGATAGGTTTGTTCTGTTCAAAGGCTGTCCTAGAACAATAACTGACTATTTGGCATTTTGCCGGGCTTATGAAAGCAGTTTGTTTTACCTGCTACGGAGATGAATTTACAAAGCGGTGCATTTCATAGCTTTACAGTTTTCTATTCCTGTGTGCTGGAGAAGGCGGTTCAAAGTTTCTGTTTCCTTTACAAACAGACAATCACAGAATCACAGAATAGTAGGGGCTGGAGATCATCTCATCCAACCCCCCCCCGCTTGAGCAGGCACACCTAGAGCAGGGGGCACAGGAACATGTCCAGGTGAGTTTTGAATGTCTCCAGGGAAGGAGACTCCACAACCTCCCTGGGCAGCCTGTTCCACTGCTCTGGCACCCTCACAGGAAAGAAGTTTTTCCTCATACGCAAGTGTAACTTCCTGTGTTCCAGTTTGTGCCTGCTTGTGCACAATGAATTATAGAATCAGTAGGATCCTCTTCTCTGTATAAATTGCTGCATAAAATCTGGTTACCTTGTGAATTTTTTATGTTTAAAGTTGTGCTTATGTACTAAGCTGTACCAAACTGCAGATTTTCATTATTAGTAAATAATACTAATTTTGCAGTCATTTACATGAATGAATTGTCATTGTGCTAGCAACCACTTTTCTTGATTAATAATGTCAGAGAAAAAAAAAATCATGTTGGAGAGCTCTTATCAGACTGACTATATTTTTATTTTAATGAGTTTTTTGACTGTATGCTCCTCACATTTTGAACTGGAAAAGGGGCAGCTCTGAAACCTGTCCAACTGAGCTGGCTTTGGAGGCTGCACGCTCTGTTCAAGCCAGTTGCCTCTGTCTGACCCTGGCAGCTAGCATACTGAGAACCATCTCAGTTTAGGACAGATCAAAATACTCCCTGTTTGTGGTATTCCTTTTTAGCTGAAGGGGTGCCTGACTACTAGATGAATGAAGTCAGGTGAAATATCACTAGCAATGTTATTTCTTGGATTAATTTACCTTCTTGCTGTGTTGTTTGACCCTATGCTGCTATCTACAGTTGATGCCAGAAAAATAAGGGAAATTTCTTTTGGATGTTCCTTCCTAGACACACAGCTGGCAAAGCTCATACCAGCTTTGTGTAACTAAGAGCGTTCCTTGTGCTGCTTTGCAGTTCTGATCGGTGTTTCTGGGTCTGTTGTATCTTGTTTATTGATGATCTGTCCAATCCCTTTTTCTTTAAAGCAAGAGGATAGAAAAACAAGGAAAGTAATATCCCTCATCAGTGGGGAATCAGTGTGTGTAGAATACAAAGCTATGTTGTTTCTAAATCCTGCAGGTTGTCTGATGCTCCAAAATGTGAAGTCATGGTAGTTATCTTAATGGTAGTATTATAAATATTACAAATATATTAGGGACAACATAAAGAAGGAGACTATGCAGGAAGGGAGTCTCAAGACAAAATGGGACTGCCGTGATGATGTACCTGGGCTCTGCTTATGCAGCCAGTAAAATGTGCCTCAGAATCAGAATAAATGACCTATCTTTTGGAGAGGTACCTAATCTTGTCACAGCATCTCCAGTGAATGATGCTAAAGCTTCCCCTAATAATCATTCCCAGCCCCTAATTGCCTTTACACCACTAATGGCAGGAGCAGTTTTATTTCAAGGTTGAACTGGTGCAGTTTTGTTCTGATTCCAGCCATGTGACTTTGCTGGCTTTTTGTGAGATTAAGAAGTCCCTTGCTATCAGATGCTGTTTCCGTATATAATTACCTATACACAATGATTGAGTCACCTCTCAACCTCCTTTTCAACAAGCTGAATAAATTGAACTTCACTTTGTAAGACTGTATTGATGGAAATCCCCAGAAACCTTTTTTACACATTTAACAATGTCAGGGCAGATGTGAGCTGCTCTGGTTGTCACTGATATATTTTCTTCTGTATATTCTTCCCAGCTATTGAGTTTGTACACATATTTGGGGAGATATAACACACCAAATACCCACTTTCAGAAACACCCCCCTCAAGGTAATTAACTGTACCTTAAAATAGGGGAAAATTGCACATTGTTTCACTGCACTTCTTGGAGCTGTGACTCCATCACCAGTGTTGGATTGACCATCTCAGTCCTGGGTCTCAACTGATGAAAAACAGTTTGTCTCAATAGAGGAAACAGCGAGCTACTTCCCTGTGGGGCATTAGCATCCAAGGCACCATATGGGCTAGTGTTTCTGGCTTTGCAGAGTTTTGCTAAATGGTAGTTGCTGCATTGAGTTTCTGCTTCAGTCCCATTCATCAGTGGGTATAAAACCAACTTTTTGCCATGGCTGAAATTTTGTTGCACACCTCTGATGGCTCTTCCCTCCTCCTTGCTCTGGGCAGGAAGATGGTGTTTTGGTAAGGGGTGGACAATTTTCTGCTCTGGGGAAGACACTCTCCAAGAACATAAAAAGTGAAATGCCTTTGAAACAGTGCAGTTAGTGCAAAAAACATAGCGGTTGTTTAGCTTTTGGGATCTTAATTTCCTGAAGAGCTGCCTGCACTGAGTGTGTTCTGGTTGGGACAGAGCTGGACCTTTCCTGTGATTATGGTGGTTCTAGTACCTGGCCATCCAAACTGAAAACAGGGAGTCTCCCCTGCGGTTTCAGTGAAACTTTCCAAGCAAGGATGTACCACTGAAGGAAGGACCAGGCGGGTAAAGGCCTGTGGCATGGATCCAAAGATGTCAACACTGCTGGGTGCTCATATGAATAATGATGGAATTTAGTTTTGACTTCTTATGAAAATCTTGAGTGTGTTACACCCACACAAATGTATTAAAAGTACTCAGGGAAGAAGGGAGGGAGAGAGTAAGATGGTAAAATTAAATATTCAAGATACTGGGAAGGGGTAGGCCCTGTCTACTCTATGCCTAAGTCCTCTGTAGTTTCTCACTAGAAGGCAGGTTTCTTTTTCTACTCTATTTTCTTTGGAGCTTCGTTCTCTTCCTCTGGCTGCCCGGGGTCTGAACCCTGTGTAGCATTCTCAGGTTTCTTCCCCCACGATTAGAAAAGCAACAAAGCTGATCCAAGCAGCAGCACTGCAGAAGCTAAGCAACATGAAAAAGCGACGCTACTGGAGACAACTAAAAATAACATGCATATACGCAGGCATTGGCAGCAGGTGTGAACAAAATTCCTAGTCAAATGTCATAAAGAACAATGTCAACCTTATGGAGCCAACAAAACCCAAAATCTGTTTCTACTGATAAGCCTTAAGAGAAACTCCACCTCAGCCTGTTATTAATACTCATGAGCGTCCTGAGTTTTTATTCTCTCAGTCCTCAGCTGTCTTCCTGCAAAAGATGATTTACATCTCAAACTAGCAGGGATTTTGCAACTACAGAGCAGTCAGCTTACAATGAGATACCGCTCTTGGGAGGAATTACAATGACTGCAGCTTTACTCTAACAAGAGCATGGGCTTCGGATTTGGAAAGAGGTGGGGAGACTGGAAGAATGGAGGAAACCATACGGGGAGAATTTTAACCTTCGGAGTATGTTGCGTAGAGTTTCCTGATATTGCAGAAACTCTGATTAAATCTGACTTCTACGCCTGAAAAGAACAATTTTAAAAGTGGTGTCTCATGTTACAAACTGGCAATGTATAAACATAGCAGCAGAAGTTTCAGGGTCAGAAAAAAGAGTGGAAACCACATTTGTACTCTCACTTGATTTTGACTGTAAGCTTACATGCTGTCCCTCTAGCTCTGAGGGGCTGGTGGGGCTGTGGTGGGACCATGCCTGCCTCTCTGGGAGTGCAGGGGGAAGCTGTGGGGTGGCAGAGTGAATCTGGAGCCTGATCAAGTTTCTGAATTGAGACATGATCTTCACTGTTTTCTTGTTTGCTGTCTTCAAGGTCTGCATTTCAACCACTCCACACCTGGGCAGCTCTCACATATCTATCAGCAGGGACAGTAGACTTTGTGAGCCAGAGATGCTCTGCAGAAGAGAAAGTCCTCTGCCTGCCAGCAGAACATTTAAAACTAATAAAAGTGTTATTACTGTCTCAGTAATAAAAATGATATGGCTTGTTAGCTGTTAAAATTGCATACTACAAAATTTACATGAGTCCATATAGTTGGGGTGTTATTAAAAGGCAGAGGTTGTTCTGTGTGTAATCTCTCCTGGTACCAGGGCTTGGTTCAGCTCTGCTAACTCCACAGGGAGTCTTTCCTGTACCCCCAGCTGAGCCTAAAAGGGAAACAAGAAAGCCTACTGATGGTAACCTGCTCTCCTGTAATAATTGACTGACCCACAAGCTGAGCTCAGATGAAGACTGTAGGATATGGCCCTTGCTCTCAGAGCAGCTGCTACAATGCTCATATGAACGGCTGTAGGCAGGGAGGGAGATGGTCACTGACACTCTGGCATCAAGCTATGCTGGGGCACATTCTGACAGCTTTGCTGCGCTTCTAATTATCTCCTATGAAGAGCTGGTGGGGCCAAAAGTGAAAGATTTCTGAGGACAGAAGAAGGGACTAAAGCATATGCTACAAGAAAGAAAGCAAGCGCAGAGCAGGGTGCCCAACACTATGTTCAGTCCTTACAAGTGCCAATACAATAATCTTCAAAGATACAGGCTGACAGGGTCCTTACCTATGGTGTTCAAACTGCAGCAGGCTAAACAAAGTGAGGTTTCATAGGAGAAATACATGCAGGTAGGGACTTAAGCAAGGAACCTATCCAATTGTGCAGAAGGGCTCAGCTTAAGCCCCCAGACTCTGCAGTGGGTCTGTCATACAGAAAGGTGCCTTCTGAAAAGCATGAGTGAAATCTCAACCGTGTTAAAATCCAGGGAGGTTTTGCCACTACTAATAGGATCTCAGAGTTCATTCCAGGTTTCTCCACAACAGGGCCACTGCCTGTCTGCAGGGGAGTAAAACTCACAGCTCAAATGGCTTTCGTACAACAGCAGTTATGAAATAGAGCAGAGAGGATTAAAGATCAGCAGCATTAACTCTAGGTAACTTTAATGAGCTCTGTTAATTCTAGGAAGAGTGAGGAGCTCAGCATTGTTCCTTACTGGGCTAGACAGAATAATGGTGTTCGCAGAAAAAATTAGCACCTTCTCAGACAGGAGGGCAAAAGGCTAAGGAGAGTGACTGTGCATCAATTTCACTCTCCCTGCCTCTCCACCTCATTCTTATCCATTAAATCTGAAATGGCTTTGTTTCCACTTTTTTTTTTTTTTTTAAATGCCAGGTTAATATTTTTCTGCCTCTTTTTCTTGACCTTTCATATTTTTGGACAAGGAAGATGCACTTTTCTGAGTTGGGGTGAAAACTTTGCTAACCTGCAGCGTGCACACCTACACCAAACTTTTGGAAACCAGAGGGCAGCTGTGCTGTGCCTATATAAAAGAGAGCATCTCAGAGAATTTGGCCCAGGGAACACATCTGATGGGGAAATAATTTCTCCCTTCTATTCTCTGCACAGACAGCTTTGGTGTGAAGGATCACCCCTGCATAGCTAGGAGGGTAAACTGTCTTCGTGGGTCTGAGCTAAACATGGACAGGACCCTATTGATTTCTATGGGAGCTGGTTGGGCTCATAAAGGCACCTTTGTAAGTATAATTTCCTACTCTGAGCTCTGATCACTGCTTTAAAATACTTGCAATTTCATTAAATCAGGAGTGCTTTTGAAGAGGAGATAGTCTTTACTAGTTCTGGCCTCATCTCTGGCTGCATGTTCTTGAACAAATCACACAGGTTGGAACCTCCTACATTGTATTTTTTGGTCCATTTTCAGGTGACATAAATGAATTGTTTGCCTCGCCAAGGTGTCAAACGGGCACAGGGTAAGGCTCCCATACTTTAAAACTAGGAGAGTTTATGTTCACTAGCAGACACAGAGACTGAAGGACTGTCCTATGTGTTCCATGCTGTACACATCCTAGGGTTATAATAGTAAGACATGCAAAAAGAGCATCCTTTGCAAAGGGACTGTGTGGAAACTCTCTGCTTGGCAGATGGAGATGGCACGCTTTCCAGACGGGGGGACCTGTGTGGTGTTAATGGGTTGAGGTACTACACTGCAATGCGGTTGTGAGAAAATTGATGCTCTGGGGGAAAATCTGGGACCCTGCGCCCACAACCAACGATGCGCTGCAGGAAACAGTGGCATGCCTCCGTTGTTCTGCGTGGTGCTTTGCACTGACAGGAAACTGGGGCAACATGCCTGTGCTGCACGCAGGTTTTACCCCATGATAACATCCAGAAATTTGCTGCTTCTTGGGTTGGCCAAGGAGAGGAGGGACAAGCTTTAGAGCACAGCAGTTGAAGTGAGGGCATCTACGCCCCCTTTTCAAGCAATGTACGTGAGGAAGAGGGTTTGAAGGAGTGTGGCAGCTGCTGACAGAAGAAAACTGTCCCTGCATGATTACAAGAAATGTCTCGATTTTAGCTTCTCTTACTGGGTCAACCTTACTGGAAGAAGCCAGCTGAGAAATCTCACAGGTGTTACTCCTCCAGAATAATAAGCAGGCCTTTGCCCCAGAGCAGCAGCACTAAGGAGCCCTTTTGGGTCACAGGGGGGTTGCTACAGCTCCCTGCTTCCCTGTGAAGATAGTAATGCCATTTCACAGCTGTCACATATTAACCAGAACTAGGACTGTCTCAGTGACTATATCACTCATCAGTGAAATAGGTATTAAATGTATAAACACACACACCTGTAGCAGCTCTTATTTCCATGCATCTGTAAGCACTATGGCTTGTGGTTGCTCTTACTAGAAGGTAAGATAAGTTCCCCTGGTCTGCACAAACAGCTCCTTGGCCGAGGGAACTCCATGTCTTGGATTTCTGGGAGGTGAAGGCTGCTGTCAGTTTAGGAAGTGCTCCCATGAGCTCTAGAGCAAAAGGTGAGTTTGCTCTTTAGTAGGTAGATGCTGCAAAACATACTGTGTGCTGCAAGCTTCTTGGAGGGAGGAGCTGGAGGAAACTTTGTGCATATGGAATCAATGCTAAAGCTTAACTTAGAGCTGGGAGAGTGGTCTTATCTGCCTTGCTGGGTACTGTACAGACCTTCTCCTCTGTGTTGTGTTCAAGTAGTTGGGGACAGATGGGAGTTGCATTGATAAGAGAGCTCCTGAAGCATTAACTGTCCTGACCTGCAGCAGGCACTGGGTCTGCAAATGTGTCTGGGCTTAGAAACTTTGCTGGGTTCAAGGTTAACGTTAGCTAACCTTTATGCAAGGTCACTGAGTCTTGGTGGGAAAGCCCCTTGAAAATGGTTGTACTTTAAATGTGACTGTACGGTGTCTGTGGTTATAGCTCTGCGTGTGTAATCGTTCCAGAATACGAGTGTGGTTTTGACAGCTCAATATTGTATCAGGAAGAATAGCAGCACGGGTATTATAGCTGGTTTGAAAATGTAGTAAATTTTATAGCTTATCTTGTTAAGTTATAACTATTCTACTCAGGGGATCAGGCTGTAACGCTCTGAGTTATGATACAGACTCTCATGAAATCTTTCTAGAGACCTGGTACAATATCCTCTGTTCTGTGTTGGATAAAAAGACAGGTATAAGCAAACCTGTGCAGGTGGCAAACATGACATACCTTCTTTCAGGTAGATATATGGAGATAAAAACTGAGATGACCCAAGAAAAGAAGTAAAAGTAACACTTTTTCAGATTTTGTGGAAAAATTTGTAGATTATGAAAATCCATCTCTGTGTAAATGGTTAATAAGCAGTCCATATTTAACCCCCAGCCCCCCACCTGAGGTGCATCTGGGCAGTGAGGATGCAGGTATGCTATGGCTGAGGGTAGTACAGCAGTGTTTCCAGCATGTCCTTCATCAAGCTGGAGCAAGGGCTCCAGAGTTTGTGTGTAAACATGTAAGCCATGTAAAACAACAGCTTCAATGGCATTTTTGATTACCAGCTTAGAGGGGAGGAAGGACTGCAAAATATTTGGAGGGCTGATGGTAAAGCAAAAAATACATGCTCTGCTGGAGAGCTGTAGGCAGTTACCAGAAAATGGTAGCAGATTCTTGGTTTTAGTTTCCTGATGTTAATCTTCTAGGATTTGGTGAGGTGCCAGTCATTGTACAGGTGTTGGTAACTTGTCTGGAGTGGTTAGTGGACTTCATGCTCCTTACCATCAAAATATCACTAAACTTGATTGAAATTAGTAGTATGTGGGTTACTTGCAACAACAACAACAAAAAAGAACATGCCTTAACAGTGGGCATAAGAAAGGAGTGGAAATGAGGTGTCAAGCAAACTGAGAATTTTTTTGAACAGATAGATGAGGCTCTTGGGGAACTTTTTCCCACATGGAAAGACATGAATTTCAAATTTATCTCCTTTTACTAAGTAAAAACAAACCCCAAACCAGAGACCTGCGAACCTGCTGCATGGGCTGGCTCTAATCAGACAAATCTTTTGCAGGTGCCCTCCCACTGATGTCAGCAGGGAAAAGCCTGCAGCTCGGGAGAGCACATCAGCCCCTGTATTTGAATCTGTCTTGATTCAGCCAGGCCCACTATGGATTTAGTTTTAAGCATGTGCTTGAAGTCCCATTGAGGCTTCATGTTGGCATGAGTGTAAGTACTGCTGGGATTTCAGCTCATGCTCAGATTGATGCTGGTGCACCTGGCTGCAGATGTGTGTGTGAATTGTGGCCTCTGAAAAACCATGTTTATATAACGAAATATCCTGATTTAGGAAAGGAGGAGACATAATATTTATTTGGGTACTGCAGGAGTCAGGTTAATCTGTGTGCATCCTTAAATTCTCTTACGAATCTTTGCAAGACTTTGGGGTGAAAGACCCCTGTGCTCAGACTGTAAGAGTACTGCCAGGTGAGGACAATCATCCATAAAGCAATTTTATTTATGTTAGGCAGGGAGTTATTATCAGAAAATGATGCCTTTAGACAAGTAATAGGAAACCTAAATTTATGCAGCATAACGGTTTTGAAGTAAGCAGACAGTCTAGACACCTACAGCAGTTATGTAAGGATACATTGAGGACTCATTAATATTTCACAAAATGATGAAATGTTATATATTAAAGTATTAAAATGCAATGTTAGCTATTTACTTGCCTTGCAAGGGAAAACAAACCACAGGAAGGCATCCTGTAGGAAAAAACATGAGGGTAGACTTGCAATTTACATCACCTGTGAGGCTTTGTTGGTATGAAAAGGTGTTAGATGAGAGAAGGGAAGCAGGTTTTCAGGGTCTCTTCTAGTTTTACAACCATACATATTTAAACTATATATTGCACCCTGGGATAAACTCACAACAACTTATTTGTGTGTATTCACACCAGCTATGACAGTCATGTTCAGAGGTCTGTTGCTGGCCTCCTGAAGGCAGAAGAATTACATACTTGTCTTCGGAGGTGTTGGCTCTGCAAGCATATGTGGCTGCTCAGCAGCTGAGAATAAAGATGCTTTAGTGGGATGCTGATATCTCAGCTGCTGAGTAGTAACTGAAGCTGATGGGGTTACTCCTGTGAATGACTGCTCCCTGTGTGAAGCTTTGGGCAGGGAAGGCTGAACAGTTTGTCTCTGTCCTTTTTGAGACACCACTTGTAGCATAAACCAAGCTTCATCCCAAGTGTAGGCACTTCTTCAGGCTACTGTAGTGAAAATGTGCCATGTTTGGAGTGAAATACCTTCAGCTGCTGTGGCTGCCTCCTCTCCAAATGGCAGGGAAAGTGACCGGGGAAAATACAGGGCTTCTTACTTATTTTTGCTTTACTGGTGATTCACAACAAAGATTTGTCAAAAAAGACTAAGACCAAGCTGATAAAATTAATTGGTATCTGTGGTACTCACTTTGCCCTGAAATTAGATCTCTGATTTTAAAAAGTGAGTTAGATTTAGGTTACTGGCATTAAAAATGATGTTTTCTTTTGTCTGAGGCATATAAGTATAAGAGCCTTTGCTATATATTGTTATTAAGTATGGGATCCCATCCGTGCAGCCTTTAAGGGATTCAAAGTCCAGATCTAATTTTTACAGTATTGACCCATATCTAATGCCAGGTCCTATAACTTGCTCACTTCCCCAGGTAATGATGGAGGGAAAGTAATGAAATATTAATGTTTTATTATGTTTTGGGCAGCCTAGGGTTTCTTAATTTCTGATTTTTCTAAACATTGATTCAGTTCAAAACCATCAAAGGCTACTGCCTGTGTCATATACCTAGTGACACATGTGTGAGTGCCATGTACAAACAGCTGTCCCCACCTGAAGGGCATGGAGAAATCATCAGCTGAGACCTACCATTTTAATTTCATTCAGATACACTGAATCACCTGTTTTATGCAGAGATCTGGGAAGAGAGTTATCCTGTACTTGTTCCTAGATGTTACATTTGTTTCTCAAATGAATTTTTGCAAGGGCAGTTGTACGTTCAGAATAAGACAGCTGCAGGCTTTAAAGCTGTGATATTCTGAGCATTGGGTGCTTAGCTCACTCTCCAAATCCCTTCTATATCCCTTTGAAAAGCCAAACATCTCAGGAAAGTTTCATATACATAGTTAAGCTAAACGCCATTAAAAAAAAAACACAACCAAACAAAACAGAAGCAACAACAACAAAAACCCCAAACAAACAAAAAACCAAACCACCAGAAAATATGAATAAAAAGCAATCTCTCATTTTGGCTTTGGAAATCCACTCTGTAAGCAGTTAAGAACAGTTAAGAACCTTCTTAAATAGGCCTTTTCTCAGTAGGTCCTGAAACACTGTACAAAAGTTCAATGTCATCGACTATTTTTTAGTTAGAAATGGAGGCAGTGCAACTTCTTCACCTGCCAGTTGCGTGTGTTGCTGGCTGCTGGAGCGAGGGACGTGGTGACTCTGGTTATAGGTCACTTGGCCATCAGAAGGGAACTAGCCGGTACATCAGGCCCTGCAAACAAGAGCACTCACTGTCAGTAAATTATTTTGATTTTTATTAGCAGTTCCAAATAAAAATAATTAAAGCCAACCTCTCAATACATAGAAATGATGGGATTGCTTAACTGTGATACACTTCTAGTTTTACTGGGGAATGGCTACACTGAAATCTTCTAGGTTACACATGTGTGTGAGATTAGATTAAAATAGTGGTGGTGAGTCAGCCCTTAAAGAAAATAATTTTGATGGGAGAGGAAAAACAGAGTATATCTTAGGTTTTGTCAATGAGTTCCTTTGAAATGGTGGAAGCATTTATATAATTTTATTTTTATAGCTCCTGTAAGGCGTTTTAATCAGTGTTTCAAAGTGTTCTGTAAAGTGCTTATGCAGACAACTAATATTGATTAAAATCAAAGCCTCTTATTTGAAGTTGAGTTAAGGCATGCCAAATATGACAAGAGGCTGTTACTCTGTGATTGATAACACACTTTTCAATGGCTAACATTGGCCTAGAGCTGTTTAAGAAATTGATCTTAGAGTGCATAAACATTTTATATGACCCATTGCCATGTTCTAGATAACTTGGTATTATTAATTTATTGTTGTTTTCATTTCATAATAATGGAGATAAAGTTGTGGTGGCTTTAATATGCAAGCAGCTTGTGAATAGACAGGCTTATTATATGTATGGAGGTATTGGTATAGTTTTAATTTCACGTCATACATCTGAGCTAACACCATACATATGTATGTGCATTTAAATCCCAATGTAGGTTGTGCTTAAAACTGCTAGGTAGACAAATGAGGATTTCAACACTTAATTCTATAGAAGATGCTCCTCAAACATAATTAAATCTGATCTCTCTTACTTGCAGACAAATGAATAATTCATGGAGTTTAGGCATAATCAGGTTATGTGTTTTCTGAAATTCTCAGATGATGTGCAAAGGTTAATTTTTATATTACAACCATCTAAGCTTTTCTGTTTTTATCTCCAACATGAAAATTCAGGTTGCCTAGGCTACCATATTAAAGGGGCAGAAAGGTTCAGGATATGTATACATCCTCTTTACACAGAGTCAAACACATCCTAGTATTTATTTAATCCAAAAGATGTATGGATGTTTAGGTCTGAATAACTATTTTCTCTTAAAAAATAAGAGGTACAGCGAGGAGAAAGGGATGGGGCTGGGGGGAGCCAAAGGGGGAGTGACAGGGAATTGGAACTGAAAAACTGAGGAATGGCAAAGGAGAAAGGAAGAGAAAATGATGAGGCTGGGAGGAGCAGCTGATGCCTGGCGGGGTTAAAGAAACCTGATGTAGATAAAGAGGAATTAAACGGATCAGCCAGTTGCACACATGTAGCAAACAAGGATTACAAGGGCTGACAGGGATTTCTTCCCCCCTCACCGTGTGCTGCCAGGAGTCGCAGCCAGGTGTTTTGAAAAGGTTGCGGCGGGTTTTGCCTCTGCAAAGTGGGAAGGGGGAGCTCCCCCCACCGCATCCCGGGGAGGGAAAGGGGGTCCCCCACCGCATCCCGCGGCAGCCTGGGGGAGCTCTTCCCACGTCGGAGAAACAAAAAGCCAGCGGGGCCAGGTGCCTGCTCGGAGCGAGCCGTGGCAGGGTGGGGTGTGATGCCCCCCATCGCTACCGGGTATCACAGCCCTGTGCCCTTAGGTGGTCCGTAGCCAGAATTACCAGCTGATCCCCTTCTCCCCCAGAGCATCTTTGCTCGGGTTCTCTGCTGTGCTTTCACTCAGCATCTTGGCTTCCTTTTGTTCTCCTTTCTGCTCCTAAAAATCAAGCGCTTCAGGAACCACTTTCCACCACAGACTGGATTTTTGAAAATATTTTAGTGAGTCCCCAGTGAAAAAGAAATCGGTGATTTTGCTCAACTAAACAACATAAAGGTCTTCCTTCTATCAGTGATGCATAATAACATGAAAGAAATTATTCTTTTTGTTCCAGTGAGTATTATCTCTGGGATACTTGCTTGAAATAGCAGCATGCTCGATATCTTAACGGGTGGTGGTGGGGGGAATGGGCTTTGCAATAGTAAGTCTCAGCGCGTAGCTCCGACAGCTGTTGCCATGCGTGTTATGAAAACCCAGTTTTCTTTAACATGCTGTGCTAATTTGCAGTTTTCTAGCAGCTGTGCCATGAGAACCACCAGCTCAGCCTAGTCTGGGATCCCCAGCTGTGGGTGGGGATCTTAGCCTGAAATTAATCTGGCCTTGTTTGTGCATGGGAACATAGAGGCATTTAACCCCTGGAGGGGGTGGTGTTCCGTCTTTCCCGTGCGCTAGCTTTAGAGGGTTCTCTGTTCCGTGTGCGGGTGTTACGAGTGCTAACACGACATCTTTCTTCCTCTGTCGTCAAACAGGCCAGGAGGAACAAGAGGCTGCAACTGAGTGGTTTTAACTGTGCTGTCACCAATGTGGTTTTATGTTTTGCTGCCTTTGTCAACATGTTGGGTGTGTCCACCACCATCTCCTGTTCAAACATAAACTTATTTTTAGGATAGTCTTTACTTCTGCCTGCAGACTCTTGCTAACTGAAGCTGGCAGCATCCAGCCATGCACAGAGTGCTTCTCTCAGTGCTCAGAGCTGTATTTGCACTCAATGTATTTGCCCAATTCAGCCGAGCTCCACAGTGAGGAGCACTGTCAGCCAGGGTCTGTCTTAATTTTCATGAAATGCACCTGTACTGATTCAGTCCATCTTTATGGCAGCTGCTTGTAGAAAACTGTTGTCTCAAATCCCTTTCTGACTGGATAATTTCTTGAGTGTATGTTTGGCTAAGAAGGGGCTGAGAAAGGGGAAATGCCTGCTTTGCAGTTTGGTGACTTAATTATTAGGATTTTTTTTTAATTTCTTATGCCTATTGAACTATTTTTGGGTCACCAAAATTCCTGTTTCCTGTCAATCTGATGAGTCTCTTTATGAAGAGGCAAGATTCTTGAGCATGTACTGCTATTGGAGTAAAGCTTACAGTTTTCATCCTGACCAAGCAGGGTTCTGAGTGTTCAGTATAGTGCTGACATATCTGGAGAAAAGAGAAGCATTATATGCATTTGTCACAGGCTTTGTTTTTCTGCTTGCTGGATGAGTGTTTCATGTCAGACAAATAGAATATGCTGTATCTGTTAGGCATGTGGCAGAGTGCTCCTCCATGAGATGTACCATCCACATTAGTATTGAAGTTACTTCCTTCCGACACAATACCACCATATCTACCAAAAACCAGTCTCTGGACTTTTGCATACTGTAGACTTCTAGAAACATGTTGTATTCTGTACTTTAAATACCCAGGGTGCCACTGCTGAAGTCCACCACACCCGTTCTCTGAAATCACGGGTCTGAGGCTTAAGGCTGAGTAGTGGCAAATCAGGCTGAACACAGCTCCTGTTCCTATAAAACTTATTTGGATCGCTTGTCCTGATGAGCATAGGAACCACAGCTCGTGTGCCGTCTCCTGCCTTGCATTGCACCATGTTAACACTGAAATGTGATAAATACCTTGTTTAGTGGTGTTATCTTTTCCCTTATGGTAGGGCTAACAGCAGCCAGTCCAAAACTCATTTGATTGCTGATGGCATTGCAGCAGGGGGTCTTTGTGCACAGCTTCTCATCCCACGGGAGTGCTTCCAGAGCATCTGCTTACACTGTGAGGGAGCAGTGGCTGTTGGTGGCAGTCGCAGTATGTGGTGGAGGGCTGCAAGGTTACAGGGTTCCTCAGACCAGCTGTTTGTCAGGGTGCTGTGGGTGTTCCGGAGCCTTGTCGTGCTCTAATGAGCTGCGCTGGAAATGTCTGTCCTTCTTCACAGTCTAATTTAATTAGATGGGAAAATGGCAGTAGGGGCTGGCTTAAAAAAGCCCCCAAACAAAAAACCCACAACAAACTGATACTATGAAAGGAGAAACAGGCATTAAACTGATCTCTCAAATGTGTTTTCAGATGTTGGCATTTTATAATAGGCCAGTGTTAGAACTAAAACCTTTCTACAGAGAGGCAATGTAGGATAATTTGGTGAATTGCCTGCTGTTGCTAATCCAAGTGGGTGTGAAAGTTGTTGCATTGGATTATCCATTTGAGCAATGCTAGTGTATTATCTGTATCACTTTCATTTTCTACATCTGGCTGTTCGTGTCTGGACCTTCCCTGTCACTTCTCTAGGGCTTGGTGTGGTCCTTCTAAGAGCGTGTTCATTGTTATTAACGACTCTTCTCCTGCCCAAGTGGAAATTCTGTGTTTTAATGGCCCGGTGCCTTACTGTCACTGCTTTTCCATGACTAACTGAATCTTCCTCCTGGCACAACTCAGTGGCTATAATGAATAAGGCATATAAGGCGTTAGCCTGTTGAGTGTCCCATATTATTGCAAGAAATCATTTACTGCCTTGCATCTGTGCTTTCTAAGTGAAGCCATAGGGAAGGCTGAAGATCAAAAATTTATTTTCCATTACATTTATGCTGAATAACATTAGCCTAATACCTTGCACAAACAGGAGAAATCACCTCAAATGAAAATATGTGATCTGTTCATATGGGCATACGATAGGGTTATGACAGTAGAAAGAACTGAAAGCTTCCCTGCAGTAGCCTAGCTTTCTGATCAGTAGGCATGTACTATAAATGAGGATGCAGTCAGAGAATATGTTTTTGGTTTCTTTCTGGACAGCAGTGTTAAACTTCTATTTTGTATCAAATTTTTCTGACTGGCAGGAAATAAGTGTCTTTGCTTAGAAAACAACCACATCTCCAATATGGAATTAGATAATGAAGGTCCAAGATGAAAACACCTTTGAAGGCTGAATTAATAAGCTTCCCAGTGAATTTTCCATTTCAGTCCTGTTTCTTAGAAAGGCATGTCACAAATATACCTTTGGCTGCTGTTATAGGATGGGGTAGTTTTTCTTTGGCAGGAAAGGGAATGGAGGGAGGAAAGTGAAGGATATTAAGATTAAGAATCCGAGAATGCTACAGGGAGGAAGCTTGCCTTTGCAGTCCTCATGTGTGTCATGAAATGTTCTCTTACTAATTGTGTCTAATGGTAATGTTTGCCCTGTTCAATGAATGAATAATTACTTAATATTCCTTTTTGTTTTCCTCATTCAGTTATGATTCAAGACCTTTCTGCATTGTGTGTCTGTGCCCTGGCAAAAAAATAAGTTTTCATGGTACCCTAAGATGCTGGAGAGCAAGTTGCACAAACATTATTGTATGCATCTTCAGCGAAACCCTGTGAAACAGCAGAGTCCTGTTTTGCACTCCAGGAGACTTAGGGGCTCTCATTACTTGTTAGGTTAGGCTGCTGCGCTTTAGGTATCTAGAGTCTTAAGTTAGAAATTATGCTGAAAATGTTGCACCTAGCAAGTGTGTTTAACTGATCCTCTGCTATGTGGGCATCTAGCCAAGAGTCAGATGAATTTCTTCCCCTATTTATTAACCAATTTCTGAGTTTAGTTAGCAAGACATAATAGAGCAATGCCTCAGTTAATGCAGGAGCCTTGTTGAAAAGGAGATATTGATAAGAGCTGTGGTGCCATGCACATGTGCCTAAGGGGCTTCATCTTTTAATGCTTGACTTAAGCTCAGATGTTCATTTAAGACTTTTGATCTGAAAATAATTTCAAAAATTTAAAAAAAAAATAATCCCCAATCCAAAACAATGGAAAACTGTGGTGTGCCAGGAGGTTCTTGCCCTTATGGCCATCTTGTAACTGAAGAGCTGTTTGAAAAACAATGGTAACAGGATATTGAATCACTATATTTGACTCCAGCTAGAGGAAGATAAAATATAGTCCCTTCCTTGGAGATTAGGTTTCTTATTGATTCATTCCTAGCAAAAGAAAATAGAGATTTGGTGGTCCTAAATTCAGCTGAAGGCTTTGGAAAGGAGTGTGTCCAAGTTGTTAGACCCTCATAATATCATAAGCTGTCCATAAGACAGGATGCAGTCCTCCAGGAGGTGGGGTGGTCTGCGTTTCTGTGTGTCACTTGGCATGGATCTCCACCTGAAGTTGCCCTCAGCTTGTTTACTCAGTCAGCTTCTGTCTCCATGGCAGGAGTGTCCTTGTGGTCTTCCCCAGGAGCTTGTATCCAGCAGTGCTCTTGCATCTCACTGGGATCAGCTTCTCAATCCTTTGGTTCACACTGTTCATTCACATCTTCCCTCTTGCCAGTCTGGAGCACCCACCTTCCTGCTGTGCCCAGCTGCAGCTATCAGACCTTTGCCTACATACCCCACTCAGTGCTGCTGTGTGTGACAATGAGCTTTACCATATAAGGTGTTTGTGAATGATTTTGCCATGGCCCCCCTCAATAGTATGTATAAAATACCACTTGCATATGAAACAGGATCATGTGTGTTTGAGGGGTACTGGTCCTGTAGCTTTGGTTAGGCAGAGAGAACTGCCTGTTCTTACCTGAAAGGAGGGAAAGGACAAATGTGTCCATATCTGAATGACAGAACAGCCCAGGAGAGCAACTGAGACCACTGAAGTTAGGGGAGAGACTATGCCAAGTGCTGTAGGGTTAGTGAAATATAAGGAGAAATCTGCCAGGCGTGTTGAGCCTGAGGAAGTACTGTAAGAACAATGCAGCCACATGATTTCTTCTTTTCTTGAAAGAGTAGCCCAAGGCTGGGGCTTGGACTGAGGATCTTGGATTAATCCTGTTGTAGTTTAGCCTTGGAGGGAGCTGGAAAGGACGTGGAGGCTGTGACCAGCATTTGTAATCTGTTTTTACATGGATTTCACTGGAAGGCCAAGTCTGCTGATTGCACCAAACTGTCCTTGCAGTAGCCTAGACATGAGGTAACGCCTAATGTCACAGCACCTGAATAAGGGAAGGGACCAAGTCCCTTAGTGTAGCACATGGGATTTCGTACTCCCTGCTCACATGCACTGCCACAAAGCCAAGATAGGATTGCTCTTTCTTCTCAGAGAAATCTGCCTCCAGACTATGGTAACATTTGCAGTGTCCAGCACACTGGATTCGTACGTCTTGGGTTTGATACTTTTTCTTAATTATTTTTTAATGCCTTATTAGGGAGATGCTGCCCTTACCTGTCTTTAGAGTCTGGTTTGTAACAAATTGCCTTTGTTTCTACGTCTATTTTTAATGCCAGATGCCCGTAGCACCCAATAAATGAATTGCCCATTGTCTGCAGACCAAGGTACTGTAAAATAAAATCTTTGCTCTTCTACGTTGTATATGAGATATTTGTAAAAAAACCTATGTCTGCTTTTAAGCATATTTGTTTTAGCTGTCTTTAAATACATGAAATAAGATGTTTATATATGAAAGTATATTCAATTTCTCAGTATGTCATCCAAGAAGGAAAGTAAGTGATTCACCTGGACCGTGATGGAAACAAAGAGATTCTGATATCCCCACAGAAAGCACATGGACAAAGCATAAACATGTATAATGGCTCCTTGATTTGAGCTCATTTGATGTGAACTTAGCATTTCAAGACTTGCCCTGCATTGTCTGTTTTAAGTTTGAACCTTTGTTTTCACTACTTGATCGATTTTGGCTGTGGTGAATAAATACATGAGCAATAACATACAGCAAGGCTTGTGTTTATTGGTAAGAGAATTAAAGTCACACGTGATTGAAAGCAAGTATGTGGGGTGAATGACTGATGCCTACCAAGTGTGTGAGTTAGGACAAGGAACAAAAGGACGAGGAACAAAAGACCTTGTGTAGCATGCCCAGAAAAATGTGTAATTTTGTCTGAGACCATGCAGATGCCAACAATACCTGTGAGAACTGTCTCTCTTCTACTGTGACATTATTTAGCAGAGAATAACTTTTGGTAGTCCTTATTTAAGGAGCTGAAGTGTTTTTCTTTGAAAGGGAAGACAGGAAAGCCATGTTAGCAGCTGCTTCGTAGGGGAAGAGAGCTTTTAAGTGGAACGTTTGGCTTTCACTGGACACAAGAAGGTGGAGCTGTTGCTGCAGGGAAGCTGGACATTAATATAGGCTCTTGCTGCTGTGCAAAGCTGGTAGATGGGATGGAGAAAAGGAGGACAAGCAAGAGTGATATTAAATATGACCCAGTCAGGATAAAAGATGGTTGTTTAATACTACTGCGGAGTCGCTGGGGAGATGGATTTGGGTGATGCTGCAGATGAAGGCTGTGCACTTTGACGCTGGGCCCAGTTGCCAGTTTTAGTGTAGCTCTAGACCAGTTGCATAGGTCATAGATGCCCTCCTGTGTTGGCTTCTCATGACTGCTGCTCTGTGTGCAGCGTAAGAGATGCTTAAAGAGGGAAATGGTTGTAAGCTCTTGCAGAAAGTGCCCTGCTGCATGTAAAAGATGTAAAAGATTATGCATATAAACGCATAAAAGAATTTTGTGGTGAAGCGTAGTCGCTGCCTCTGAGTTGACATTAAATAATAGAAACACTAGACAAATCTTTTATGGGAAGAAGGTGATATCCCAGAGTCCACTATGTGTTAAAGGTTGGTAAGTAACTGCAGAGCTCATCTATGTGCTGCAGTTAATGCTGTAAGAGGCAAGTATATTTTCCATGTCATATGGACATACCCACACTAGAAAAGCAGGGAAGCAGGTTAACTTTTTGGGTCACTTATTAAGGAAACATGAGTTTCCCCCTCTTTAATAGTATTTTCGGAGGTAGATAAATAAGCCAGGGGCAAAACCGTGTTCTGCTTATGATTTGCGAGGAGGTGACTAAGCATGTGCATGTATCAAAGCTTTATTCCAGACTTGAAAACAATTTGCTTTCAGTATAAAATATGCATTGATCTTACAGTCTTCTTACACAGAAGCCTGTGGCCCTAAAGCAGGACCTATTTGCAAGATACTATGGGGATAAAAATATATTTTTGTTCTCTAGTTGTAAAGAATTTACAGTGTAGTTCACTTAGAATATTTATGAAATAACAAGATTAATTTCTTGATATATTAAATCAATATACTACACAAAGATTCAAGAGTGTGTAAGAAGAAAACAAACAAATTTAAAAAAAAAAAACAAATGACCAACAAACCACCCAAAAACTGGACTCTGAGAAATTAGAAGTCCTACTGGGCAAAGGTGGAGACACTAAAACCTACTTGTGTGAAAGTTGTTTTATTTCTGTGCTTATGGTATTTTTTTTTTATGTGTGTGTTGTTTTTTTTTTTTTTGTCAGAGTGCTCATTTAGAGTACTTGGTTGTGGATCTGTAAATACAGGAAGCATAGTTTTGCCTGCCAAAAAACTTCCTTAAAAATCTTCTCCTAGGTAACCAGGATAGTCCAGAAGTAAAACCTTGAGACAATTTTTTGTGCTTGCAAGCAAGAGAAGCAGACATTAAATTGGCATGTTATTTGTTTGCATTATCTAGGGTCTCTGAAGCAATTACTTTTGCATATGTTAGCAAGTCTGGAAGTCTTTCAGTTTGCATATTTACAGGGTAGAGACAATAGCCGCAGGGTGTGATCCTTGAAGCAGCTGAATTAGTACAAAATTGACAGGATCAGGCCTCTGCTGGTGCCTGTAGTGGACACACTTACCAAATTTTTTTTTTTTACCATTAAAAGCTAATTTACTTCCAGTGATAGCCCCTTCATCTCATTTATCTGTCAGTAAGGCTTGTGCACAAGTGTTGTCTATGGCAGCCTCTAGGTATTTAATATTTTACCCAGGTACTTTCATTGCCTGGGCTGGTAATACTTCATTAGAACTATAGTGACATTTTTCCCTTTGCTCCAGAGATTGTTCTGGCTATTTTTTCTGCACAATAGGTTTGTTTTATAAGTGGCTGATAACAAAGTAGATATTGCATTTAGGTGATTATATGTGTACAATCCAGAAGCTCTCGTTTTGCCTGCCTCATTTCTTCATTGAAGTACACAGCAGGTAGATCATTCAACCAGTGGAGGCAGTCCTAAGATTTAATTGTCTTTCTGCTGGAGGACTCTGAATGCATGTTTTCCAATTCTGAATAAACCTGGCTATAAGGAAGCCTGAAATATGCTTCTCATACTCCCTTTCTTGTGGAGAGGTGCCCTTTATATAGGATACTGAAGTACCAATTTGTCCGAAGAGCAAGAGAATTGCTACATAGTTGAATTGTTCAGGCACTCCCTAGAGAAAGGAAAACCTTGGGTCAAGTCCATCAGTATGGCCTCTGATGAACAGATGAGTGTATGGGTATAGGCCACAGGTCTTGCATCCTCGCCGGTAAGGACCACAATCACTAGGCATCAGAGTCAGGTTTCCTCTCCAGGGAGGGAGGAACTGATGTTTGGTGTCTCCTGTCCTCAGTGAGCATGGTAAGGACTGGCTCCTGGACAGAAGGTAGTGTTATCTGAACTGTCCAACTTCTCCCACACTTAATCTTTATTGCTGATGTTTTAGTCTGTGGAGAAAAAAGAAGTAAGAAAATGGGGGGGGGGGGGGGGGGGGGGGGGCAGGGCGGGGAATGATGATCCAATTTAGATAAAAAACGGATTGTAGGAAGGCATTGCAGGCAGGTGGATGTAACACCACTCTGATGCTTTCTGCCCTGCAGCAGGGTCATCTGCCTTCATTTAAAATAATGATCTTTATTCTGAATTTCAGATGGAAACTGAAGCCAACTAGGAAGCAGTGTGCAATCAATTGAGAACAGATACAGTTTGCATCTGTGTTGTGCACAGGCAAATATGTGGGCATCAATATTTCATTAAATCAAGATCAGTGCTTGTGTGGACACTTTGATTTCAGATGTTATTTAGTTTAGAGGTTTTTTTGGGAGGGAGGGGTCCTTCTCTTAACATTTGCTGCTGTGAGCACATAAGAGCACAGGCTGTCCCTCAGGAGAGGGAAAGGAAAGTTTTGAGGAGGGTTCCTACAATTATTTCAGTATGTTACAAAAATGAAGCAAATCCTGGGGCAATGGAAAAGAAAGCTGCAAGGCTGTAATGCCCTGTACCCTACTGGAGATGTGACCTCACTTCCTTCAGCCAAAGAAGGGACGTGTGGTACTTGCCTTTCAGATAAATGCAGGTGATGGCCTGACTTGTGTAAAGGATTCATGGCTGTTGCTTCCCTCTGGTCTGGAATTAACACCTTAACTCTGATCCTCATACCTCTTCTGTGTCTGTCTTGATGAACAGCCAAAGAAACTCACTACTTGTTTGCCAAGTTTTGTGGATCCTACACACAACCAGCTTCCCATGTCTGTTGGAAATAGGATTTGCATATAAAGTGGGATTTTTAGATTCCAGTAGATTTTTGTGGTACCTAAAAGTTAGGGGTTGCAATTCCCTGCAGGCATCTGAGCTTCTGGAGGGACAAAGCGCTTCTAAGCCCTATAAACACAAAGCTCCATATGTACAGTGAAATCCTATAGTTAATCTGGGATTTAATCTTCTTTTAAAGAATAACCTGGTGCTTGCAAGCATTGTGAACTGGACCATAGATCAATGATCTTCTTGGCAAACATGAAGCAAATTGAAACCTCATCTCTTTGCAGTGTGTCTCACCAGCTCTCTGCCTTAAGACAAGAAGGTGGCAGTGAATGTGAGTGCAAGAGACGCAGGATGTGCTGTGCACAGGGCTCTGATCTTACATCCATCTGCCTGCTTTTGCAGCCTGCTAGTACTATGGGAGACCATGGGGTATATCTTTGGCAGAAAGGAAGTTAGTCTTGCTATACGTCTACTTATCTACAGTTTTAGGGTGAAACCCACTCATTTGCTGATGAAAGCAGTAGAGAGAAGATGCTCTGACATGATAATATTGGTCATTTGCTGCAGGTAGTACCTGGCCTACTGGGCTACCCAGTTTCTTGCTGAGGTAGCTGAAAAGACAGTGACCCCAGTGAAAGGTGCCCTGGTAAGCCTGGAAGGGAAGGCAGTAGGAATTTGGATGAAACATTTAAAGCTGTTTATCTCTGAGCCCAGAAAGCTGAGGTTCTGAGGTCAGCTAAGCCAGCCAAGTGATGAGACAGTTTAGCACCAAATCCCTGTGCTTTAATTTAATGCTGAGCCTATCTCAGTATGAAGCCTGGTACCCTCTTCTTTTTCAAGGAGCATAGAGGTATTAGGATACCACCCATGGGGTGATGGAGAGTAGGTTCACCAGGCATGGCGAATAAGAGCAGATGAGCTGATCTCATTGCTTTCTCTCTTCTCTCTGAGGGTGCTGCTGCCATGTGCTGAATCCATTATTCAGGTTTCATAAATTAGTGATTGATTAATTGAAAGCCTTATTGAGAGTCCAGGAATTCACTAAAAACCATAGTCCTTTCTTGGCTGAAATACTTGCTCAAATACCAGTGTAAGGAATGAAGCTGATTTTCTTAGCCATTTCTGCTAAAGAATGCTTTCTTCATTTGGGATGGAAACAGAATGAAGAATAACCTCTGTTCTGCAGACATCTTCATATGAGAGAGAACAAAATTATTCTAGCCTGTTAGCAGATGTAGCTGTGTCGTATACATTGAACAGGGTCATGCTTGCTTTTGCCAGCATTGGTGCTTGCTTGTGTATTGAGAGAGGAAAAAAATAATTACCCATTAAATCCAGTTACTACAGTCTTTATGGACCATTTCTAAATGTGGCATACTTAATAGACCATTGGAAATTCTTCCTTTTTATTACAAGTATCCTGGTTTTAAAATGTGACCTTTAACATTTTCACAGCTATGATAGATATGGTGTTTTAGCTTGTTGGGAGGTATGCAATATTTCTAGAGGTCCAAATGATGCTTAAGCCAAGCGTCTTAATGGAGATGCAGATAACATGTAATTACCAACCTGAAAAGTGTTCCAACACAATGAATTATTCTGAGGTGGGGCTTTTGCGCTAGATCTCCCAGTACATTCAGGCTTGTATTATTCTGCATGTGATTTAGCGGCACTTGTAATCAGTCATCAGTCACTGAATGGGATGACACTGCCAGAGTTTGGAAATGCAGAAGCTGTGTTTTGTGTGGTGCTTTTGGTGTTCAGTCCCTGAAAGTGGAGCAACTTGGGTGCTTCTGGCTCACCCTGTGGGAGTCCATCTTGTATCACTACTGGCCCAGCTGGGGCTGTGGAAGATGTAGTGTGTCCTAGCCTAGGTGGGACCAGGGAGGATGTATTTTGGGGTCATTACCTCCTCCTCAGTCGCAGGCTGTCTGTCCATGAGGCCAGCCTTGTAGAGCTGGGACTGGCAAGGCTCAGATCACACTTTTAAATTTTTTTTTTTAATTTTTTTTTTCACTTCCAACACCCAGGGACATCTTGGTGCTGTTTGGGAACTATCTATTCTTTGGGGTTTTATAATCTTTCATTTTGTTTGCTTAGCCATGCTTGCTTCAGAAACAGCTTTGTAGCTAACCTTCAGCTCAGAGCAGCCTCAGTGCAGGAGAGACATCCTGTTGTTTATCTGTCTTTCAGATGTAACAGTTTCTGAAACTGGCTATATAGCTTACGTTTTATCCCCTGACTTTAGTACTCACAAGATAATTTTAATCAGAATCTTTCTAAATCCCAAATAATAGAAAGGGAAAGCTGCATCAAGGCCGTGTTTGCTTCCCAGAGCCCAGTGCTTGCTGTCTTGGACTGAATTTTAAATATGTATACATCAGCAATGCTGGTGGTGTGCTACACTGACTGGAGTGCAGAGCAGAGTTGCTTCTGAGGAAGATAACTTTATGGGAGGGAGGCCAGGAACAGCCATGAATAAATGCTTGGATGTGTTTCTGGTCTAGGATATTTACTGTATAATGACTCTATTCTATACTGAAAAAGAGTATGCAATAAATAACTTCTGCCAGTAAGTACGAATACTTCAAAACCAGCTATTCTACTGATTCTCAGAAGTAAGAATATGCTTTCTTGTTCATGCTAGCTTATTTTTTTTTAGAACTGTATACATTTACAGTGTTGACTGGCCATACGTAGCAAGAAACATGTTTCTCATCTTGTCAACTCTTTTCCTCCTGGCCTCTCAGAGCTCAGATTTCAGACCCCATGTGCTCGGCAGGATCTTGAATTTGTTATGCTGCTTTTTGTGCTTGGAATTGCATTTTTAATATTTTGGCAGATGGTGTTCAAACACTTATGAGTTTTACACCCACGGTTCCCCTGGTGCCAGTTGGGCATTTCTTCTGAGGAACATTTTTCTTTTCTAATTACACCATACTGCAGGTTTTTTTTTTTTTTTTCTCTCCTCCAGCAGTAGCATATTTTGTAGTTTTGGATATGTTACTACTATCCTATGGTTTGGAAGGTGGAAAGCACCGACCTTCAAAACTGTTGCTGCTGTCTTCTCTACCCTTTAGGTTCCACTAATGTAAAACTTTACTCCATTAATGTTTTGCAGCCTGGTTTGCAGCTTGTGGTGCATCTCCAATTGTTCAGTTAAAATAAAGGAGAAGAGATTAGAGGTACTGTAACTGTGTTTTGTGGACAAAGTCTCAGCTGTATAGGTTGCCTACTGAATAAATAAGCTCACAAGCTAAATCTATCAGAGCACATTTAGATAGGAAGGCGGGGGGAGGGAAGAAGGGCTTATGTTGGAATACAAAGAATATAGAAATGAGGACATATTTTTTCTAAAGGTTAATGGGAGCCAGATAATGTCACTGTCATATTAAGGAGCTTTCATATCAAGAAAAACGTGTTTTGGGTTTTTTTTCTGTGCTTTGGCACACTAGACACCAGCCTCATGTTTGAGTCACCAAAATGCCCCTATAGGAAGTCTCTTTCCTGTACCTGTTTGAAAGCCTGAAGCAGTAATTTGGCAGGTGGTTAGAAAAATCCCAGTGCTGTACTGTGCTCTGATTTAGAAGTGGGAGAACAGAAGCTCCAAAGCGATAGCCTGGATTTTTTTAATTGCCTAGCCCTTCCTTACTCAGTCCTACCTGTCAGTGCCTCTAATGCTTGCCTTGCTGTACTTGGGCATAGGTGACTACTGAGGCTGCAAAGCAGTCGAGCACATTTGGAAAAACTCTGGTGTCATCAGGCTACAATGGCCAAATCTCACAAGGATCTGGGAGAGCATCTGGATTCTCAGGAAGTAGCTCTGATCACTAGACAAGCCACAGATAACACCTGCATGATATCTAAGGATTGTTTCAAAAGTCAGGTATTTTACCAAATAGCAGCTGTACACTTAAGGACAGGGAGGAAGCAACAGAGTAAAATAAAATGTACAGGGACTGCAGGTGGGTTGGTTCTGTCTTGAAGCAGGGTTGGAAGAGTAGTCTGATGAGGGAGCTTGCTGGTTGCACTTAGGCAGGGTGTCCACAAAGCAGCCTCACACAGATGGCATGAGCTAGCTCCAAATGTCCTGGAACCACGTTGTTCAGCTGCACCAAGCAATTAGCTACAAAATGCCCCATCTCAGCACCAAGGGCTGGCTAGCCATCAGGATCATCTCAGAGATGATGATGGCTGCAATCCAGGGCCAGCTGGTACCATGTCTCTACGTATAGCTTATACCTGTCTCCTTTGCTGGTTCTTCAAGCTATGACCACAGAATCCATGTACCAGGCTGGGGCAGTAGATGTTCCTGCAGCAGAGATGTAGCTATAGGGGCATCTGTAATGGCTGCCTGGGAGCTCTGTTCTGCTGGTGAAGGAAACGTCCTTTGTTTTAAATTAGCACCCCAGTTGTGACTTCAAGTGAACATAAAAAAGCCTGTGTATAATGTGTCCTCTGTAGATTAGGTGAATAACAACTGACTGTTATGAAACAGTTCTTTTACAAACAGAAAAATTGGAATTTAAATACCTGGGTTTTTTCCTCCCTTGCAATATTTGCATTTATTTTCTATTACATGTTTCTTCCTGTGTCTTCGTTTTGCCATTCCCAAATAAATTATGTGTATTAGAAGTGGGAGGTTAAAGCTGTGCTATGTTTACTTGGTTTTATTTATTCTGGATTTAGAAAAAAACCTCTTTCAATAAAGGCCGTATATCCAAAGCTTTCCTGTTTCATATTATGAAGTATGCTGCTATGCACAGTTTGTTCTATTAAAAACTTAAATTAAAATTCCAAGTTGGGATTGCTCAGAGGGGACCTTGGGAAACATTATTGGATTCCTTGCTAACTATAGAACTTCTCCCTACAGCCCTGAACAATAGATCTGGGAGACTCATAAGCTTTAAAAGCATCTAGGTGGAGTTATTTAGTGTTATGGTCATTTGTCTTTTGTTACTTGCATGCTTGTGCTACTGTCTGGTTCTGGAATGGTTGTTCAATTTTAGGGACTAGTGGAGAGAGAATAGCAATGATGGTGTCAGGGTGAGGATGTGTGTGTTTATCATATGCAGTTTTTCTCTGAAATGCTGTTCTAGCACCTCAGCTGTTATGAACGAAGCAGAAGGAAAAAAATGTATTCTCTTGTAGGTTTTTGGTCATTTGAAAACCTATAATAATGTTAATTCTTTTCAAGTATGGGGCTAATACATGCTAGCTCTCCTGTATGCATTTCTTTGTTATGGAATAGATCTGTTTTATTTCTGGAAAAGAGTAATCAAAGATTGCGGTGGTGCCACCATTGTGTTTGATATTGTGTATTATTTAACTGTCTCAGTATTATCTTACAAGGGCACTGCCCAACGGAGGTGCAAAGTGCAACCACCCTTGCTGTGGCAGGAACTATGGAAAGTAGCTTTTTAAAGAACCTTCCCTGCACTTCAGGGATAGACTAAAAAGGCAAAATGGGACAAAAGGTTCTTTGGCTGTTTTCTGTGTGTGAATCTCTTTGCTTAGAATGTTTAAAACTTTGCTGTTCTGATATAGTAACTAAGATCTGTTACACACAGAAATCTTAATACTGCTTAGAAGGATCTCTTCTCTTGGTTTTGGATGTGAGTTGGTTTATCTCCTATATTCACGTGGCACACTGATCAAATATGTGGTTTGAAGAAATAAAAATTTTGATAGTTTCAGAAGATTCTCCATAAGAGATGGAGCATTTGGGGTAGTTGATTGCTGAAGTTTCATGCTTTGGAGGATGTGGAAGAATGTCATTAGGGTGCCATCAATTTTATTCTTCTACCTAAAAGATGATGTAAACTGGCTGAGTGGACTGCTGTACCCATTAGGGCCTGATCCTGCAATGTACTGAGCCCTGACTCCTTACCCTGCATAAGCAAGTGCATGGCTTTTGGCCTGTGATCAGTACCTGTGAAGTAAATAAGACAATGCATGTGCTTAGAGCTCAGGATGCACTTGGCTAGGCTGTACCCAAACCTAGTCCATCTTACCCAGTCTAGGGTGTGACCTCTTGCTAGCTGTAGCATTCGGCCTACAAGGCTGGCAGGTCAGCTTTAACACTGCCAGCTCTTGCTCAGAGTGGATAAAAAAATCAAACAAGTGTGTGGCTGGAAGCCTGATCCTCTGGACCTGGTAGTACTTTGCAGGTTAGGTCTTGACTCTAGATCATCTTGAATCTTAATTCATGCTGTTTCTAAAGAGGGTACAGCAGTGTAGGATTGAGCTGTCACTAATGTCTGAAGGATCATCTTGCAAAGTTGACATATATGAGTGTATTGTTATGGTCATTATGTTTGTATCAAATAACGCCTTGACAGGAAAAAAATCCAGTTCAATTTATAGTGGAAAACATCTTTCCTACACAATGCATTCCCTTCCCTGCTTCAAGTGGAAGTTGTAGTTGTGTTATTTACCTCTGTGCTATTTTTACCTGCTTTCAACTGTGATGCTCATTTTAACAATACTGTAAATGCTTGCTATTTCCATTTTATGAGAGTCCTGTGGGTTCTATCGCATTGGATGACTTCTGTGAGAATCAGCAGACTTTTAATTGCTTGGTTTGTTCAAGTCAGTGGTGGACGTTCTGCCTTCACTGTGCTTTACTTTGAATTTCAGTTTTGTTTCCCTGCTGCTGTTGTGTTGTTGGCTTTGTTAGGGCATACTGCAATAAATTCAGATGAATACATTTATGACCAGCCTCATGTTTGATACAACTGAATTATGCTACATTTAAAATAACTTCCAAAATATGTTGATGCCTTTACTCAACCAGCAACTTGATCTATTGACTTACTGTGTCATCAAATAATCATGAAATGAATTCTGTTATATTTAAAAATTTGATCTCCACTTTGTTTCCCTGGATTAAAATTTCATGTAGTGCATTGCAACATAATCAGATCTGGGATTCTTTTATACAAGGCAATTTACAAACAAGTCCTAAGATATTTTGGTTTCTGCCCCAGAGATTCCTGATCCAGTAAAGACTTAAGCCTCCTGTGTCAGACCACTGTCGTAGCTATTGAACGGTAAGCTGTTGCAGATGAGTCCCACATAGAGAAGGCTGATAAAGGAAGATGATGTCAACCTGGGTGCTGCTGTGGAATAACTATTCTGGACAGCATTTCCTCTCAGAAGTACATGTATGCACAAGACTGATACTACCTGCACAAATAAAAACACTCAAATGTGTGAATGTCTGATTGCAGGGTTGGGATTTGGGAATGTACTCTTGAATATCTTATTTGTTTTGGGGCTCTCATGGATTTTTGCAAATGCTTGCTGATCAAGCCTTGGAAATAAAGTATCTAAAATAGAAAGCATTTTCATTACAGTGACACTACATAGGATAAACTTTCTCATGTAACTGGAGACGCATTCATTCTTCTTGTGCTGTCTATATATCTATTTTGATCCAAGTATGCTTGGTATATTAATGTTTCTCACATTTGCTTCTTTTGAAGATTGCATTTCCTTGCTCTAGTTCTCATTTTTGTTTGGTGTTTTTTTTTGTTGTGGTTTTTTTCCCTGCAGGTTGTCTGTTACATATGAGAAGAGGTAGATACTGAGAGGGCAGAAGCACCTCTGGCCTCTTCAGCTTTGCCACTGTTGGAATTGGACAGATTCTCCACATCTTTGGTGGTATGGATGCTGAAGTGCCTTTCTGGTACAGCCTTGAATCTGTGCTTGCTTGGGGTAAGAAATCCTAAAGGGTGACTGATAGATCTGTTGGTTGTGGATATCCAAGAGTATGAAACAAACTGTGCCTTCACCTTTTTTTACTCATAAAAACTAAATGTCCTAATACCAAGTCAGGTAAAAGTTCTTGATGGTTTCATTGTTCAACCACATCTTGAAGGTTTTCCCAACATATCTCCACACCCAAGTTATCTGTGGAACAGGAAACTGAACAGGATCTCAACATGTTATTTTTTCTTATTACTGAAGATGTTAGCTCTCCTTTTCAGTCAGAGCTCATTCCTTTTCAGAACTTGGTAGTGACTCCTCCATCTTCCTTTTAAAGATGCTATTTCTGCTAAAGAACTCATCAATAGGTCCTCATTTAAATTAATTTCTACTTCTGAGCTGTAGGGTACATGTTAAGTATGTGTTTGTCCTGAGCAGCTGGGAGTTAGGTGCACTATGGCCTGTCTGTCCTATCATGACCTTTGTGTCTTCATTCATGTTAGGAGTGAGGAATAATTTATATCTGTGCCAGGAAGTGGGACTTTTGTGTATCTTCTCTGTTATCTCTCACTGACAGTTATTAAGTTACTTACCATTTTATGTTGATGTTTTAGTAGCTGCAGTGCAGGAACTTAAGTGAAGTCTAGGTAAAGAAAGACTTGGAGGTAATTAAAAGGAAGGTGATGCAGAGGAACAGGGTGGGAATGAGGAAGAGATGACAGTAGGGCAAATTCTCTTAGTTGAGAATATGATACCCTCACTCGATCTTCCTGACCGTGGAGTTCAGGTACTGAGCCAGTATGTGAAGGGAATAAAAGGGTTAAAGTTCTTAGTTACTACACAGATTCTGTGCCAGGCTTCTGCTCAAACCATGCGTGGCTGGCTGCTAAGGCTCCTTTGCAATTTGAAAGTCTAGGACCCTAAGCTTCAAGCTAGACTTTTTGGCCATTATAGGAAGAGGGGTTTTTGGCCTCTGAGTGAGTTACCACACCTCATCTGTCAGCAATGATTTGAAATCCCAAGCACTTTCTAGAATTTATTGCATGCTTATTCTAGAGGGATGACTTCTTTGTGCCTGGCCAATTTATAGCTCATGCTGTAGATTTAGCATCACTTATTTTAAAACCAGGCACTTTCCTTAACCATAAATGTCTTCAGAACATAATCATAGGGAAATGTTTGGGGGAGATAAAATATAATAGCATGTTATCATTATTTTGTGGCATATTACTGCCAGTTTTATTTCCATAATATAGTTTCTTCCTTTTGTAAGACTCTAGCGAGCATAAATAGAGTGGAATCAACAGATGTAATTCAGTATAGTTCTTCCATAACTCAAATAATGCCAATTTAACCAATGCTAACTTACGTTTATAGCCATGTATGTTTATAGATTTCTGTTTAGAATGAATAAGCTATAAAATCTAAATACTGCATTCCTTTCAAGCCTCTACTAATTGCCTGAAACAAAGGAAGCATCTACATTAGTCACTTCTGACTTTCAGCATGAAGTTTGGTGTTTGAGTGAATGATATGTATATTTTACAAGTATGCAAGCTGGAAAAGAAAGTAAAAGCCGTGTTAGTTAAAGCTAATAATACAGAAACTCTTCTTCCCTGTAACTTATAATGCTTTGCAAGTAACCGTTTCACCCTTTTATTATGGTTTCTTACTGATACGGTCTTGGTGTAGAATTGTGAAAAATACAACTATAGTAGCATGGATTTAATGGCACAGACTAATAACTTCTAATATGTCCAAGGGCCGGAATTACTTTGAGAAAGCATGGTCTTGTAGCTATTGCAGTTTTGGATTCCAGTCCTTGGACTAGCACAGGCATTGTTTGACTCTTGCTGTGCATTACTTAGGACCAACCTTTCCAAAACAGGGGTTGAAATTAGTACCATGGTCCACAATGACTGCCCACATAGGGAATTGCTCCTGGTTGCAACACCCTGCATAAGCTTGATTTCTGGGTAAAAGCCTGTGAAAGAAACTGCATAACCATCCTTTCATGACCTGTTATTTACAAAATGTGACAATGGCTATGTCTACATGGCTTGCCCTAAACTTAGAGCCTTAAAATGCCTTGTGGCCACACAGGGCAATCCCTTGGTCTCTGCAAGTTTCATCCCACTGCTTCCACTCTGCTTCCCTGTGAACATGAGGCTGGCACTTGAGAGTGTAGAGCTGTGCTCCACAGAGCACCCTGTGGGTGTAAAACGTAGCCAGGATGGAAATCCTGAGCAGGAGCTTCCCTGATCAATGCTGTGTTTGTGTGGGGGTTGCTGAGGCAGAGCGCTGGTACTGCTCAGTTCCCCATGGGTAAACACTGCTCTCCACTGCTGGCTAGGAGCCCAGGGCGAGCGTAGCCAATGAAGGAGTGTGACTGAATCTGTGTTTCAGAAAGTAAATCAGTAGAACAGTTTTGGAATATATGGCTTTTTTTTTTCCCCTTTAGGGACTCTTCAACCTTAAAATTACTTGTATATATTTCTGTATTTTACCTTCGTTTGAAAGATAAGTCATTGTCAGCAGTTCATTGTGGAGGTATGAGGGGTAAGGTAATCAACACTAGAGCAGCCAGTACCTGCCACCTGATTGGACTTATGCAATATGAAATATGAGGCTTGGAAACAAATTCGTAGTGCTTGATTGAGAGTTCAAACTGAATTACTTAAAGGCATGTCCAAGTAGATGCAGTCAGTGTACTGATGTGTGGCTTCTATTTGTACTGGGGAGGAAAAGAAAAACCTGAGTGAGTAGTCAGCATTTCAGCAAATCTCTTCACCTGTGAAATGTCATTGCTAAATATGCTTGCCAGTACTCCCTTTGTAATCTTGCAAATACCAGGCTGCTGAATTAGAAGGGATTTTTTTTGACTGAAGGAGAGACATTCTGGAGATGGGCTTTCATGCTTCGTAACTTCCTGATCTACTCCTGGGAAAGGACACTGATACTAGGTATATCTTAAGACTTTACTGGTTTTGGTGTCTCATCTTCTCCCCCCCCCCCCCCCCCCCGTTCTATCATTTCCTACTTCTGTACGCAAGATCTTTCCTCTCTGCTTTGCTCAAATCAAGCTCTTGGACATTTTGTTCTTTATGGTTCTCTATTTGAAGTAAACTCAGGGGGACCTGACAACTCTGAGTGCTCTTGCTGTCAAAGACAAAAATTTTCCAAATGAAGGTGCATGTTAAGAAATCCTTGATGTACCTGCAATGCTGGACAAGTTTGGGGGTGTCAGGAGTGACAGTGCCTTTTTCACCATGCAAGGCCGACTAGTATGCTCAGGTGTTGATTGCTGGTTGAAATGTTCCTATGGTCATTAAGCTCTGTCTAGGAGGAGATGATAGAGAGACCCCACAATCATGCCAGCTTGTTCTAGGCATCCAAAGAAGAGCTCACTTTTCCCTCTCGAGGGCTCACAGCCTGTCTCAGTGGGAACTGCTGTATTTTTTTTTTTTTTCCTGGTTCAGTAGCTGTGAAAAACTAGGTTAAGAGTGTAACTTCCATGCCTTAGCTCCTCTAAAATGAAAGTGGTGTCTGTCTAAGACCCATTGCAAGGAAATGTGCCGTTAGCAGATGCTGCATACAGCACTTGCATGGATTCAAGGTGCCTCTGGAGTCAGGCCTTGCAATCTCTTGGTAAACCTCTGCCTGCTGATACAGCAATATATGGAGCTCCAGGAGGTATGATGATTTTGTTATGAAAGAGCAAATCAGAAGAAATGCAATTTCTCAACCTGTTCCCTGAAGCTTTAGTGGGGTAAAACACCTGTCTATATTTCCAGGGGGCCTGGCACTCGATGCTTTTTAAATGTACAGGAAAAAAACCTGCCTTCCCTCCAGTTTTCTTGCTGCTGGCTGTTCTGGTGGATGTGCTCTCCATTTGTGTTAGGGTGAGAGCAGACTAGGTCCTTACCTAAATGTATAAGGTGAATGCTTGTTACTATATCAATTCAAAGGACAGCCTCTTATTGTCAGAGAGGATGTGGGTGCTTCTCTTAAAATGACATAGAATTATGTGTACACATTCCTTTTGCAATGAAGACTGCTGAAGTGGTCTATTTACCAGTGACTTTTCATAGCAGCCTTATATGGGGTTACCTGTGATTCTGTGGTCCTGTACTCTGTTCCCACTATGAAATCCATTATACCTATTTCACTTTAATGCACATGGATTGCTGTGGCAATCAACCTTACACAGAATTATTAAACTCTTTTAGTTCAGAGTTATATCACAGAGTCCAAAACTGCCTTGTACCACTTTGTCCAGTGTATCTGAATAACAGACCAGACTACTGCTGTTCAAGATCTTCAGTCATTTTTGCTGTGCAGGAAAATATCATTCTTGTGCTTAGCATATTTTTCTGCTGTCATTCATTTGTGTTCTACTGAAATTAGCTATCAGGATGTGGGAAATTATTTTGGGTTTGTCCTGATGGGTTCTGTAGGTTTTCCGCATCTGGGAAGTTTCTTGGGATAGGGACTGCTTTAATTCATGCATTTATTTTCATTTGTAAATAGATAGCTGACTTATGGCAAATGTATTCCAGTCTTAACTGTAAAACTTGATATTAGTATTCATAATAAGGGGTAGATATGCTTCCCAGATGGATTTTTGTAGTTTTCTTTCCACTCCTTCTTTCCTTCCACAAAATGACCTTATTGGACCTTCCTCTATTACTGTTTGGAAGCCAAAAAGCAAAGCAAGAACTCCGATTCTCATTGTGACAGTATGTCTGCTTAACCCAGCTCTGAGAATTCATTACCCTACCGTAAGCAAATGCCGCCTTCTGTTATTGATCATCCCCCCCCACCCCCAGTGACTGTACTTACTCAGCCTGTTTGCTGTCGCTTTGAAATGTCAGAGATGCCATTTGGACATCACTTTGCAGGAAAATGATGACAGGTCAAGAAAACCATAGGTTTTTAAAGATGCAGAGCTCTAGTACAGTTCAATGTATCTCAACATCTAAATGACATCAGGTATCAAGTTAGACAAGGATATAGAGTTGAGCAGCAAGCTCAACTTGCTGCTCAACTCTATAACATCCCACCTATTTAAACCTTCTTTTGTTACATCTTCAGGTTGAAGAATAGTTCATGGCATGAATATTAGCTGCTGTCAGTAAAATAGAAGCACTCTGAAAGTTGTTACTAAAATTGTCTACTTCTGTTTTTTGACTTGGATAGATCCCCTTACCCCCCAATAGGTCAATAAATACATAATAGGTGCAATCCCTACAAGGAAGGTATGGTATTTATAACTGTTATCTGAAATAAAGCATAAAAGTGTGTAAGCTTACATAGGAAGAGATAATAAGAATTTTATATCCTCTAATCATTTCCACTTACTCCTACCAGGCTCCAAACAGATTGAATTAGATTATTAAAATTATAGTATACAAAGGTACTGAAATTCCTGCTTTGTAGCTTGGGGGCAACCTTTGAATATGCCACTAATTAAACACATGCTGTCTGATTGTGTACTCCCTGGGATCTGAATGCAGCTTTGATTTCTGGTATAGCAGAATAACATTGCCACTGTAAGTGGTGGTCAGTTGTGCAGTGGAGAAAGTAACTATGTGTGTCATGAAGGAACAGAGAACTGGGACTTGAATATTTGCTTTTTCCCTGGATTTGGGAGTTTGTGTTGTTCTGTCCCCAGAGGCCTGCCTCACCTTTGCAAACAGAACTGAGACCAGTTGAGATGCTGCAGGCACTAGATGGTGCTTTCAGCCCAGCAGTGAGGTGCTTGGCAGGCAGTAGAAGGGCTTAAGAGTGCTGCAGAGGCAGCTCCCTGACAGCCCCTGGTCCTGGAGGGTTAATGCAGCTTGCCACCTCTTTTAAAAACGCTACTTGGTGTCCTGGGCTTAGGCAGGTTTCTTCCTGTCCTCCCCTCCCCATGAAGATGCTCCTGGCTGTTGCCCAGGTTGGCAGATGAGGACAGAGATTAAAGCACACTCTGATCCTCAGAAGATATCTTTCCAGTTTCTCTTGGAGTCCTGGGAGTGTTATCCCTCTAGAGTCACCACCTGCTTTGTCTTGCTGACCTGCTCCATCCCTTAGATCATACTGGCTTTCTAGACAACTGGATGTAAGCTGATTTCTTGTAAAAGGCTTTTCGCATCTTCAGACTATGATTCTATGAAACTGAAAATTTTAAATAGCTTGGGCTATTTACAAAGTGTGGTTCCAGTGGGCTTTTCTCTTCCACTGAGACCTGCTGCCCAGACAACCTAGGTCTGGCTTTGGCTGAGGCAATGTCTGTTGCAGGTGGTAAAATAATCAGTTATTCTAGCATCTGCTTGTGGAAGAAAACAGCCCAGAAAACTTTTATGTTCATCTATAAAAGGAAGAAAAAAATTACTGAAATTATAAGTGGACTTGCAGCCTGAACAAGGCAACCTCCAGCTGCAAGACTGTCATAAGTGACAGTGCAATGCACGTTTTGGAGCAGCGATGACTCATTGTCAATGACAGCAAATTAGTAATGCAATGTTGTCAAGACTCCCTTTACTGATAAAATAGGCTGTAGAAGCCCAAAATATGACAGCTTTTGCTTTAGTACTAGCATATGGCTGTTGGTTCACTTTCACCTCTGATTTTAAAAGGACTTGCCATGTGTGTTTGAGTCCATCAATCATGGTCTAATTTTTAGAAACAGAAGGTGCCTACAAATGCAACACACATGTTTCAACCCCCAGTATGTGGTGGCAAGCTGATATGTGTAGCCTTGGGAGAGATGCATGAGGCTTTGCTCCTCAAGCCAAGGACTTTGAGTGACCCGCAAGTGTTGTCTGAGTGCGCTAAGCTAGGAGCATGTTCCAGAGGAAGCTGGTTTTCCAGAAACTGATCAGCAATAGCCTGCTGAAATTCAGGCCCCTCAAATGTGTTTGAAATCAGGTGCTAAAGTTGCTGCCTTGAAAATCTCAGATGTGCTATTTTCATTTTTTAGTGTGTTTCAAAATGGTCACATTTTCTTTCTGCTCCCAAGCTCTGAAACTCATTTGATGTATGTTTCTTGAATTGGTTTGAAAGTGTTCTCAACCTCTTCAGATCAAGTCTCACTTTCTCTGTTGTGTGAGAGGAGTCAACTTCTTGGGCTCAGAGTTTGAAATTTATACTGACTTCTGTATTTGGAGTGCAGAAGTGTTTCCCTTGCCGAATGACTTCTGACAGTCCCTGTGTGAGTTGTGAACCAGCATCAAAATATGCGTTTGGTAAATATCTGAGCATAAACATGCATTTGTCACATGTATTCACACTTACTGCAGTAATTTAATGAAATGAAATGAAATATTAAGAATTATGGCATGAAAGAATAAAAGGTGCGCTTCTAAACATGGACAGGTATTCCTGTACTTGCCACTTTGTTTGGCTCTATCAAAGACCTTTGGAATTCTTTCATTGGCTTTAAAACCTTTTCTTTTTAACCTGAGACTAAAATAGGGAGTGAGTGCCACAAGGAAATGAGTGCCCAGGTAGGGAGCAATTACGTATATGAGTGGTTTCAAGAAGTGGGTGGGTGTAACTCATGGTGCCTGTGAAGAGTTTGAAGTCTGCAGCATTTGTCTCTGTGGCTGGCTGCAGACAGGTCACTGTATGGCACTAAACAGTAAAGCACAGCTTGGGATTCAAAGACAGGACATGTTTGCTTGTCTGGCCCCATGGCTTCTGCTCTCATGAAAATCCTTTTTAACCTTTTATGTGTTATAGAAAAAGGAAAAAAATATTGAAGTGCTTAAAAGCAGAAGAGAATTTTTATTTGGGTGGTGTGGGAGGAGGGGAAATCTATTTGATAGCTTTTTAAAGTCCTAGTGCTAGAAATGGTTATATCTAACCTTTGTCTGCAGAGGCACTGAGAAGAAAGTGAGCTGAAGTGCCTGTGGCTAAAATCTCACCTTGCTTCTCTGAGACCAGAACAGGGGGAACCAGTGAAAGAAGAGGGAGTGAAATAAGCCAAAGGCAGACGGTAGAGTTTCTGTCTGGGGCATGGGCGCTTCACCATTGCCTGCCTGCTGGGGGATGGCTGGTGATGTTTGTGCTTTCGCCAGCCTTCCCAAGACATCGCAGCAGCAGCGCTGGTCTGCAAGAGGCACTGCTACAGGCTGCCCCTGTAATTGCAGGCTTTCCCAGCCAGGGTGAGTGAGGCAGTCTTGGTCAGCTAAGCTGGTCTTCTCTGAAGTTTAAAAGATGAAAACAGGGGAAGAAACAAGAATGAAACAAGGAAGAATTGCTCCCCTGGAGGGTTAGGGTGACTGCATGAGTACATACCTCCCATGGCAAGTTGCTCTGCAGGTCTGGTGGGAGCTAGTGGAGGTGGGATGGTTTCTGGGTCAGTCTCTGGCCCAGCTACGCTGGGACATCTTTAATGACTGCAATGAGAAGATGGTCATAGTACATCTTTGATTTCAGTGGATAATGGAGTGGCAAATGGTGACTAAACCCTGCTCCTCTCATTTCTTCTGATCTCCTGAAGGAATTGGCACAGCCTTTCTTTCCCTCAAGCTTTTCTTTCTGTTCCCCTAAAACCCCCAAAAGTGGGATGGGCCCAGAAGTTGGTTTTGGTTAGCAATGAGGTCTAATATCTGATTCACGAATTGTAGTATCTGAATTTTATTATCTTGTATTTCACATTTCTGGGGCTGTATTAACATAATGTTATCAGTAAACCTTTTGTCTGCATTAATTTAATAATCTAGTTTTCTTTACATAGTTTCTGTGGTTCTCACTTGTTACAATTATCTGATGCTCTAGAAAATAACTTCTGTTTCCAATGTTACAGCTGCTACATTTAATTTTTTGCAGCTGTGGAATAGGTTTTGTTTAAAGAGAACTGTTGATTCACCGTATTTACTCCTCACTTCCATCAGTTTCTCCCTATTGCATCTGGAGCTTAGTAACATAATTTAGCTAAAAGTTGCCATTCAGAAAGCAGGCTGCTTTCTGGTGCTGGTCTTAATTTGGACCATTCCTTGGGCTTTTTCCCAGTGCATAATTACCCTCACTGTAAAAAAAAAAAAAATTCCTTATTTGTAATCTGAATAATCTGAGCTGATTTGGCCTGTTTGTTTGTGTTGTATTGATCTCTTCTAGATGGATTTAAAAAAAACCACCCCATAATACCTGGTATTATCCTTGAGGGGGGACTGTTTTGAAACTGGGGGCTAAGGGTTGTTGCTGGTCTGAGAAGTAGGGAAGGGGGACGGGAAAGCTGGAATGTGGGTGGTGAGGTCTTGTGCTTGAGGCAATGCTGCACCTGTAGCTCCTGACAGGGAAGCAGGTGCAGTGCATCACCTACAATGCAAGGTCCACCCACTTTTGCCCTTTATCCCTGACTACCACAATTAGTTTTCCTGTCAAAACTGTAGTAGGTAGTAACCCAAACACACCTGAACTAGTACTTATGCAAATATTAGCCCTCCAACAGACCAATTCGCATCATAAAACCTGTAGATACTTATACCTCATCGAAAATGGAGACACCGAGCCTTGTTTTGGCCATTGATTTCTTAGTTTTTCACTATCTAAATTTTCAGTGGGTGACCATGTTTTTCCTTTGTGCTTGCTTCATTTAGCCTCCTTCTGACTTTTCCTAATATGTGCAGACAGCATGGTTAAGTGCAGGTGATTGGTTATCTGAAATTCATTTTTTATTTAAACTAAGGGAAAGATTTTTGTCTCTACTAATGATATTGGTGTGCTTGTTGCACTATGTGTACTGCTGCTCTGCTGTGAAATGCAGAGGATGTGCCATCCTTGTGCTGGTCAAACATCTATTCACATCCTGTTGGAGGCAAAAGGTGCTTCTTACCTTTTGCTAGGGACAGATGAATTTACTTTTGGAAATTAGGCTTAAATTTAAGTGCAGGTGAATTGTCTTGATTATTTGTGTTGAACTAAGGCTTTTAGAGTAGGTGGTTATAATATCTGTAGGACTTGTGAAATCTGGGGATGTTTTCTCCTGTAAGGGAAATACAACTTCCTGGAGGGTTTGTGGCTCACTTCGAGGTGCTCCTCTGTGGCTTTACCTGTGAGGGAGCTGCTCTGCAAGGTAAGGGATGACCTGGGAGCAAAGAGAGACTCCAGCACCTGGGCTGGCCAGAGTGTAGCCCCACAGGGTTGAACGGGGTGAGCAGAGAAGGGAGCTGGGAGCAGGGTCCAGCAGCCCCAGCAAGGCAAAGGGTTGAACCACACTGGGGTCCATCCAGGGCATCAGCAGCAGGAGGTAGGGACAGGAACAGCAGGGTGGGGAGAGGGAAATGGATGTACCACATGCAGGTTGAAGTTCCATCCAGGAGATGGGGCTGAAGACAGGCTCAGGTGAGGAGAGGGGGGTGCAGCATGGGCTTATCCAGAGCCTCTGCATTGTGGACAAAGGTTTGGTTGGGGGTCCCAGGTGAGGCTAGTCAGGATGATCGAGGACCTGCTAGTGCACTCGGGGTTCTGACACTGTTTAGTTATGCTGTGTCTGTACGTGCATCTGTGTAGGGAAATGTTTTTATCAGGTCAGTTATTTGTGATTTAATTTTTTCTGATTACATTTACAAAAAGATAATTCTTTTAAAAGGAACTAAATAGATACAGACTTTCCTCCTGCATGTGTGACATGCAGGTCTTGCTGGCCAACTCCCAGGTACAATCCTACCCACCTCCTGTGGGTCAGCCGCTGACTGTAGCCACTGAGCTCCCTGGCTGGCACTGTACCAGCAAGGTAAGTCCTTGATAGATAGAAAAAGAGATTCAGCATGAAGCTGGGTGAAAGAAATAGCATTTTGAGCAAAGTGAATCCCTGAGTCTAGGGATACGAGTAGAAGAGGAAACAATATTTAAAGTCAGGTGGAAGAAGGAAGGTGTGTTCAATGCAGAAGTATTAATTTGGCTAGTAATTACAGTGGGTATCTTGCACTGCTTCTTACTCTGATTTATTGTTTGCAATTACAAGCTGTGGTTAACACTTCTAGGGTATTTTGCATGCATGATTCGAACCAGAGCAATGGACTTGCTTTGTGGAATCTGAAATAGCTAATTGTTTGGGTCCTTCATATTCTAAAGAACAAAGTACTTGCAAGGAAGGAACAAAGCCATTTTGGTTATCACTAGTGCAACATAATCCTTCCTACAAATAATTACTGGCTTTCACCTACTTCTCTTGGGGTTTAAACTAATGGCTGTGTAAGCAGACTACAGGCTGAGTTCAAAAGGCTAGTGCTTATGCAGCTGGTTCTGGAGGGATGAAATAACAAGAAAACTCAAAGGCAAAAAAGGAAAGGAAGGAATTTTGGGATTAGATTGCCACACACACTTGACACGAGAGGTTGTGATTGATTTGGAAAAGAATGGGTCTTGCAGATTATTGCTACCTTCGTCTTTTTGTTTGTCAGCCATTTTCAGCAACTGGAAACTGTTGCTTCTTGCTGTCCTTTTGCATAGTCACTGCCAGACAGGTTACTGCTTATTTTCAACTCCCCCATAAATATCTGCTGAGCTTTAGTGACATCCTAAAATTCTACAGGGGCATTACCGATTTGTGAAGCAGGAAATAAGTGCCAAGCTTTGCTGCTGAAGGAAGGACGTATGCTGCAAAACCAGGGAGCAGATAAAACGTGCAGCAGAAGCAGCAAAGATCCAAAAATGAGTGTATGAGATAAAATAAACCACCCTTAGCTGTCACAAAACTCTCAGCAGTGTGATTATGCTAAGGGTTTTGGAATGTGGGGAATAATGATATGCACATGAGGGACTCTGATTCAGTGTCATATCCATGCTTGACATGCAGGGTAAATATTCCTCAGAAATCCAGCACTACCTCCATAGTAATGAAGGGCTTTGTTTGGAAATGGTAATGCACCACCAACATGGATCAACAGTTGTGCATGATTTAATTTAAATTAATCTGGGAAAGGATAGAATACTGTGGTAACTTGGGAGCTATTTTGGATTCTTGGATAAACACTATTTAGACTTGAGTAAACTTGTAGGAGTTAGTTTGACAAAAGTGCTATTTACCCAAGTTAATATGTGTTTTATTTTGGTGTGTGCTCTATGTGTATTTGATCAGTCTGCATACTGTTTACTTAGACTGTACCTCTAATGCTTTCAAGACATCTAGACCACTGGATATAGTATATTTTTGCTTTGATCTCTGACTTGGATTTAAGACACAGTGCTAATGGATTGAAATTATCTAACATGAGTAATTTAGGGAGAAATAGGTCAGATAGTCTGTCACTCGAGTCAGGATAGCCATACAGGAGACGGTCTTTAGATATTTAATCCATTGGGTTAGGGCCTCTCTGCTGAGGGAGAGAAGTAAATATGCCTGGGGTAATGATTCCTTCTTTCAAAATATGTTATTTGTTCCCTGGGGCTGTTGGTAATTTAAGATCATTATTTAAAGAGAGCTTCTTAAGAGCTTTACAGATAGTTAAAAGAGAATTTTGTAAGATAGGTGAGGAACATATCCTGCTCCAGAGAGCAAGCAGAAGTCAGTACAGGCAGACCAAGCGTGAAGTTTGCTTTGGGACGTTAGAGATATAAAGATGCAGAGAATGTAAGCATGGAATGGTAATAGTTAAAAACAACAACTAAAAGATTAGAAACTTGAAGGAAAGAAATAAACTATGCAAAATGTGGGTTTGTGGTGAAAGGAGTGATTTATTGTCTAGACTATTGTCAAGCCTTTCAAAGTGCCTGTGCACAGCACACGGACCCTTGGATAGGTGCTTGTGATACTACCCTTCACATACATACTAAAAAGCCTGTGCTAATATTCTGACAGGTGCTGTTCTTTTGCTTTATTTTCCTAGAAGTACCTTACCTAGTGGTGGCCCGTGGGTTCCCCTGTGAACCAGGAGTAGTCTGTTTTATACTGCCAAGAATACTTACTAGATATTAAACTTACTAGTGTCATCTGTCTTGCAAGACAACCTTGACAAGCCATCCATGAATACAGCTTAGTATATTATTAATTACGCATCAAAAAGAGGTGGAAAATAATGGGGAAATTCACGCTTGCTATTGGTTTTGGGTATTTTTGCGTGTATGCCAGTGAATGGAAGAATAAGGGACACCAGAGTGGTCCTGGTGTGTGGTGCCCTTTACCCTGTCCTAACCCTCACTATTCATCCTATTTATCTATAGAGAATGGTTATTTTCTTCCAAATAACTTTGGAAAGTTTCGGTTTTGTCCAGTTTTTGCACAGAGTTGCCTGGGAAATGCTTAGAAATTTTTGGCTGAACTAAATTGTTTTCATTTAGCCCAAGTTACTTGAGACACCAGCTTCACCCAGCTACTGACTTTTGGAGCTTATCCCTCTCAGCCAGTCCCATTTGCTTGTTCTTCTGTGTCTGTTCTGCTTTTTGTTGGTTAAACTCATTTTGGACTGATTGTGGTGGGACTAGAATAAGGGCTGGTAGGCAATGCCATAGGCAATTATTCATTTGAATGACTCTGCTTTATATAATTTATTGCTTTTCAAGTCTTGTGTGCATGCGAGAGATGAAAAGGAAATGCTCTGTATGCTGTTTCATCGCTTGATCTGCAAAGAGAAGAATTCAGTTCAAAAGATATAGTCAGGCTATGGCTAAAGCATCCAATACTAGCAGGTGATGACAGGTAAGGAATCAGCAAATGTTTCCCTACCATAATTAGTAGGTACTAATTTCTACTATTTTAAGCAGTCATTTCTTTGCTTATTCCCTCTATTAATGTGATCAGACAAATCCCAGTAGATCTTTGTTACTGCTTAAGGCTGTGTCAGCTTCTAGTGATGAGACTCCAAAGGTATGCTCTCTTCCAGGATGCAATTATATTAAAAATAACTGTCAGAGTTGCCTCTTAACGAGCCTTGTTGTTGATGCAGCAGCTGGCACTCTGGTTTCTTGGAGCATAACACTGAGAGGTTGTTCTTGTATGAGATGTGATGGCAGGCTTTCACAAACTGGGAAACCCTGAGCTGCCTCACACTGTGCTGAATTCTTGGAACACCTTTTTTGATGATCAGTATGACTTCATCCTCACTGCTGATAACGCCTATGTGGGGTTTGCAACCCCTGCAAAGAAGACATGAGTAAGAGACACCAAGCACAGGAAAATAGTCAAATTTAAGCCAATGTCAGTCAAACAATGGAACAAACTTCACCCTGACAACTCTTTTGCTCATGAGAAAGCAAAACAGTTGCTTAACTGTGTAGCTGTCAAGTAACATACTAAATAGCTACTAAAATAGTTCTGTAGTCCTCTGAGCCTCAGCAGAGAGGATGACATGTCATAGCATGTGCTGAAGCAATTAGGCACTGAATGGAGGTCGTGAATACCTCTGCCTCACACTGGCTAATGAGGGGAAGAGCACACAGTGAGTGTGGAGGCAGCAATGATCCAGCTGTGGGCTGTTGGTCGGATGCCGCAGCTGTATTTCTAATGGCATTTATACAGCTACAGGTGTGCCAGCTCCTCCTGAACCCCAGCTTGGAGACAGACTGGGATGGTGGAATAGCTTCTTTAGCTCTTGCTTTAAAATGTCATGTTACTTAGTGAAGGCTCTGCGTGCAATATGACTGTCTGGTTGCTAATATTGTACTTCTGGATCTGAGTGGTATTTTTTCACCAAAAGTAGCTCTTTTGATATGGTCTGTTTCACATGTATTTCACAATTCCATTTCTAGTACTTCAGGCTGAAAGGTCCTGTTTATCTTAACTCTGTGGCCCAAATAAAGCTTCTAGAGATACTGGCATTAGCCTTTTGAACACACAGTCTTTCAGCAGAAACACCAGGTTGAAGGACCACCTTTACTGGATATACAGCCAGATACTAGGATCAAGCTACCACTTACCATGAATTTCTCTTGAATAGTCTTCTCTTTTAGACTTAATGTTATTCCAGAGCGCACCCAGGGGTGCCCCTGTGATTTAAGCTTTCCCTGCCCTGCTTCCCTGACAGTACCCACTAAACCTCCATGTTCCTTGCACACTCAAACCCATGAGCCTCTCCTAGCAATTTTTGATCGTGCAGAACTGCCATGTTCCCTCCCTAAAAAAAAAAAAAGTTAATAGGGACCATGAAGGATGTCTTCTGATCTCTAGGTGAGGTGCAGAGGGGTGAAAGCAATGGGTAGCCATCTCTCAGGTGGTGCATCCTTGCTAGAGGTGTTTTCATGTGCTGTTGGGTAATTGCAGAGGAGATAATGGGAAGCTTTTACCCGGGGCTTGATACCAGCTTGCAAGGCTGATTAAAAGCTGAACTTGTGAGGGTTTTCTACTGTGTGTTAATTTGAAATGCAGGGTTAGGGTAGGGGCTGATTAGTGGCATCCATGTGTGTCCCACTGTATGCTGGGGAATGGAGGAGGGGGCCCGTGGTGCCCTCCGGAAAACTTTCTTACATATCCACACAGTTCAGAGAGCTGTTGTTTCCAGACCTATGTGAGCATAAGGCTATGCCACAGCTGATAAACCCAGTCTTTTAGCAGAGCCAATTAGCTATCCTATATTAATCAGGCTGAAATGGCTGTACTGCTGTGCTCTGCTACACCAAGCCTGCTTCCCATCCCATCTAAGCAAAGGATTTCGATGTGCTGGGCAAGAAGGGTGAGGGAGGGCAGGATGCCAGTGTGGGGAAGGGGTACTGGAGGAGCAGGGCATGGTGGTGTGGGAAGGGGCTGCACTTCAGTTTGGGGCTTCGCTGCTGTATCAGCCTGGTAGTGCCCCCGGTGCCTCTTGGGCCATGTTGTTGTTAGCTGAATGTGGTCCCTGCTGAAACTTGCTCCCTATGGGTGAGTAACTGCAGAGATACCTGCACAGAGGTATAAGCCCAGTGTAGCAGAAGAAAAGTTAAGTGAGCTCTTGGATAATGAGCGCAGCTGGTGATTTTCCCCAGACTTTGTGTTTGAGTGTTTTTACTATTCTAGTGTCTCTAAAGCATGGTGTTAGGAAATTTAGTGTTTTCAATTGGTACTTTTTAAACAGGAAAACTTTACCATTTTTGCATTCCTTTTGTAACTTATCAGCAATATGTATGTATATTTATTACTTTAATGATATATATTATAGGGGGAGATCCAAACCTGGTTTTCATGCTATATAGTCTTATTGTTTCATATCACAGTGTACACGTAGCAGAGCTACAAAGTGGGTATTAGGCCGCACAGCATCTTATAAATCAGATTAGGTGGGAACAAATATGGAGATATCCTGAATTGCAGACTCATTTTTGACTCAAGCTTCATTTAGAAATCTGGTCTTGTTAATGGCATAGACATTGACAACTCCATATTTCAATTATATTAATTCAGTATAGTTTGTCTACACTTATAGCTGAAACTATCAAACCCTAAATGGAGCTAAACGCCTGTCTGTCGTGTGTGAAATTTGTAATTTATTTAATTACAAGTTTTCTTTAACCTTAACCTGGGCTTCTAACTGCAGTTTTATCTGTCTTATGCCAGCTCTGATTAGTAAGTCAGCTTGTCATTTGTATAATACTGTCAGTTATCTCTTCTTTTTGAAAGAAGTCAGGCAATAAATCAAGTTTCTTTGCTTGTGGAGAAATAGGTTAACTAAAGGTTTCTTAAGCATAGAAATTATTTATTTTAGGAACGTACATGTATTGCCCTTGGTATACCTCAGCCTTTGCTTTATTGTCCCTCTTGAAAGCTAAGTGAAACTATTGTGAATCAGATTTTCAAAATGAATGTATTTGAGGAAACTGGTGGGAGCAATGTGCTCAGATATTACAGCTGTTTTGATGTCTTAATATGTCATTAAATGCAGAATAATTAAAACATAATACAGGTAATTTTCAAGATCAAATAGTCCAAGCCCTCAAAAGATTTTTTTGTTTTTGGAGGGAAATGGTGGGTAGGGGAAGGAAGCCATGCTGATGTGAATGAGAGTGGGAGGCTGGCATTTGCTGCAGATCTAAATGTAGGATTTAAAATTATCTAAAGGGACAAACTTTTGTATCTCTACTATTTATACACAAACTGTATTACAGATACCAGTCTGTGTCCTGGTGACAGCACAATAGAAAATGATGGCAGTTTTTCACATGTTGTGGACTACACAGAACGGCATACCATGTTTCTGTGGTTCTCCAGCAGTTTTCTTCCTGTGTCCTAACACTGAATTTCCTGGTCCACTGCCACCTGTGTTTTTGCAGGACTTTGCCTGGGAGGCTGAGGGAGGCTTTGGAAAAGAGGAACATAATCTGAATGACAGGTGCACAGAATTTTAGATAAATTGATGAGGCAAGGTGGAATACTGGCTCAAGATGGCTGTTACACAGCTGAGACACAGCTTTGGTCAAAAGTCTGAGCAGGGCCAGCTGAGGGCAAATGATGGGAGATGGCTTAAAGTGTCTGGATCAGAGGCAGGAGGTAGGGAGTGTCCTGGAGAGAGGGATGAAGGCTCTGGGTTAAACAAGATTGATTTGGGAGCCTGAGGTGCCAGGGGTTGGGTGGAAAGAGCTTGGGAAGAAGTAACAGACCACATTTACCTTTTTCCGTGTTTACCTGGCCTTCAGGGAGTGGTGTTGAAAAGCTGTGAAATGGGCAGTGAAGGAATGGAGTTGTGGAGATGGGGGATAGTTTGGGAAAGCAGCAGAAGTGTGGATGATATACAAGTTTTGGTTTAAGCTAGGTACTGAAGTTCCAACCAGAATTCCAGATCAGCTTAAGTGCTTACATGCTATGTGGGGCCACCATATTTGCCACTTCTACAGGATAGTCTGAGGCTCCTGGGAAACCTTTCAAATTCAAGGGCTGTGAACAAAACACTGAGAAATTGTAAGCAGCAGTTGTTTGGCTTGTTTTGGAAACCTTAATTTGTAATCTTGCTGGTCCCACCGCAGCATTTAAACTATCTTAGTCAATACAGCCTGTGATATAACCTCTCTGATGTCCTCGTGCCTCAGATAGGAGGTATCTGACCTTCTCAGGCCACCCTAGCTGTTTGTAAGGGCACTGTGTACAGAGACACTGGTTTCAAACAGCACTGCAGCCGTGTGGACATAAAGAGCCTTCCTGATACCCTGCTAAACTGCCTGCTGTGGTGGTGTCGTTCTTCCTCCTGTGACTGCTACAGGTTGCTGGGAATGCAGCATCTTCCTGGCCATCTGCCTGGGGTTTTTAAACCCCAGCCCCTCTAGCAGAGGCCAGTGTGGGTGTTAAATATGACGACACATCTCTGTCTCAGCTGGAACAATATTTGAGTTGCTTTTAGGTCTGCCTGTCACAGAACAACAGGTAGATAAATGGCATGAATTTCAAACGAATATTCATGATACCAGCTGCTGAGGGTATTATTTCTAAACACAACATCTGCTTGAGTGTGGTGCCTCCCTTGGAGACCTCTGAGGTGTGGGATGTGTGCCTAGGCTGGTGGGAGCCTATGGTTATGAGATGCACATTTCAAGTGAATGAGTGACACCTTCAGGGTATTGCAGAGCAGGTGGAGATAGGGTTTCCTTTCATCTGGGAACCTCAGCTGCAGTCTGTAAATAAATAAATCCTCACAGGGAAAGAAAAACATGCCTGCTAGGTCTGTGTCTGCTTTTGCTGATAGCTTGCAAGATATTAGACCTTCTGAGGGGGGATTCCTTAAATAAGCCTGGGATGCTGGGCTATAGTGCTTCAACACATTTAGGTTGGTCTTCAAAAGTTATGTGTGGTGGTGGGTTTTGGGTTGGTTTTTTTTGTGTGTGGTGTGCTTTGTGATGGTGTGTGAAGTTTTTTTTTTTACAGTATCACTGTAATATTCTGTTGGTAAGGCTACTTTGGGCTGTTCTTTATCACTCAATCAGTTCTTTATGGAGAAGGTTTCCTGGGCTGAGAGATGGGAAGCACTGGCTTGTGCAGAGCTTGCTGACCTCAGTGGGAAGCCCTGTGTTCAGTTCAGTGTGTGTGTGTATGAGGTGCTGAGGAAGATGCCTGATGAGCTGTGTCTCTGCCTGCTGATGTGAGCTCCTATGCTGGAGGGCCTCTGTTCCCAGAACCAGCTGCTCCCTGTGTCTCTTTTCCCACTAAAATCCCAGAGGTGTGTTTTCCCCCGTCCCCAAGGAGTTATAAGGAGGGGAGACCACTAGTAGCCAGTGGAGACTAAAGAGCTGATAAGAACAGGGGAGAGGTGGGCAGCAGGCAGGCAGACAAGGAACAGGGAGACACAGAGATTGCTTGCCTGTTGATACTTGGTAGGTTGCTGTGGTGTTAAGCCTATATTATGAATGCACAGATTTATACGGGCACCTACACCTTAGAAGCTGCTTGACAGGTTGATTACCTTTAGTCCCCAATGTGGTTGTGTGTCATGTTAAACCAATGGCAATTGGGCTGGAAAAATTCTCCAAAACATGCAACTACATTTATATCTCCCCGCTTAGGAAATGTGAATCAATTTGAATTTGAAATCTGGTAAAACTCATCTGCATTTACCCTGACAGGTGACATACAGTGTTGTTTGAAATAGACTTCGTGATGAATAAAATGTGTTTGGAAAGGAGTAGATCACCATCTGGTTTGAATTTTTTTTTTTTTTTGGGTCTGACACATATTCTAAGTGGAAAGTGGATGCTGCCCTTCAGGTCTGATGCCTTGATTATATCTGTGTAGCAAGGTGAGCTCTGAACTTCTGGTCAGCTTGTGCTGAATTGCTCTCTCCTGACCTTCATCTGCACTAGCAAATGAATGCAGGAGGAAAGAGGCACTAATAGAAAAGGACTGAGCCTGGAATAGCTGTTGGGGTAGGAATTTTAAATGATGTCATGGGCACTGTGCATTTGCAGTTGGGCTTACTGCAAACCTGTTTAAGTCAGAAAACATCCTTTCATATCCAACACTTCTGCAGTTATGATGTTTGTGACAGCCTGGCTGCCTATAGGTCACCTCTCCATCAAAGAGCCAAAGGTCGTTTCGGATCAAGGTTAACTCTCCCAGCTGCTGCCTAAGAGTATAATAGGCTTAGCTGTCTTCTACTGGAGCAAGCAGCTTGCTGCTTTGGTTTCTTTCTGAAGCCAACGTGTGGGGCAGGAGTTAGGATGTTGAAGCTGTTTTGATTTTGGTTGCTGTGGGGAGTGATCACTGTTACTACTGTGTTGCCACAGCATCCAAAGCCCCAGAGTAAGCAAGGGAAGCATATTCTTTGGTGTGTCTCAGCAGCACCTTGTGCCAGACAGCAGCAAGAGCTGGCTGCTCTGCAAGGGGAGGTGACCTAGGAGCGCAGCGCAAGCTGCAAAGCAAGCAGGGCAGACCCGTGTGTGGCTGCCAGATTCAGCCAAGAGTCTGCATCACCAGGGAAGTCACTGGTGATGAGACAAACCCAAGGTTGATCTGGGAAATGATGGTCTGGAGCAGGTGCCCCACTGATCAGGCACAGCAATGGTTGCAGTGCAGCTGCAGTGTAGCTCAGGTGGTAATCAAGGGCATGAGTTGCAGCATTAAAGCAGTTCCCAAGCAAAAGAGGTAGAGTCCCTGCTGGAGTGTCTCCCAGCACTTTCTGCACAACAGCTTTTACCAGGGGTCTTGGGGAGCAAGCTGAGCTAGGACTGTCAGGCTCTGCAGCTCTTGCATCTGTCCTAAAGGGATATGCCTTTTAAACAGATCCTATAGATTTATATACTATTTTCATATCTGTGTTCAGTCTACTTTCTTACAGTTAGCTGACAGATGCAATAAAGGTAGCAGTAGTGCTTGTGAGGGTGATTTGATCCTGGCTCCCAGCATTTTTCCTTACTGCTGCTCATCAACTCTCCTGACTTGTCAAAGAGCCATGGTGTACTGCTCTCTATGACAAAGGCAGAGGTTTCTTCCTGAAAACAAGTGATTTTATACTCAACAGGCTAATTTGTCTTGCATTACTGGAAAAGAGTGTGTAAAAGAAGGGAACAAAATTCTGCTTATCTTTGTCTACTTACACATTAAAACACTTGTTTTTTTTTTTTTTTTTAAAGTAAACTACTTACAGGCTGACCTAGAAGGCTGTAGTTATTAGACAGTCATTAGTATTCCATTTACTTGTTTTATTCTTTTTGAGCAATCACTTATCTTACTCGGCCATCAGGTTTGGAGTAATTTCTTGGCTCTAAAACTACTATTCCTCTCTTTCAGGCACATTCATTGCATATATCTGATATTTTCAAAGAATTTGTAATTGTTAAAAAGCAGTGTCACTTGCTCAGCATTGTATTTTTCTTTGCAAATTCTTTCCTTGGTAATTACTAATTATTATACTACTCGAGGCAATTATTTAAGGGTTGTTATCCATTCCTGGCTGCAGCTTGTTCATTTAGCTATAGAAATTTCACCAAGCCTACGGAGTCTCCTTCTTTCACAAACTGCCCATCCTGTTATTCCCATGGTATAAATGGCTCATTTTGTGATGACAGCATAGACAAAATCACTGGGGAGAGTCTCTTGGGGGTGTGTGTGAAATGGGGCTTGCAGTATAGCATAGAAAAGATACCTTCTCTAAACTGCTAGAAAGCATGTTAGAGAAAATCAGAAACAACTTTGCTGAACTTCTTTGTCCTCTGATTTCTTATAATAGCTCTTTGCATGGAACAGCGTCTTCAGCAGTCTACATTAAGAGTTGATACCTCCTATATACGGCATTTTTCGCAGTAAACATTTGAGAGGAGTGTCACTTAGCATCTGTTTAGGAGCCAGAGAGGTTATTCTAGCTATGTCAGTGAGAAGCATGAATGCACAGACTGACTCCTGGGGTTTCCCTGAAGCCACATGGTGCTTGTTGTGGGCTCAGCCAGTCCTCAGGGAGAGCAAAATGAAGAGATGGCCATCAGGCGCTCTACCCTTTGACTGTCCTTAGTTTTTCTGTGGCATCTTTCAGGTATATCCTGGGCTTGATGGTTCTGCTGAGATTTTCTTGGCTTTCCATTGTTTGGTCACTGCCAGAGCCATTTGCTGAGATCCTGCCCCTCTCTATCGTTCTCCTTTTTACTTCCTCATTCCTCCCTCATCACCACTTTGTTGCCTCACCCTCCGAAACCTAGCTATATTGCTATTTTTGATGAGCCTTGAAGAATATAACTTCTTTATGTACATGGTTCTATCTTCTACACACTAACTGTATAGTATGTAATACTAATTATGTAGTAAAATATTAGTATAGTTATACAGTGTGTAATATTCTATAATATATAGAAGGTATAAGCATGCACACAGATGTTTTTTTGGCCTGTTCTTTGGTTTTAGCCTTCTGTTATGATATGGCTTTATTCAAAATCTTCTATGCTAGCTACTGCAAAGGAGGTATTAGTCAATATATTGCCTGTTATAGGCAACTATTTCTAATTTCAAAATTATAGGTTCATAGAACCACTTAGGTTGAAGACATTTAAGAACAAATCTAATCCTTAACCTAGCACTGCCAAGTCCACCGCTAAACCGTGTCCCTAAGCACCATGTCTACATGTCCTTTAAATACCTCCAGGGATGGAGGCTCAACCGCTTCCCTGGGCAGCCTGTTCCAGTGCTTAACAACCCTTTTGGTGAAGAAATGTTTACTAGTATCTAATCTAAACATCCCCTGGTGCAACTTGGTCTTATCACTTGTTACTTGGGAGAAGAGACTGACGCCTACCTTGCTACAACCTCCTTTCAGGTAGCTGAAGAACCTCCCCTCAGTCTCCTTTTCTCTAGGCTAAACAAACCCAGTTCCCTCAGCTACTCCTCATTAGACTTGTGCTCTAGACCCTTCACCAGCTTCATTGCCATTCTTTGGACATGTGCCAGCACCTCAGTGCCTTTGGTAGTGGAGCAGTTGGGGTGGGGGAGGTAGGTCCCACAGAAGAAAGATGCTTTCTGAGGTTAAACTGATTTTTAATCATTCTACCTGTTGCAATAAAGAATAAAAACATTAAAGGTTTATAAATGACATTCAGGTGGTCTTTAAAGATTCTCTTGAAGAGTCCTTGTAACATGTAAATTCTGAGTACCTGCTTTGTGCTGCTCCTGGTCTGGGAGCTTACCTGGCACATGACTGCTTATGCAAGTTATGGGAAGTATTAGATGTGAAGAAAGTGAGTCTTGCTGGGCTATTACAGATCAGCTTGCTAATTGCTAGAGTGAAGCCTCTACTTTTTCTCTCAAACTAAGCTATATGACAAAGCACAATCAGTCATGGGTGTTAATCTACAGCCAGTTTGGTTAGTGATACTGTGCTGATCCAGCATTTTGCAGCACAGTGTTATACATATCTTTTTATTATTGCTTCAGCAGTGTATCCTGTATTACGAGTTTATCCATGAGAAAAAACATAAAGCATTATCTAGTGTAAACACCTCAGTATTACCACTCATGTTTACTCATTTAAAATACTATTCAGAATTTGCAATATTTGCTTTGAAATTATAGATTATAATAACCATCTCTTGCACAGAGAGTAGAATTGAAGGTATTCTTGTTGACTGTCCTAAAAGAGAATACATCACCCATGTCTCCAAGGTAGAGAGGTTATACTAATAAAGGCAGAGGGATTGAAGCTCAGGCTGTCATATGGTAATTTATTAGTGAGTGAAGAAGTGAGCACCAAAAGCCACAGGAAGCCTCTTTCATGAAAAGTGTGCAGCACCTGAAAGACAAATCCTGACCAAAGATGATATTTTCTGTTAATGGGAGACTTTTAGGATAATCCATGGACCTCTTCAAGGCATAAACCTTCCCCCCTGCTCCCCGCTCTCCCCAAAAAAACCCCAAACCAAACAAAAAAACCCAAACAACAAAAATCAACCAAAACCCAACAACAAAGAACTCCAAAACAAACAAAAAAACCCACCAAAACTTCTGGCTGGTTTCCTTCTGAATTTTTAAAACGGATTGATTTTTATCTTTCCCTAAATAACTGCTGCTTTGCAGCCAGAGTTACACAGTGTTATACTGACTGTATTTTAGTAAAAAATGAGTTTTGTTGTCACGGCAGTGAATTGGAAAGATGCACATGGAATTGACTTCAGCTAAAGTGAGTCAAATGTTGGAAATTACTGATTGTTTTCTCTGATACTATTAACATCAGTCGTATGAAAAATATGCAAAAAATAATTTTTAGGAATTAAATAAAAATTGGTGGTTAATTGATCTCTGTGTGACCCACACCAGACAGGATTTGGGCACAGGGATATTTAGTGCCTTGCATAAGCCTGTTCTGCTGAGCTTGAAGCAGTGTGAGGAGTACAGTGTCAAGTATGGAATAGCTGCGCTATATTTTATGCTACCTCTCACATGCTGCCTTGCAGGATTTCTTGGGGAGCTCCAGAGAAGATGCTGCCTCATACTGTTAGTGTCAGAAGATACCCTTAGCACAGATATGGTTGCTCCTAGCATTGCACCTTTGCCTGGAGGTGCTGGGAGGGGCATAAATGTTGAGAATGTAAAAAGGTAGCATAAAGGTAAGCCAGTTCCTTAAATAATTAATCAAGTTAGGCTTGTAAGGAAAGCAGGTAAGACAGTCTTGTCCTTCAAGGTCAAGATCTATGGGTCGTCAGTTATAACAGGATCACAAATCAGCTGGAAAAAAGTTTTATTATTAGTGTCCATGGATTTGACACACTCCTGGCTATGACAGTGTTTTACAAGTCAGGAACTGGAGTTCCTGCTGTGGTGGTGAGTGATCTGTTTGGTCTTCTCTTCACTCCTTTTCTCTTTTTTTTTGGGGGGTGGTGTGTTTCTTTTGGTGTTTTGGAAATTTGGGGATATTTTTTTTTTAAAAAAAGGTACTCCCATGCACATACTATGCAAGATGGAAACAATAAAACACTGTTTTATTACATAACTTGAAACTCTGTGCCAGTGTCTTCTGGGTTTGGCATGTATTTTTGCATACCCCAATACTTTGAACCACTCAGAACCTGGAAAAAACCACTGGTGACCTCACACAGCTGCCAAGGCAGCTGGAGAGGAGCTTTGACCTCTTCACCCAAACTCCTGTATCTCTAATAGCAAACTGATTAACTATCACAGTTTAAACATTTGTATTGAAGTGAACTAGTGCCATCACTGGTGAATAAGTTAAGAGTTCTTGATTTATGTACTTTGCTATGTATTTTAAGTAATAGCCTTTATGTCATGGCGTCTGAGTTACCTTGGAACAGCACTATTTCCCATCCTGTATTTACTGTCATCTAGTTAGTGTAGGACACATGAAATCTGTATTACTACAAGATAACTGAAATATCACTTCTGTCCTTACTGACTTTGTAGGTATACTTAGGTGTGCGTAGATTTGTTGTACCACGGATATGTCTCTATATTTCAGAAATTACAATTCTTACTATAAATGTTGGAAGCTCCTGCAGCTCTGAGATCTCCTAAACAGACTTGAAATGGTCTTACTGATCTACTGAACCACTGATACCACCAGCATGAAAGTTTTGTCAAAAATGTGAAAACATGCCCACTTTGTGCATTGTGCTGTTTCATTCTACGCTCAATATGTTGCTCATGGTATGGCAGTTAGTAATTATCTAACATTATGATAGCTGTTACTTAAGCTATGTGAAATCACTGCATCTTCAGGGGAAAACAGAATTTGGTTTTTATTTTTTCAGTTAAGATGAAGCTGGGCCTCGAAGTACCTTCTAACACCCACAATATCTACAGGTGCTGCCTAGTGCCCAGGTAGCTTTACTTGGTTAGAAAACAACAATGGTAACATATCAAGCCTTTAGGGGACGTTGACTGTGAGGCCTGTTTGGTGTACTTTCATTTGAATGTAGTGTCATATGAGCAGAGATCTACGTTCTATGGATCTCAGTTTCTGCAAAGCTGATCTTGTTCCTATATATACCTCTCGACTAGATTGTGCCATGTCCATGTTTCCCTTCCCTCCCACCCCTGATATGGTGCAAAGAGCAGAATGATTGAGAGCTCTGCAGGGTGCGAATGTGTATTTCTGCCTCCATCAAATAAAGGTAAAGAGAGGAGAGATCTGAAATTACTCTCAAGTGTAACTTTTCCTTTATGACTTTTAAGTCTTTGCTTCCATGTTTTAAACAGAAGTTTCTTTGCAATTTTTACAGTTTTGGAGGGGAGGGGGAAAAAAAGAAAGGCTAAAAGTTTTTTTTTTTCTTTCAAGAAGAAACTCTCCTTGGATGCCATTACCTGATTCTGGGGTGGAAGCTAGTGAGAGTATCTGTGATTAGAATACTAATTCTTGCAAAGCGACATTGATCTCCTTTACCTCCTCTTCTCTTTCCTTGCTTTCCTAGTCCCCTTTTCTGGAAGGAATTAAGCTGTTGACAGAGCTGGGGAGTGAACCTTCAAGAGCTCCACTCCACCAGTTTCCTCAGGGTGCAGGTCTACAGATACCCAGAAGCTAAGGAGTGAAGTGCTAATTTAAAACAAACAAACAAACAGAAAACAACCCGCAAAAAAAAAAACCCACAAAAAAACCCCAAACCAACAAGTTGCTAATAGCTATCAGGAGTTGTGTGGTGGAGCATTAACTTGCTCCTGTGATGTTGATGGAGGAATTTTTGCTTAGGGGGAGGCAGCAACCATGGCAACTAACCAGAAGCAGCAGCAGCAAAAACACCCAAACCCAAGACTCAGTAAAAAAACTCCTTTCAGAATACTAAACATTGTAGTTCTGGCTCTTTTTAGTTAAATATTGTTTGAGCCAAAAATTGTTTTCTTGACAGACACTAGTTCCTGGAAATGTGTTAATGCCTCAAAGTTGAGCTTGATTCTCTGTTTCTGCATAGTTGCCTTTGGGTGAATGTTTTTCAAATCATATCTGAATTCAACCTCTAAAATGTAGTTTAAGAGTTGGGGAGGGGATGGAAGCAGGAACTGAGGATGTGGGTTGGAATAGGAGCCCAGCCAGTGTTTAAGAAAGGATCGAACGGTAGTTTCTCATGTCCTTTATGTGGACTCCTATGTATCTGCTAAGTTAGGCTTGGGTTGGTTCCTGTGTGCCTTGGGATTATTGTGTGTATTTTGACAGTCTTGAATGGGGTTGGGATTGTGTGGGTGCTGTATCCTTATTACTTGGAAATGCCATTCTACTGCCCAGAGCAAGAACCCCCTCCCCTCTACACCATGGGATTAGTTTAACAGCAGCTTTACTTCACCTCCCTAGCACAAAGACCCTCCAGCAGAGTAAGGATCAAAGGACTGTGTGTGATGAGGAATGGAGATATTCCCAGTTAAAGAGCTACTAGGCAGGGAGGTGCTGGCAGGGATTAGGCTCTCTGCATGCTGGTAGCCTGCCTGGGCAAGGGGAAAGATGGATGAGAAGACATTGCTTGTTGAGCTGCAGTCTGGGGAGGAATGATGGCCAGGCTGGGAGCAGGTGTTCAAGGTGAACCTTAATAGCTAGTGTTACCAAACAAGACTAATCCACCTTTTTACTGCTCGTGTTATATGTCTAGCATGAGGCATAGTGGGCTTTTTCATTTTCACTTCAGGTTTTTAGAGGTTTGGTGCTATAAAGGGTGCAACTGCTCAGTTACCTGTTTGCAGCTATTGCTCTTTTTTAGAATGCTGATCTGCTGTGGAGTAACATTCCCTCTCTGCACTCAGCACCTAATGCAGCTTGTTCGGGATTCCTGGCAGGTCTGCCCTGCCTCGGGTAGGCTCAGATATTTCATATTCACCAGCATTAACCTCACTTTAAGATGTGCTACCTGGATTTCTCAGACTGAGATTGTTAGAATGATCCTATGCTGTGATACCGTATCTATTTGCTAGATCCCGTCTAAAACTATCCTTGTAAACAAGCTGCTTTGCTTTCCAGTGCTGCAAACCTAAGATGGGAGTGAAAATTAGGCAATTTTAAAAATTTCCATTTCTGATGTCCTCCTGCTAGCAAAGGCTGTGACCTGTTCCCCATGTGCCACCTGAGGCAGGAGCATTCAGATGGGTTTAGAAACGCATGCTTTTGCCTTGTCAGTCTGTCATCATGTCTGAAAGATTGATAGGGTATGGTGATGAATAAACATATGGCATTTATATGTAGTCTCCTTTGAATGTAAAGCATGGAAGTAATTCCTGAAATAAAACAGAAGTGTGGGAGGGGGGAAGATGGGAGAGTCAATTCCTGCCTTAGCAGAGTTCATTTCCTTTGGAAAGGAGCCAGCCACTATGTAAATAGAGGCAAAAGCAGGTAATGAAACAGAAAATGAATACTTAATCTAGCTCTGTTGGAGGTTTTGTGGCAAAACTCTAATTTATGTCCGTGAGGGTGGACCAATCTACTAGACCAGCACCAAATCCTTGTGATGCTTTGGTAACTGGGGGTGTTGCCTTATTTCTATCAAAGATTTAGCTCAGGGAATCAAAAACTTGATTAACCAACTTCTCCCCAGACAGTGAAGAATCACAGGTTTTTTTTCTCTTACCTGTTTTCCATGTAACGATAAAAGTGGTGGTAGCTACTTTGCTCTGTTTCTGCTTGGAGTAGTAGTTTACATAAAATATACAGATTAATAGATGGATAAGGCTCAGAAATCACACTGTACGTTAACACAAAGGGCTGCTGAGTAATCCCTTACAGGCACACAGATAAGATTTGTAAAATAACATGGGTAACCCTCTGTGTATGCATTCTGACTTTCCTATAAAAATCTGTTGTTGTTTAATTTCCCCAGAGCTTGCAGGTACATTGCCATTTTCTGGAGACAAGCACACACCATTGTTCAAGAGGAAATTGTTGGTGAAGTTAAAATGTCCTATGGCGAGCTTCTCAAATCTGCTACATGTGACTTTCTTCACATCTTTAGAGTTGGGTTCAAGCTCTGAACTTTCTGTTCAACCCTCAACCCCTCCAAGGCTCAATGATTTTCACAGTTCAAAGATTTAGGGGTTTAACTTGAGCTGTGTTCTGTTGACTCTTTTTTTTTTTTTTTTTTTTTAATGCACTCTTTAGAAGAAATCTCCCTGGGATAAAAGTGCAGCTGAGAAGCATGTCCTGCAGCTTGAATGTTGCCTCTCTGTCAAGATCAAGAATGGCTTCTCCATAATGCTTTCTAGAAGTATTAAGGGAAGCTTCCCCGATTTTATTCTCTTTTAGGACCACAACCCCCTCTATTTTCCATTCTGTATATCCTGCTCTATTTGCTTTCTAGGGTTCTTTTCAGGGCTCAGCCTTTAATTCTTTTTAGGACACCATCTGTTTTTCTCCTTCCTAGGGTTCTTCCCCTGCTTTTTGATTTCCAAGAGTTTTTCACTATTTGTAGGAAGCAAAAAGAACTGTTTCCTATGAATACTCCTGCTGTTTAGCACTGATGCTTGATGATTTCTGGCAATAATTCATGTTTTCTAGCACTCCTAGACTTGCTTGTAGGAATCGTCCACATTTTCTAGGACTTCGCCAGTTTAATTTCTAAGATGTCCCATCCTTCTTGCTTTCTAGGAACTTTACAAAATTTGTGTGGATGCACCTGTCTTGTTTTCTAGAAAGCAGAAGAGGTGATTCTTAGAATTTGCCTCGTAGTGCTTCCTAGGGCTTTTCCACACTTGATAGGAATGGTCCCCAAATATTTCTTAAGAATCCTCCAGTTCCCTTCCTAGGAAGTACTGTTTTTCCTGGTATGTACCTTTCTAAGGAATCCTTAACATTTTCTATTAATCCTACCCTTTAATGCTTTCTAGAAGTGTTCAGTATTTTCCAGGAATCCCCCCTTAGTGTTTTCCAGGAATTTCCTGCCTTTTGCAGTAGTTGCCTCCAAAAGCTTTCCTGGAATTTCCCCTTAATGCTTCCTTGGACTTTTCCAAGTTTTCTGGGAATCCCTTAATGCTTTCTAGGATTCCCTCCTTTCTGCTCTCTAGTAATCTCCAATATTTTGTAGCATCCTTCCCACACACACTCTTTCTAGGAACCCCCTGAGCCCAAAGCACATGTGCACATATCCTTCTAGGAAACATCTATATTTTTCTAGAAGACACAGCCCTAATACTTAAGCATCTCCTTGGAATGCTTCCTAGGAATTTTCTATGTTTTCTAGAAACGTTTTTTCCTTAATGCTTTCTGTGACTTCCACACTTTCTGGCAATATCCTCTTTTGGATTGTATAAATTGTCCATGATTTTTGGGAACCCCTTCTTAAAGTTTTTCTAGGAATTGTCTGTGTTTTCTATGAATTTTCCCTGGGAATCCCCTGTGAGTACTTTCTGGGAAACCTCCACTTTGCTTTCTTGGGATGTCCTATGCTTTCTAGGAATCCCTGTCCCCTTGAGCGCTTTCTAGGAATAATCTATATTCTAGGAAAATCTCCCTTTCTTCCCTGAATACTTTTTAGGAAATCGAGCCCTCAGAATATTTTCTTAGAAATCCCCCCACCCCCATGCTTTCTGGGCATTTTCCAGAATTGCTAGCATTTCCCCCACCAACAATGATTTTCAGGAATCCTGTCCCCTCCCTGCTCTGAAACAATTTTTACAAACAGCCCCAGCACAAATGCTTGCTGGGAATTCTCCAGGCTTGTAAAGTATCCACCCTCAGTGCTTTCAAGGAGACTTCAAAAACTTCTAGAAATCCTTCTCTCCAGAGTGTCTTCTTCTAATCCCTCCACAAAATGCTTTCTAGGGAGTGCATCCACACAAATACTTCCTGGGAACTGTTCATGTTTTCTGGGAACCCAGTCCTCGTGTTGTCCAGGAAAATTTCAATTTTTTTAGGATGCCCTGCCTTGAAAATCCTTTCTTCCAGTTTTTCTAGGAATAAGCTCCTGTTTGCTTTCAAGGAATCCTGCATTAAATCTTCTCTAGCAATCTCTCCTCCCTTTTACTCTTTGGGAATAAACCCAGTGCTTTCTAGGAATCCCTGATATCCATAAAGATTAATTTAGCTCTCTTTACACTAAGAATAGTATGGCATCTGTCTCAGAACAAAAGCCCCAAAGTGAACCATAGTGTGCTTTGTTAACGGCCAGTGAAGGACTGCTTAGTATTGCCAAACTGAAGTTAAACTAGGGAAAGGATAATTCCAGCAGGGGGAGGTCAAGACCACTGACTTAAAGACCACCCACTCAAGAAACCTGCCGACCCAAAAGGTTAAGGAAGTAAAGGTGTCAAAAATCATAGTGGGCATATGTAGTCATTTGCATAGTAGGTGAAGAATTTTAACCAATCATTTAACAGAATAACAGTGAATATGTATTAGATGGTTAATATCTTGTGTATAAATAACTGTTAGAACTGTCACTTGCTTTCCAATGGGAAAACGCAACTATTGGATCGGAAGCCCTATTATGTTGCACTGTACTGCCACAAGGATTCAAGAATAGCCTCATGTTATTTGGTAACGTATTGGCAAAAGAACTGGAACAATGGCAAGGTAATAATGAGCATATAACTTTCTTACAGTATGTTGATTTATTTATTGGTTCAAATAATTACAGCGAGTGCCTTGAAGCTAGAATTAGTTTATTGAATTTCTTAGGACTTGCAGCATATCGTGTCTCCAAGAAAAAGGCACGAATAGTAAAAGACAAAGTTTGATCTTTGGGATTTGACATAATGCAGAATCAGAGGGAGTTAAGTGCAGAACAAAAAGAAGCAATTTGTAGAATTGTGGTACCCACCCCAAAGAAACAAGAGGATTTTTGGATATGGCTGGATGGTGTCAGCTGTGAATCCCTGATTTTGGACTGATTGCTAAACCGTTATATGCTGCTGTTAAAGGGCCAGAAGAGCTTTTGGAATGGACTACCAAATGCCCAAAAGGGTCTGATGAAATCAGGAAAAGACTAATGGAAGCTCCTGCATTCGGACTTCCAAATCTGGAGAAACCCTTTCAGCTATATGTACATGAGGCAGCAGGTAGCCCTAGGAGTCTGTCCTGGTTTCAGCTGGGATAGAGTTAAATTTCTTCGTAGTACCTAGTATGAGACTATGTTTTGGATTTTTGCTGGAAACAGCGGTGATAATGTGGAGATGTTTTAGTTGTTGCAAAGTAGTGCTTACACTGGTCAAGGACTTTTTCAGCTCCCCGTGCTCTGCCGGGTGCACAAGAAGCTGAGAGGGGGCACAGCCGGGACAGCTGACCCCAACTGACAGATGGGGTATTCCACACCATATGACGTCATGCTCAGTATATAAAGCTGGGGAAGAGGAAGGAAGGGGGGACATCTGGAGTGATGGTGTTTTCTTCCCAAGTAACCGTTACGTGTGATGGAGCCCCGTTTTCCTGGAGCTGGCTGAACACCTGCCTGCCCATGGGAAGTAGTGAATGAATTCCTTGTTTTGCTTTGCTTCTGCGTGCAGCTTTTGCTTTACCTATTAAACTGTCTTTATCTCAACCCATGAGTTACCTCACTTTCACTCTTCCGACTCTCTCCCCTGTCCCACCATGGGGGAGTGAAGTGAGTGAGCTGCTGCGTGGTGCTTGGTTGCTAACTGGGGTTAAACCACAACAGAGTCCTAACCCAAATGTTGGGTTAGGTCAGTAAAGAATGGCCTCCTTGCCTGGGAGCTGTTACTGCAGCAGTGATTTTGATTGAAGAGGCCAGAAACTGACTTTGGGACAACATATGACTGTGTTTATACCCCGTGCTGCAATCTCTCTTCTAAAAAACAAGGGACATCTTTGGATTTCTTCTAGCAGATCAGGTAAATACCAGGCTGTCTTGCTGGAGCAGGATGATGTCACCCTTTCATTATCCACTACCTTAAATCCTGTGACTTTACTGCCAATTTTGGAACAAAACAAATTATAGCATGGTTCCTTGACAAATTGAAAAAGTCTATTCTAGCAGACCAGATTTACAAGGTACTCCTCTTTCAGATTTTGATTTAGAATTATATACAGATGGGAGTAGTTTTATGTTGAAAGGAAAGCAATGTGCTGGATATGCAATATGACTAGAGACTGTACTCTGGAAGCTGAGTCTTTACCTCAACACTACACTGCAGAAAGCTGAATTGATTGCTCTAATTCGAGCTTTAGAAATAAGTACTGGAAAGAAAGTTAATATATATACTGACTCAAAAATATGCCTTGAGTTGTCCATGCTCATGGGGCAATTTGGAAAGAAAGGGGCCTCTTAAACTCACAAGGAACTCCTGCTTATATGTGGCACTGAAATTATTAAATTGTTACAAGTTGTTTTACAGCCAGAAAAACTTGCCATAATTAATTGTAAAGCACACCAAAAGGGAAACAACAAGGTAATTGGAGGAAGCTGAAGAGCAGATGCAGCTGCTAAAGTGGCGGGCAGCCATGAAAAAACCCAAAGATTAGAATGACCTCTAATTGCAGAATGCTGCCTAGATTTAACTCCTCCAAAATACCAGAGGAGGATCAATTGGCTGAACAACTTGACTGTGCCCAAATCGAAGGAGCGTGGTGGATGACTCCTTTAAAACAACTCCTAATTCCTGAAAGGACAATGGAATTCCTATTGAAGAATTTACACCAGGAAACACATACGGGCTCCGATGCATTGGCTCTTGTTGCAGAAAAAAGCCATAGGACCAAAAATGCAAAGCCTTGCAGATATAGTGGTAAAGAAATGCCCAGTATGCTGTGCAAATAATCCAAAATTGAAAAGACACCAGGAAGAAATATAAAACAAGGAATAATGTTCAGAGAGTATTGGCAAGTAGATTTCTGTTTCCTAGGTGTAATCAATATAAATATCTGCTAGATCCCTGCACACCAATAGAGCCAGAAAAGTGGTTAAGTTAATGCTAAAATAAATTATTCCAAGATTCCATATTCCAGAGAGAATATCTTTGGATAATGGACCTCATTTCATGGCAGAAGTAGTACAGACAGTATCAAAAATTCTAAAGGTAAAATGGGATCTCCATACTCAATGGAGACCTCAGTCCAGTGGTAAAGTAGAACAAATGACTCTTAAAAGACGAATTTCAAAACAATGTCAGGAAGCCCATCTCAAATGGGTAGAGGCCCTACTTCTAGCCCTATTAAGGATCAGGATAACTCCAAGAATTAAAGAAAAAGTCCTTTTGAAATACTACATAGAAGGCCATATCTTACTAATACAATCACAATGAAAGGGGATCAAATGCATATTAAAGGACAACAGACAGTCAAAGAGTATTTAATGTCTCTCTCACAGATCTTATCTTCTTTATATAGATATTTAAACCAGAGAATGCTGTTACTGTTAGATACCCCTGTTCATCCCTTTCAGTGGGGAGATCTGGTCTACATACAGACTTGGAAGAATGAGCCATTAAAGGAAAAGTGGAAAGGACTATACACTGTGTTGTTAAGAACTTACACTGCAGTAAATGTAGGAGTGGATTCTTGGCTTCATTATACAAGAGTTAAGAAGGAACCATTCCTGATCAGAAACAGTGGACTTCAGAATCCACAGGGGAGTTGAAAATAAAAATTTCAAAGACAAGTTAATGGTACCTTTTATATTTGGATAATTGCTGCTATTTTTGAGTTATAAGTTCATGAATCGTATCTGGGGCATTGCAAATTTTTATCTTAAGTTTGATTGTATTATTTTGTCAATATGCTAAGATTGAAGATAACAGTAGTATTACTGATTCATCAATGTACGAACACTTCCCATATCAATTTGGTTTGGCAACTCATCCAATCTTTTGGGAGAATCCATGATGTTAGCCAGATTACTGCATGTTTAAAAACTTTGTAATTTGTGTACAGTCTAGTTATTCAGGCAGTTGATTTTCTTTTTGCATATTGTGGAGGAGTTAAATCTAGGCAACATTCTAGATTAGAGCTCCTTCTAGCTTTATTTTTTTAATTGTGCAATGCACACTGGGTAATAAACCCTAAACTTTTGGGGCAACAGTGTTCCCTCAGATTGCTTTCTAGGAGCCTATGCTGTTTTCCAGAATCCACCCATGGTGACTTCAGCAATATCCTCAACACTGCTTTCTAGCATCTTCCAACCATTTTTCAGGAATTCTCCCTGTTTCTTTGTAGGAAATATTCTTCTATAGGTTTCTAGAAAACGCTCTGGGGGGGGTTGTTGGAAATGATTCAATAGAAGTTTGTAGGAATCCTCTGTCTTTTTGTTTTCTGGGTATTTCCCCTATTTTTTTTTTTTTCTTGGATGTACCCCATCAGGTTTTGAGAACACCACTCAATATTTCTCCCTTTTGTGCCCTGGCAATGTTGCTCTGTAGGACCCCTTCCCCCACATTGCTTTCTAAGGCTCTCCCTAAAAGCCTTTGAGGAATTGCATTATAATGGTCTTGAAAGCACACTTACTACTTCCTAGGTAGTAAATCCTCTTGCTTACTATGAATCCTTTTTCAGAAATACTCCATGCTTTCTAGTAATCCTTTCCCCTTTTGCATTCTAGGAATTTCTCACCCCTGCCTCTTTCCAGTTAATGCTTTCTAGAGCTTCTCCTTTGAGTCCCCACCCCCTTTATTTTCTATGAATCATCCTGATTTCATATTATGAAATGTCCTTACATGTTTTTCTAGGAAGTGTTGCTGCACTGCCTTTGATCAAGTGTCCCCATTCTGCCTTGTAGGAAGTTCCCTCTCTGCTTCGCAGGAATCCCTGTTCTTATTGTTCATGAATTCCAGACCCACTCCCCCCCCTTTTTTTTTTTTTTTAAGCCCCTTTGTTTTCTGGGTATTCCCCCATGTGTTTTCTTGGACTTAGACAAACAGCTTTCTGGGAAAATTCCCGGTATGGTTTTCTTTGGTGTGACTCTAATATAGGTTTATAGAAATTCTCCCATTCCTTTCTAGAGTTCCCCCCAAAATGTTTCTGAGAAATCCCATGGTAATGCTTTCTCATACTGCTCCCCAGCTATTCTTTAGGACCCCCTCCTCCTGTTTGTTATGAAAACCTTTCTAGTTCTTTCCCACGTTTTCTAGGAATCCCCCAACATTGTTTTTAGGAATTCACCCCCCAAATATGCTTTCTAGCAATCTCTTTCCTAATCAGACCTTCTAGAGATTATCCCTTTTTAAGCTGTATTGGAACCTGCCTTTTGGCTGCAAGTCTTTGTGGGGAATCCATCCCCCTGCAAGTCTTTCTAGGAGGTTTCCACAATTTGTAGGAATCCCTTCTTAATTTTTCTCATTAATGCCCCAAATATGTTCTTGGGGATGTCTCCTTAATGCTTTCTAGCAATCTGCCACACTTCCTAGAAAACCACCTCTTCTACTTCCACCCCCATCCCCACTGCTTGTTTTCTAGGCGTGGTCCTTTCATATTTATTTGAAATTTGCATATGTTTTAGCTCCTTTTGCATTCTAAGAATTTCCTGTAATTCTTATTGGGAAATGGAAATGTTCCTGCACAGCTTTCTGTGCTATTTTTCTTCCCTCCTCCCACTGGTTTTCCCCCTACAGTTTACTGTGAGTGATACCAACAACTTATCTGTTTGTCTGCCACTGCTTCCTAGGGTTCACTTTAACAGCTTTCCTGGAATTCCCCCTATTACTTTGTAGAAATCCATCCTCCTTATTATGAATCCCTTTTCAGGGAACTTCCACTCTTTCCTAGGAATTTCCCCCACTCCTTCTTTAATGGTAACCTGGAATTCTTCCTCTTGGCTAGGAATCCCCATCCCCCCCGCCCCATATTGCTTTTTATGAATTTTCCAGATTTCCTATGGATCCCGTTTTGCTTTGGTATCCCCTTGACATCTTTTTAGGTATTCCCCTTGTTTTGTAGGATTTCTACCAACTGCTTTCCAGGAATAATGCCCCCTTTTCTTTTCCATTAAAATGTCTTCATTGCTTTTTAGGAAGTGTCACGTATTGCTTTCCCATTAATTTCCCATTTTTCCTTCTTAGGATTCTCCTAACTGCTTTCTAAAGATTCCCCTATTGCTGCTAGCAAGCCCCTACTGTTTATTAGGAAACGGTCCTACTCTGCTTTCTGAGAAACCCTCCCTGCCCTGCTGTGCTCAAGGATGCCTCCAATACCCACCTACCCCCTGACCTGTTTGTTTATAGCATTAGAATCATATAATCACAGAATATCTCAGGTTGGAAAGGACCCATAAAGATCATCAAATTCAACTCTTTGCTCCTTGCAGGACTACCTGAAACTAAACCATGTGACTAAAAGCATAGTCAAGACGGTCCTTAAAGTGACAGGCTTGGTGCCATGATTACTTTGCTGGGGAGCCTGATTCAGTGAGTGACCACCCTCTCTTGCTGTTTTCTAGAATTCCACCTCCTTGTTTTCTTAAGACATATCCCCCCTCATTTGTTTGAGAAATATTGCTCATAGCTTCCTGTGAATGACTATTTTTTTTTCTTCCTAGAAGTTGTTCTCACACAGTGTTTTTCAGGCTCTCTCTCTTGCTGCTACCCAAGACCGCTTAACATATGACTTTCCAGGGTTCTTCCCCTCACCGCTGTCTAGGAATTCCCTGTGGTTCTTGCTAGGATTTCCCTTCACCACTTTCTAGGCTCTTTTGGAGTCATAACTGTTGTTTCCTAGAAAATACTGCCCATTTGTGTGGGTGGGTTTTTGTTAAGGAACAATCTCTTCTGTTTATGTTCAAGAAATGACTTCTTTCTGCTTTTAGGAATATTTTCTCTCACCCCCATTCCTCTTAGGAATATTTCTTCTGTCCTTCCCTCTGCTTTTTTAGGGGTGTTCTCTTCTGCCTTTTTATAAATACCCTGCTGCTTTCTAATACTCCTCTTTCATAGTTGCTTTCCAGGAATAGCCACATTCTGCTTTCCAGAAGTATTATCCCCTCTCCTTTCGTTGAATATGCTCTTTTGATTCCTAGAACTTGGCTTTTAAGAACCATCCTCTTATTTGTTTTCTGGGGAAGTCTCCTGCCACCTGATTTCTGGGAATCTCCCACATCTACCCCTTTTGCATTCCAGCCATTTAACAGTTATGCTTTTAGGAACATACCTTTTCAGCTCACTAGCAATGTCCCCTCTCTGCTTTCTAGGTCTAACACCACAGGTGGCTTTGCTTGCTGCAACATGTCCAGTTTGCCTTCTAGGAATGTAAAGCCCCATTTGCTGTTTTGGAATATTGTTTGGTTTTGTTTTCCAGGAACTCTTGTTTTTCCAGGAATATATCCCTTCTGCTTTTTAAAAGTGTGCCTTATCTGCCTTCTAGGCATATCTCTGCTCTCTAGGAATATCCCCTCTTGCTTTCCAAGGGTATTTTCCCCTTTGCTTTTTAGGAAAAGACCCATATGCTTTACAGTAATAATAATCTTGTTTTCTAGGAATATTTTCATGTTTGGCCTTTTAAAAATACCTGTCTCTAATTTTGAGGCATTGCTTTTAGGAATATTTCCCCCATCTCCTTCCTGGGAATGCTTCCCAGGAATATAACCCACTATGTGCTTTCCAGAAATATGTCCCCTTCCCTCATTTTGTCTCTGGAATATCCTGTGTTTGCTCTGGGCAGACAACCCTGCTTTGCTCTCTAGGATGATGCTTTCCAGGAATATCTCCACCTTAGTGGGGGTATAGGAGTAGTCTGCCTCTTGCTTTCTGTGACAATCCCCTCTCTGTTTTCAAGAAATATTCTCCCTCTGTTTTCTTTGAAGAACCTCTTATTTACGTTCTAGCTGTCACTCTGTTGCTGCTTCCAAGGAGTAACTTCCCTTTGTTTTCTGCCTGTGTTCCCTGTCTGCTTTCTGGGACTTGTCTTGTTTGCTTACTAGGAACATCTCACCTCTGCTCACTACAGATGTCGTCTTTTTACTTCCAGCAATAGCTCCCAGCTGCTTTCTAGGAACATCCACCTTTTTGATTTCTAGCAATAACCTGTCTCAGCTGCCTCAGAATGTTTCTCTGCTTTTGAAGAAAATTCCTTCTCTTCTTCAGAAGCTATTACCTCATCCGCTTTCTAGGAATCGTTCCTTTCTGCTGCTTAGGAATGTTCCCCAGTTTTTTTTTGTGTGTGTGTTTTTCTTTTTCCCCTAGGAATATTTTCCTCACCTTTTATTTTCAAGGAGTGCTCTTCTTACTTTGAAGATATTTCCTATCTGCTTTCAAGTAATGCTTGCATTTGCTTTCTGGGCCTATCCCTTGTCTTCTGGGAGTCTGCTTTTCTGGGAGCTTCCTGCAGCTTTCTTGGAATTTTGCATGTGATTTCCCCATTTCTTTTGAGAAACACTCCCTCTCACTTTCTATATATATTGTGTAGGCTTTCTGTGAAATCCCCTCTGAATTCTAGGTCACTACATCTCACTTTTAAGGAGCTTCTTTCCTCTCCAGGAGTGCCTCTGAGTGTTGTGGGGAGTTGCCGAATCCGACGGCCTTTGGGACCCAGGGGTTCCTATTTCCTGGCAGTTGAAGCTGCAGTGGCCCAAGGAGGTCCTTCCACCCCAGTGTGATGGATGTGGCTGCTGCTCCACTTTTGTGAACCTAGCAGCAACGAAGTCAGGGCAACTGAAGGTAGCAGAGTTTTCTTCTACAGATGATCAGGATTGCAGTTCATCTTAATTTTGTAGGTTCACATTAATCTCTTGAATATCCACATGGCCTCTAAGTCAGCCTGATACCAATTCCTGGATCCTGGGCCTCCTCATGTGGTAGATGGGTCTTCTCCGACCTACTGGCTTATCCAGCATGATGTTTGCTAGTGAGACAGAGGCATGCTGTCAGGCACTTTTGTCTCAAACACACCTACAGTCATGGCTCCTTTGAATATCAGTACAGGCTCCACCTAATATTTATGTCTGAACCCTGGGCTCCTTGTTCAACCAGTGGCTTGAACCTTGAGCCTTTCTAGATGCAGATCTTCTACTCTTTTTCTAGTCCTGCATAAAGCTTGCTAGTGAGTTATGGTACTGTTGATAATTTTTATTTCTCTGTCTTTATAATTATGAAATTCAGGTTAAACTTTAGAGTTAATTTGTAGCCCACTTTGTAGCCACCTTCAGGGCTATGCCAGAGCAGATCTTTTAGTGGCCCGTCAATTGGTGACCAAAGAGTTCTGGTCTTTGTTACTGTCTCTCTTATCATCTGCTCAATACTGTTTGTGTGCCCATGTGTTTAAATGATTCTTTGTTACTAGTTGGTTTATACTGAATACTCCTTAACCAAATAGTTTAATGAACCAGATGCTCTCATATTGCATTTCCTTACAGCTGCCTTTGCATTCTAGGAGCACCCCCTCTGCTTTTGAGGAATATTCTCCCTGCTTTACTTACTAGGAATGCCATTCTTTGGCTTTCTGGAAACGTCTCCCCTCCTGGTCTCCAGGAAATTCCCATGTCTCCTTTACATATTCCCCATCTATTTCCTAGGAATGTCTCTACTTGCTGCCTGTGAATTTCTCCTCTGCTTTCCAGCAACTCCTCATTGCTTTCTAAGACTGCTTACAATATAAGAAAGTTCTCTCTGCTTTCTTGGAGGACTGCTTCATTTGCTTTGTAGGAATGCCTTATTTACTTTCTAGTGGTGATTTGGCCTTGTCTTTCTGGAGTGGTCACTTCTGTTTTGAGGAAATCTTGGTTTGCTTTCTGGCAATTCCTCCTTCGCTTTGTCAGAATTCCCCCATGGCTTTATAGGAAATCCCCCAGCTGCTTTCTATCACTTGCTTTCTAGGGAACTCCCTCTTGCTTTCTAGGAAAGCCCACTCTTTTAGATTAATTCAGTATAATTTCTGGGAATTCCTCTCTGCTCTGGGGGAATTCCCTATGGCCCTTTCAAGGAAAGCCCTGCTTGCTTTCAAGGAATTTTCTCTTTTCATTCTAGCAGTTCCCCAGTGCTTTCTTGGAAGGTCCCTGTGTTCTTTCTAGAATTTATAAACTACATCTCTTTTCTTAGAGGATTTTTTGTGTGTGTTTTTCCCCCCTTCTGCTTGCTATAAGTTCCTTCCTTGCCTGCCTTAGAAATCCTCATCTATTTTCTAATAATTCCTCCCTTTCTAGGAATTCTGCATTGGCTTTCAAAAAAAACTTTTGTTGTGCTTTCTAGAAATTCAGTCCTTGTTTACAAAGAGTTCTTTATCTGCTTTCTAGGAGTTCCCTGTTTGTTTTCTAGATTTTCTCCCCTGGTACCTGGTAATTCTCTGTTTGCTTTCTAGGAATGTCAGATCTGCTTTCTGGGAGTCCCCCATTTTCTCTCTAAAAATTCCCTGATTTCTTTCTAGGAAGTCCCATTTGCTTTCTAGGGACTACCATGTGCTTTTAAGGAATTCCCAGTTTGCCTTTTTGGAACCATGCAGTGCTTTCTAGGACTTTCCCATTTCTCTTGTATGATTTTTCTGCTCAGTTTTGTAGGAATTCCTTAATTTTTTTCCTGTGAGTTTTTGTTTTTAAGAAATCTTAATTGGTTTTCATGGAAACTCCTTTTTAAATCCCTATGAATTTTCCACTCGAGTTCCCAAATCTGGATTCTTCCTGGGAATTTTCCAGCACTCTTTTTAGGACTTTCACCTGGAGTTTCTAGAAAGTGAACTGCTTTAGGAATTGTCTGGCGCCTTCTGTATAGGCTTTATACAGAGATAGAGGTGGGAGAAAAAGCACACCCAAAGCATCACTCGTTGAGTGAACGAGGCAACGAGGCAAGGCCTTTCTGTATGTAGAGTATATGTTATCTTTATATTGAGGTTAAGGTACCTATGTATATTCCATATATGGCAGGAAGGGCCTATACAAGATGGGGAGAGGCTTCTCTCTCTGTGTGGAGTGTATGCTCTCTGTGTATATACTACACATACACAGAAAAGCTCTGGTGAGTGGAGCCTTTTCTGTAGGTAGACAATATGAGTGGTCTGTAGATACACCACATGCAGACAACAAAGTTTTGTAGAACTGTTGTGTCAGTTTTTGATGCATCTTGGTTTTCAAGCCATATCCTCCATTATATGCCTTGTGTATTCTTGGTTTGTGGCATTTCATTTGGTTATATGGACACTGCTATAAAGTTATTTTTCTACTTGTAGACCAGCTTTGAAGCGGTCTTGGTATCATGCCTAGATAGTATTAACTATGGAGGGACACCTCATGTTTTTTCCCCCCAGGATCTTGATCCAAGGCCCATGAAAGCTGGTGGAAATGGTGATGTTATGTTGCTCTAGACCAGACTTCTAGTGCTCTGCAATACATTTGCTGTTAAATTCTGGCAATTCACTTAGTGCGGCTTCGCTTTTGTGAGCTGATCTTTTATGCAGTTGTTTCTGAAACAGCAGAGCCTCTCTAAGTTAAATAACCAAATTTAGAAGTCCACAGTGACACAGCTTGTTTTAAACTTTAAAGTTTCACAGCCATTTGTAATCAAATTGCTTAGGTAAGTCCTAAATACAGTAAGTGCTTGGGTCCTTAAGGGTGCTTCTTCTGACTGTTTGTGGCACACTGGAAACAAATGAACCCCAGAGACCTTTATAAGTTGTTATTGTGCAGCTGTTGGCATGTTTTCCAAAGGCAGCTGCCAGTGAAATCAAGGGGGTGTCATGGGAGTCCAATGCCATGATGTCATATGCCTCTCCAAGGCACACCAGAGAGGGCTGGTTGTTGTTACTGTTAAAGACAGATAATTTTCCATGAAGTGTCCAGTAAAAAGTGACACCTGAAAAATGATTTATATTTCTTTTTGTTTTTGAAAAGACTTTTTTGTTTTATCTTTTAACTCCCTAGTAGTCCTGAACATGTACATGATTTACAGTCTCCTACATATCTGTAGCTGGCTGAAATATCTGTCTCAGTGGTGAACAAGGTGCCCTTTCCCTATGGCCTTTTTTTTTGTGTGTGAAAGATCAACTATATTTGGTTTTGATGGTAAAAAACGATGTTACTTCTCAGATTCTTCAAAAACATGTTTATTATGATTATAAAGTATTTAATAGATCTGCCTAAAATGTCATTCAGTCATGTCATTCAGTACTACTTTTTCTCTTAGCTGAGAAGAGCACCTTAATATTTTGCCTAAAAAAACCAAACAACCAAACCAAAAAAAAAATCAAACAAAAAAATACCCAGCTGCTTTTATATAATGCACAAGATGCACAAGTTATGACATCTAGAAACTTCCTTTTACCTGGCAAGTGGACAGTGGAGTTGGGCTTAGCAGCATATATTTGGGCACTCAAGTAGGCTCAAAGCATTAAAAAGCATGAAGTATTAGCAAGAGTTATTGGTCTCTAAACCTTTGTTCTAAACTCTTGGGTATCAGATATTACTGACTGATACTACTGAAAGCTTTTTAAAATGTGGTATTTTCTCAGACTTGGAAGATGAGCACAAAGCACCATTCTTTCTGCAGCACTGAGTAATGCTTTACTCAACCGGGTGATCATGGCATATTAAGTAGTTTTTTCTCTAACTGAATTGGTTAAAATTAATTTTCAGAAGCATCAAAACAGAAGTGTCTTCCTACACTTTTTCTGAACACTAAAGTAGAAAATGAGCATTGTGGTGTGTTAGGGGCCAGCTACTTTTCTAGTTTGTTGGGCTGTTCATGCAGAGGATCTTGTCCAGGGGCCCTGGGATCTCCTTGATTATATCTGTGAGGTCTGCAAAAGGCAAGCAAGCCTATGGGGCTTATATCCTTCTAGCGAGTGGTTGGCATCTCCTTTGGAAAGAGGAAACACCATGACTTAGAACAAACATGGCTGTGAAACCGAAGTACTCTGATTCACTGTGTTGTGTATCCTGCTCTTCACTTTGTCTCCCCACCTGAATGTGATGTCTCTTTTGTCTTGCTTAGTCACTTGGTTTCCAAGGTCCTCACTCTCTGAACCCTGCTATCTTGTATACCTTGTGATGCTGGCTCCTGCTAATTGACAGTGCTTTTAACCTCAGTTTGGCTCTGCAGTGACCTTCATAGAATCATAGAATCGTTAAGGTTGGAAAAGACCCTTAAGATCGAGTCCAACCGCTAACTTATCACTGCCAAGTCCACCACTAAACCATATCCTCAAGCACCACATCTACCCTTCTTTTAAAAACCTCCACGGATGGAGACTCAACCACTTCCCTGGGCAGCCTGTTCCAATGTTTGACAACCCTTTCGGTGAAGAAGTTTTTTCTAATGGCCAACCTAAACTTCCCTTGGTGCAGCTTGAGGCCATTTCCTCTCATCCTATCGCTTGTTACTAGGGAGAAGAGACCGACCCCCACCTCGCTATAACCTCCTTTCAGGTAGTTGTAGAGAGCACTAAGGTCTCCCCTCAGTGTCCTCTTCTCCAGGCTAAACAACCCCAGCTCCCTCAGCCGCTCTTTATAAGACTTGTCCTCTAGACCCTTCACCAACTTTGTTGCCCTTCTCTGGACATGCTCTAGCACCTCAATGTCCTTCTTGTAGGGAGGGGCCCAAAACTGAACACACTACTCGAGGTGCGGCTTCACCAGGGCCGAGTACAGGGGCACTATCACCTCCCTGGTCCTGCTGGCCACACTATTGCTGATAGAAACCAGGATGCCATTGGCCTTCTTGGTCGCCTGAGCACGCTGCTGGCTCATGTTCAGGCAGCTGTCAACCAACACACCCAGGTCCTTTTCCTCCAGGCAGCTCTCCAGCCACTCCTCCCCAAGCCTGTAGCGTTGCATGGGGTTGTTGTGACCGAAGTGCAGGACCTGGCACGTAGCCTTGTTGAATCTCATACCATTGGCTCTGGCCCAATGATCCAGCCTGTCTAGGTCCCTCTGTAGGGCCTTCCTGCCCCCCAGCAGATCAACACTTCCACCCAGCTTGGTGTCATCTGCAAACTTACTGAGGGTGCACTCAATCCCCTCCTCCAGATCATCAATGAAGATATTGAACAGGGCTGGCCCCAACACTGAGCCCTGGGGAACACCACTGTCATGGTTTTAGCTGAGATGGAGTTAATTTTCTTCACTCTAGCTCGTATAGTGCTGTGCTTTGAACTTAGCATGGAAAAAAAAATGTTGAGATAACACACAGATGTTTTGGGCTGTTGCTGGGTAGCGCTTGTACTAGTCAAGGACATTTCTAGCTTCCCGTGCTCTGCTGGGTGCACAAGAAGCCGGAAGGGGAGGGGGCACAGCTAAGAGAGCGGATTCAAACTGGCCAAAGGGCTATTCCATATCATGTGACGTCATGCCCAGTATGTTAACTGGGAGGGGCTGGTCAGGGGGAGGGAGGAAGCAATTGCAGCTCGGGGGGCGGGCAGCGTCGGTCAGCGGGTGGTGGGCGGTTGTATCGTTCGTGTTTCTGTGGGTTTTTTTTTCTTTTTTTCTTCCCCTTCCTTTTCCATTTTATTATATTAAAATTATTGTCATTATTATAATCATTATTATTATTATTTTATTGTAATTATTAAACTGTGCTTATCTCAACCCACAAGTTCTTTTGCTTGTCTGATTCTCTTCCCCATCCCACAGGGGTGGGGGGAGAGTGAGCAAGCGGCTGCGTGGTGTTCAGTTGCCAGCTGAGGCTGAACCATGACAGTCCATTTTTGGCGCCCAACATGGGGCCCGAAGGGTTTGAGATAATAACAGTTGCTGGTCACAGCATTGATTCATCTGCTCTCAGTATTAGTTTGTCCAGTCTTTACCATGCCAGTTGTAAAGTACATGTTAAAAATTGCTGTTGGTTTTTGCAGTTTGCTGTGCTCTGCAGTGATTAGAGATGTTTTGCCTAGGAGACTTGTTATTAAAACACTGGCCTTGACCGTTATCGGTTATTTAGGTCTTGCCTGGAAGCTGTTACTGTACTTCAGCTACCACCTCATGGAGACAATTACCAATTATACCTCCTCCTCTGAGAAGTTTTTTACAGAGGAAATACAGAATGGCACCTTAGCTACCATCTTATATAATGTCTCCTCCTCATTACAACAGCTTTTCAGTATCTTGAACATCCTTGGGTAGTCAAGATACATCTGTTGATATTGCTTTGGCAGACAGTGTCTGTTCTGTCTAATGTTAATAAGCAAGTTAAGAATATAATCCAGAGGTCTGTCCCAAGGCTCGATAGCTATGCGTGGCAGGGTATGTGGGATAGTATGGGCAAATGCCTAAGACGGTGGGCACCCCCTGTGGTGTGGGACTTCACCCCTGAACAAGTGCAGAATCCTGAAAAATTAGTAGAACATTTGGAGGAAGTATGTTGTCACCCTGGCAATTCCAGAGAGATACAAATCACTGCAATGTGCTGGGGCCTGGCTCATGCCTGTCGAGCCCTGTTTAACACTATTCAGTACCCCCAAGGGAAAGAGAAGGTCGCTGGATCTAAAAAGACAAATCGAGGAAAGCAACGAGCACTGCAGCCACTCAAACCCCCATGACAGACACTGCAGCTAGTCCAACCCCAGTGACAAGCACTGCAGCCACCCAACCCCCCCACAACAGACACTGCAGCTACTCCAACCCCAGTGCCAAGCATTGCAGCTAAACCAGAGGACCAACCTGTGTCAGTATCAGTCGCCCCTATACGCAAGAAGAAATCATGGAAGAGAAGGTCAACTAATTTAGAAAGAGATTATGAGGAACCAGGGCCATCACAAGAAGAGGAGGAGGAAGAGGAAGAATGTGTACAAGAAATGGAAACTACCCGATCCCTATCCTTGAGTGAGTTGTAGGATATATGGAAAGATTTCAGGCGTCATTCAGGTGAGCACATTATTACCTGGCTGCTCCGATGCTGGGATAATGGGGCCAGTAGTCTGGAATTAAAGGGGAAGGAAGCCAAACAACTGGAATCCCTCTGTAGGGAAGGGGGCATTGATAAAGCAATTGGAAAAAGAACACAAGCCCTCAGCCTCTGGAGGCAACTCCTGTCCATAGTGAGAGAGAGGTATCCCTTCAAAGAAGATATTGTATTTCGCCTAGGAAAATGGATGACCATGGAGAAAGGCATTCAGCATCTAAGGGAATTAGCCATGCTTGAGGTGATTTATGGTGACCTGGATGATCTACGGTCCTCCAAAGATCCAGATGAAGCCGAGTGCACATGACCCATGTGGCGGAAGTTTGTACGGAGCGCACCATCCTCGTATGCAAACTCATTGGCACTGGTGTCCTGGAAAGATGACAAGACACCAATGGTGGCGGAGTTGATTGATAAACTCTGGCAATATGAAGCAAATCTGTCTTCCTTGCTCATCTCTGCTGTTGAGAAACTATCCTGAGAGGTCCAGCAACTCAAAGAAGATATGTCCTGCTCCCCACCGGTACAGACCAGTATCTCAGCCATTAGGAGTAATCGTCCCTTTGCTCAAGAGAAGGGATACACATGATGGGGCGCCCTATGGTTTTACCTGTGTGACCACGGAGAGGACATGAAGAAGTGGGGTGGAAAACCTACCTCAGCCCTAGAGGTACGGGTACGTGAGCTGCAAGGGAGAACAGTCGCTCAGGGGAGTTTCTCCAGGAGAGCTGCTGCTCCAATTTCCAGTAAGCAATTCTCCAGACAAAGGAGCAGAAGCGCTGATTTTCTGTCTGATCTTAATAGAGACACTCGTGATTCATATTTACAGGAAGTGAGTTGTGACTGCCATGATCAGGACTAGGGGGGCCCTGCCTCCAGCCAGGTGGAGGAAAGGGATAACTGGGTTTACTGGACTGTGTGGATCCGATGGCCTGGCACATCTGACCCACAGGAATATAGAGCTTTAGTGGACACCGGTGCACAGTGTACCTTAATGCCATCAAACTATATAGGGGCAGAACCCATCAGCATTGCTGGAGTGACAGGGGGATCCCAAGAGCTAACTGTACTGGAGGCCAAAGTGAGCCTCACCGGGAATGAGTGGCAAAAGCACCCCATTGTGACTGGCCCAGAGGCTCCGTGCGTCCTTGGTGTAGACCAGCTCAGGAGAGGGTATTTCAAGGACCCAAAAGGGTACAGATGGGCTTTTGGTGTAGCTGCCTTGGAGACGGAGGAAATTAAGCAGCTGTCTACCTTGCCTCACCTCTCAAAGGACCCTTCTGTTGTGGGGTTGCTGAAGGTCAAAGAACAACAGGTGCCAATCGCCACCACAGCAGTGCACCGGAGGCAATACTGCACCAACCGAGACTCTCTGATTCCCATCCATGAACTCATTCACCAACTGAGGAGCCAAGGAGTCATCAGTAAGACCCACTGACCCTTTAACAGTCCCATATGGCCAGTGCGGAAGTCTAATGGAGAGTGGAGGCTAACAGTAGACTATCGTGGCCTGAACGAAGTCACTCCACCGTTGAGTGCTGCTGTGCCAGACATGCTAGAACTTCAATACGAGCTGGAGTCCAAGGCAGCCAAGTGGTATGCCACAATTGATATCGCTAATGCATTCTTCTCAATCCCTCTGGCAGCCGAGTGCAGGCCACAGTTTGCTTTTACTTGGAGGGGGGTCCAGTACACCTGGAATCGACTGCCCCAGGGGTGGAAACGCAGTCCTACCATTTGCCATGGACTGATCCATAATGCTTTGGAACAAGGCGGAGCTCCCAAACACCTTCAATACATTGATGACATCATTGTGCGGGGCAACACAGCAGAAGTTGTTTTTGAGAAAGGGGAGAAAATAGTCCAAATCCTTCTGAAAGCTGGTTTTGCCATAAAACAAAGTAAGGTGAAGGGACCCGCGCAAGAAATCCAGTTCTTGGGAATCAAATGGCAAGATGGACATCGTCAGATACCAATGGATGTGATCAACAAGATAGCAGCCATGTCTCCACCAACTATCAAAAAGGAAACACAAGCTTTCTTGGGTGTTGTGGATTTTTGGAGAATGCATATTCCAAATTGCAGTCTGATCGTAAGCCCTCTCTGTCAAGTGACCTGGAAGAAGAATGATTTCAGATGGGGCCCTGAGCAACAACAAGCCTTTGAACAAATTAAACAGGAGATAGTTCATGCAGTAGCTCTTGGGCCAGTCTGGGCAGGACAAGATGTAAAAAATGTGCTCTACACTGCAGCCGGGGAGAATGGCCCTACCTGGAGCCTCTGGCAGAAAGCGCCTGGGGAGACCTGAGGTCGACCCCTAGGGTTTTGGAGTTGGGGATACAGAGGGTCCGAAGCCCACTATACTCCAACTGAAAAAGAGATATTGGCAGCATATGAAGGGGTTCGAGCTGCTTCAGAAGTGGTTGGTACTGAAGCACAGCTGCTCCTGGCACCCCGACTGCCAGTGCTGGGCTGGATGTTCAAAGGAAACGTCCCCTCTACACACCATGCAACTGATGCTACGTGGAGTAAATGGGTTGCACTGATTACCCAGCGGGCTCGAGTAGGAAACCCCAGTCGCCCAGGAATCTTGGAAGTGATTATGGACTGGCCAGAAAGCAAAGACTTTGGATTATCACCGGAGGAGGGGTGACACGTGCTGAAGAAGCCCCACTCTATAACAAACTGTCAGAAGATGAAAAGCAGTATGCCCTGTTCACTGATGGGTCCTGTCATCTTGTGGGAAAGCACCGGAGACGGAAGGCTGCTGTATGGAGTCCTACACGACAAGTAGCAGAAACTGCTGAAGGAGAAGGTGAATTGAGCCAGTTTGCAGAGGTAAAGGCCATCCAGCTGGCCTTAGACATCGCTGAACGGGAAAAGTGGCCAGTGCTCTATCTTTGTACTGATTCCTGGATGGTGGCAAATGCCTTGTGGGGCTGGCTGCAGCAATGGAAGCAAAGCAACTGGCAGCGCAGAGGCAAACCCATCTGGGCTGCCACATTGTGGCAAGATATTGCTGCCCGGGTAGAGAACCTGGTTGTGAAAGTACGTCATGTGGATGCTCACGTCCCCAAAAGTCGGGCCACTGAAGAACATGGAACAACCAGCAGGTGGATCAGGCTGCCAAGATTGAAGTGGCTGAAGTGGATCTGGACTGGCAACATAAGGGTGAACTATTTCTAGCTCAATGGGCCCATGACACCTCAGGCCATCAAGGGAGAGATGCAACATACAGGTGGGCTCGTGATCGAGGGGTGGACTTGACCATGGATGTTATTGCACAGGTTACCCACGAATGTGAAACATGCGCTGCAGTCAAGCAAGCGAAGCAGGTAAAGCCTCTGTGGTACGGGGGACGATGGCTGAAGTATAAATATGGGGAGGCCTGGCACATTGACTATATCACACTCCCACAGACTCGCCAAGGCAAGCGCCATGTGCTCACCATGGTAGAAGCAACCACCGGCTGGCTGGAAACATCTCCTGTCCCCCACGCCACTGCCCGGAACACTATCCTGGGTCTCGAAAAACAAGTCCTGTGGCAACACGGCACCCCAGAGAGAATGGAGTCCGACAATGGGACTCATTTCCGAAATAACCTCCTAGACACCTGGGCCAAAGAGCACGGCATTGAGTGGGTGTATCACATCCCCTATCACGCACCAGCCTCTGGGAAAATTGAACGGTACAATGGACTGTTAAAAACTACACTGAGAGCAATGGGGGGTGGAACATTCAAGCACTGGGATACACATTTAGCAAAAGCCACCTGGTTAGTCAACATGAGGGGATCTGCCAATCGAGCTGGCCCTGCCCAATCAGAACCCTTATGTACTGTGGAAGGGGATAAAGTCCCTGTAGTGCACATAAAAAATATGTTGGGCAAAACAGTCTGGGTTCTTCGTGCTTCAGGCAAAGGCAAACCCACTTGTGGGATTGCTTTTGCTCAAGGACCTGGGTGCACTTGGTGGGTGATGCGGGAGGATGGAGAAATCCGATGTGTGCCTCAAGGGGATTTGATTTTGAGTGAAAACAGCTAATGAACTGAATAATATGCTGTTAATTGCTATATTATGATGTATGTCATCACTACTATGGTTGCTACATGCCATATCAATGGAATGTTATCATGGTGGGAATCTCCCAATTAAAAATAATAACAAATGAACTTTCAATTGAACCAAGCAAAGTGCAGCAGTGAGAGAACAAGAACTACCAGTGCAGTGGTGATGGAACAAGGACTGACTTCAGCATGCAACAATCCGACACCACACATGGCACCTCTCTGAAAGACTCTTACAATAGATGAGACCAAAGTCATGGACTAAATGAACTCAATGGACATTTCACAGGCATTTTACAGGGGTCGTCCATAGGCTAGGGGAATGATAAATGAAAATCTGTATATCCTGTTAAAGGATGAGAAGGTGGGTAGGGATTATTGAAATTGTACCGAATAGTATGGGACCCGAGCATGATGTAAATGATATGGAATAAGGGGTGGATACTGTCATGGTTTTAGCTGGGATAGAGTTAATTTTCTTCACTCTAGCTCGTATAGTGCTGTGCTTTGAACTTAGCATGGAAAAAAAAATGTTGAGATAACACACAGATGTTTTGGGCTGTTGCTGGGTAGCGCTTGTACTAGTCAAGGACATTTCTAGCTTCCCGTGCTCTGCTGGGTGCACAAGAAGCCGGAAGGGGAGGGGGCACAGCTAAGAGAGCAGATTCAAACTGGCCAAAGGGCTATTCCATATCATGTGACGTCATGCCCAGTATGTTAACTGGGAGGGGCTGGTCAGGGGGAGGGAGGAAGCAATTGCAGCTCGGGGGGCGGGCAGCGTCGGTCAGCGGGTGGTGAGCGGTTGTATCGTTCGTGTTTCTGTGGGTTTTTTTTTCTTTTTTTTCTTCCCCTTCTGTAGCTGTATGCTTCTACGGGAGAACTTATCTTGGGCTGCATATCTCCGTGACACAGGGCTCTACCCACCCTGGGGACAGTGATGCACAGACATCAATATGATGGATACAAAATGTCCGTTTATTTAGCTGCGTCACACGCTTATATAGCTCTTGCGCTTCCTGTTCCTGCCACTCCTATGGGGAGGAGTCTATCTTTCCGTCACATCCCGTAATCTTCCAGTCGCCGATCCCTGTCTATTCCCCTACACCCTTCCTTTTCCATTTTATTATATTAACATTATTGTCATTATTATAATCATTATTATTATTATTATTTTATTGTAATTATTAAACTGTGCTTATCTCAACCCACAAGTTCTTTTGCTTGTCCGATTCTCTTCCCCATCCCACAGGGGTGGGGGGAGAGTGAGCGAGCAGCTGCGTGGTGTTCAGTTGCCAGCTGAGGCTGAACCACGACAACCACTCATGACTGGATGCCAACTGGATTTGACTCCATTCACCACCGCTCTCTGGCCTTGGCCGTCCAGCCAGTTTTTAACCCAGCGCAGAGTGCAGTTGTCCAAGGCGTGAGGAGCCAGCTTCTCCAGGAGAATGCTGTGCGAGACAGTGTCAAAGGCCTTACTAAAGTCCAAGTAGACAACGTCCACAGCCTCCCCCTCATCCACTAGGTGGGTCACCTTATCGTAGAAGGAGACCAGGTTAGTGAGGCAGGACCTCCGTTTTGTAAACCCATTCTGGCTGAGCCTGATCCCCTGGTTGTCCCGCATGTGCTGCGTAATGGCATTCAAGATGATCTGCTCCATGACCTTTCCCGGCGCCGAGGTCAGGCTGACAGGCCTGTAGTTCCCTGGATCCTCCTTCCAACCCTTCTTCTAGAGCGGTGTCACATTTGCTAGTTTCCCTTCATCTGGGACCTCCCTGGTTGACCAGGACGGCTGATAATGGAGAGTGGCTTGGCAAGCTCTTCTGCCAGCTCCCTCAGTATCCTCGGGTGCATCCAATCTGGCCCCATGGACTTGTGAACATCCAGGTGAAGGAGAAGGTTGGTGACTGCCACCTTTTCAACAACTGGGACTTCATTCTGCATACTATCTCCATCTCCCAGCACAGGAGCCTGACAACCCTGAGGATGACCAGTCTGACTATTAAAGGCTGAGGCAAAGAAAGCATTAAGTACCTCAGCCTTCTCGTCATCTTTCCTGGCAAGGTTACCTTCCGCATCCAACAAAGGAGGGAGGTTCTCCCTGGCCCTCCTTTTGTCACTGATGTATTTATAAAAACTTTTTTTTTTTATCTTTAATGGTGGCAGCCAGTTTAAGTTCCAGCTGGGCCTTTGCCTTCCTAGTCTTTTCCCTGCATAACTCACAACATCCTTGTAGTCCTCCTGAGTCACCTGCCCCTTCTTCCAAAGGTGGTAGGCTCTCCTTTTTTTCTTTAGTTCTAGCCAAAGCTTAGTCTTCTACCAAGCTGGTCTTCTCCCCCGTCTGCTCAACTTACGGCACATGGGGACGGCCTGCTCCTGCGCCTTTGAGATTTCCTTTAGTAATATCTAGCCTTCCTGGACTCTTTGCCCTGTGGGTCTGCCTCCCAAGGGACTCTCTTAAACAGACTCCTTAACAATCCAAAGTCTGCCCTTCTGAATCTCAGGGTAGTGGTTTTGCTGACCTGCCAAACAAGGTGGTTTTGACACAGAGGCAAAACTCTGTAGTTTGGGCCAAGCCTCAGCTGCTCACCGCCTAACACTCTGACACCAAACACTTTTAGGCTGTTTAATTTTGGCAGGGTTTGTGAAATCTGAGCAACTCTATAAATAAAAATATCAAAGCCAAATGCCTCGGCATGGTAACTCTGTAGAAAAGTGTAACATCTTTTAATTTCCTTTTCTGATGAACAATGGTATGGTGTCTTGCTATAGCGTGGGAGATGGGCAGAAATTGTTCACAAGCCCTGAAACCACCACAGAAGCAGCTTTGGACTTTGCATTTAATCTAATACTAAATCCATAGGTTTTCTAAACCTCAACCTCATAGTACAAAACCATGACATCTTTCGGTGTTTTCCTTCCTCATTTCTTTGGCTTTTGTTGCTGCAGACATTTAACTTGAAATCAACGAATGCCAATCAGAAAGGTCAAGGTAACTTTGGTTCATTGTTTACCTGATGCAATTTTTGTTTTGTTGACATCATATACTGGCCACATTGTCAGCTAAAGATAAGTGTTTTGTTCATCCACCATTGTCAGCTAAGCATTCCCTTATCATTTTCCTCAGCTATTTGTTTGGTTATTTTTAAATTATTCAGGCTTGCGTTTGTTGAATCTTCCAGGTCACTGCTACCAAAAGAGATAAGGAAGTTTATTAAGTGTGCACCTACAATGATGTTTGGGGGGGAAAAATAGATGGAGAGTGTTTGTGTAGCTTATCTTTATTCATGAAGCCCTTGAGGGTGATGGAAAAGGGTACCAGGAATCCACGCAGGCTGTTGACTCATCCAGCCATATTTAACTTTGTTCATCCTGGTTGCCTCAGCTAATGCACACATGAGGCTGTGCCAAGCCTTGTACTTTGCCTACCTTGCATTATTAATGCTCCCAGAAGGGCTTACATTTGTATGTTGTTGGCTGAGGTGAGACTGGCGCTGCTGCATCTCTGCTGAGCGCCGCATTCATAGTTCTGATATTGTGGCTCTATGAATGATATTAGTACTGAGTAGGCACAGCTGGAGCAAAGCAGTATCTAGTGTTTTCCAGTGCTGCCAATGGCTGTAATCCAGAAATAAAGGCCTCTCTGAATTCTGGTATGTTTAATTAGGGAGGTAGTGATACATGCACACATAGAAAAACAAATCTAACTGCTACTACTCCTAGTGCAATTATACTATATGTTTCAGTATATGTGCCTCTTTCCTTTCTTAAAACTAAATAAAGCTTTCAAGAGATTCTAGGCTTTTTTTTTTTTTAATGATAATTTTCTAGTGCTTGTCAATGCAGAGGAAACCTTAAAAACACAAATGGGCGCAATGTAGGAACTCAGGGATAAGATAATTCCTCATAATTATTTAAAGCCAATCTTGTGGATTTTTGAACCAGACTCTTTGCTTGTTTGGAGCTCATAACATCATGAATAGGTTTATTGTTGGATGTTCTTTTCTACTGTTACTGTGTGGTTTTGGAGATGCATCCAAACAACCTTCTCACTCAGAGAAAGGCAGTCTACCTGCATGGTGTGAGCTGTTCTGCACCTGGTCTTGGCAAACTGCACCGTTGCTGAGTGTTGATGATGGTCATGTGTCTGTGCACACACAGGGGCTCTCCTTGTCCACTGTTTCCAAGTGGAGTGTAGGCTGGCTAAGGATTATTTTTTTTTCTCTCTCTCTTTCTTTTTTCATCTGCACCATTTGGCCTATTTATGTTAGGGAAGAGACAGCTGATCCTTTGGAAGCTTAAGTATTGGACTCTATTCCGCTCCTGCTATATAATACTTTGGAATAGGTGATAACATTTTGACATGAGGTTTTTGTAGCTAGGTTATGCAATGTATACAATGTGCACATTAATGCGGTATTCCTGTAATAAATTTGTGTGAGCGTATTATGCTTGTTTTCATTCTACTAAAGGCAGAGGAGGGAGGCCGCAGTGTAAATCAGAACAATTCCTTCTAATTTAGGAGAAATTTGGGACTGCCTAAAATGCTACCTGTCCAAGAGGAGTATTGCAGCTGGGCACAAAGTATGAGCATTATATTCAATAGGTTAATGTAAGATAAAACCCTAGTCTGCTTGCCTCTCCCAAAAGAGTACTAAAGGAAACCAAACAGATTACCTCAATGTCAGTACAGTACTGCCAACCTCAGGCTTTCCCAAATCACAGGACTAGCTTAAAAGTCAATACATTTGTGAGTTTTTTTCCCCCTAAAAGCTATCTATAACAAGTGGTTAGTTTGAAGTTTGAACACTTCCTCCCCAATGACATCTACAAATCTACTTTTTTAAAAAAGAAAAATTGAGATTTGCTGATAATAAGCCCCTAAGGAAGACACAAAATATTGTGAGGCTTATGATTAAGATTGGGGTAGCTGGTAATACTGCTATTATTGGTTTTGCGTGTGCATTCCTCTGGGTTTAAAATATACCAGTGCTTGTCAGAAATCCAATCACTTGGGCTATTGTGAATTTGAATTTAACCAGCACTCTTTCCTGCCCCATGGCTGATGCTGTCACTTTGTTGGCTATTGTATTATGGAGGGCTGTTGATAGGCATGTGCATAGGACTATTTCAAGCCCATTTCTCTATACTGCTGCAATATTAGTCTTATAGGTGCAAGAAGCAAATCTTTGCTTTTCCGTATTTCATTCCCATCTGTTGGTAATGTAAAATGACTGGAAAAGTCAATTTTTAATTAAAAGTGGAAAAACAACAGGGTCGATATATGTTAAGATGCATTAGGTTTAGGTTACACTTCACTCAGACATCAGCATTTCATGCTGAATCCTCAGAGGCTGCCATGCTTGAGCAGATCAGCATGTCTTAAGCAGTAATTCCACCTAATGAGGTGGGTAATTCGGATGAGAGATAAGTGGTCAACCAGGCAAGTAACACATTGTTTTTAATTGCCATGAGATTGGTTTACAAGATTGCATACATCAGAGGGCTATAACATGACAGGGAACATTGAAGAGGTATGCTCCATAAAACAAGCCTATGGTCTTCTCACAACATCTGACTTAAAAAAAAAAAAAGTGAAATAAGGTGTCATTCAAACAGGTACTAAAGAACATATGGCTATTTGTATTCTGTGTCAAGCTTCCTGTAAAATGTATGAGATTTCTCACCTTGCAGGGAAATGGCCCTGAAGAGCTTTGAGGAGATGATGCAGCTTGTATATGGAAGTACTAACTATTACATATTGATGGTATAATTTGTCATTAGGCGATTAGTACAGTACACTCCTGTATTGACAACCAGATGTTTGTAGCATCTTCACGAGCAGACTTTTCCTATGAGGTGGCAGGGAAGAGGAGAGATCAGTGAAGCATTGCCACACAGGAAAACAGCTACTTGGTATTAAACAATTATAAACAAACTGCTAGAAGCGTGCAAGCCTGTGTCCTGCTTCAGACCAAGCATGGTCTTCCAAACTGGTGGTACAACAGATTCTCTTGCTGTGCCAGATTCTGTGTGTAAATTAAGGACAGAAGTAGCATTGATTATAAGGAAAATGATAAAGCCTGAAATGATGATGTATGGATCTGAGTATTGCTTGTCAGCAGCAAAAATATTTGTTTCACATTGAATCAGGCCCTTCAGATCTGGCCTGACAATGAAGGACAGCGAACAGTTATAATGTGGGTGACTGTAATAATTTGGAGTAACCTTGACATCCTACTAAACAATTAATATGCTCAAGGTGGCCCCTCAATATCCCTTCCTGCCCACCAAGGTGTGATGGTCCTGCCCTTTAACTCTTCTTTTGGCTCTGGCAATTATAAATTGGCCCTGTAAGGCTATGAGTTCAGGGTTTGGGGAATTGTAGAGCTTTTGCTGCTGAGACACTATCACTGGTGCAAATGATGGGTGTAGGAATGATGGTTGCTGCAATCAGTATTCAAAATGTTTGTCTACAAGCTGAGTGACTCATTAATTACAAGCTATAAAATGCTACTTCACTTCTCCTGTCCCCCTCAATCTAATTTGCAGGCATTTAACAGCCTTCTTCAGATAAATGCATAGATGTAGACAATGAAAGAATGCTCAGTAAAATCACTGTTTTAGCTCTGCCAAGTTGCCTCATCCCTGAAATGACCCCCCAGGAGCACAGGTCAAATATAAAACTAAGCTTAGGGGGGTGAATTGTCATGGACAGTTTCTGATAGATGAGGATTGTTTGTGCTGCTTCTCTTCCTGCTTCCTTACAAATAGGATTAGTCTTTCATTTACAAGCAGCTAAAACTGGGTTTGATCTTGTTGATAATTATCTGTATTACATGTTGCCATACAGAATTTCTTGTTTTTATTTTGCCTCGAATATATCTGAGGATGGAGACTCTACAGCATCTCTAGGCAACCTGCTCTACTGTTTGACCACTCTCACAGTAAAAATGCAATTTCTGTGTTTAGATGGAATTTTCATGTCTTATTTTGTGTACCTTTTGTCTTCTCCTGTCACTGGACACCACTGGGAAGAGCCTGGTTCCCTCTTCTCTGTTCCCACTTATCAGGGGGATAAACATGCTAAGTTCTAGCCCCCAAACATTCTCTTCTCCAGGCTGAACAGTCCCAGCTCTCTCAACCTCTCCTTGTATGGGAGATGCTCCAGTTGTTTCCTCATATTTGTGACCCTTTGCTGGACTTGCTTAAGTAAGTGCATGTCTTGTACTGGGCAGCCCAGAACTGGACACAGCACTCCCTGTGTGGCCTCACCGGCACTGGGTGGAGAGAAAGGATCACCTACCTCGACCTGGTAGCAACACTGCTAATGCAGCTCAGGATGCTCTTGTTTGCCATTGCTATGAGGGTGTATCGCTGACTTATGGCAGTGTTACTTTTTGGACAAATTGCTTTTGCTGCTGCTGTTTCTTTCCACTTCTATGTCTTTTTCTGGTCTCGATGGAATAAGGGGTTTTGTTTGTAACTTCCCCAACCCTCACCCCAGCAGCCTAATTGTTGTTTGTTTGGGTTTTTTTCCCCGGTAAGATTTCTGCAGCCATTTTGCCCTGTTAAAAAACCTGACAGAACTCACCTCTACTCTACCAGAGTCAAATCTAGATGTAGGAAGTGACTAAATGTAGTAGGACACACAGGCAAATAACCATCATTGGGAGAATGGAAAAGGACAACTTCTGAGTGATTGTATATTGTGCTAACCTTTTTTATTTCCCTTTATGTTAATGGAAGTCTACATGATATGGTTAATTAATGTGTATCAAAGTAGCTTAGAAAGGCAGCGGGGGGAGATAATTCTTGGCTTTGAACAGTAGTGTTACTCAGAAGCTTTGAGCACTGAGGTTTGTCTTCACAAAAACCTCACCTTACAATATGGGCATGCTGTCTAATGTGAAAAAAATAGATAGAGGTATTTCTGCAGTAAACCAAGAAAGTCTAGGCAGAGGTGAATGCTGAGATAAAATATTGCCTTCAAATATTCTTTACAGATTCTTAGATGAACAAAAGGTACTAAAGTCAGCAAGTCTTTATTTATTACCTCTGATGTGCAATTGTGTTAGCTCTGCACAGGAAGGGTTTGTGCTCTTAAGTCTACAGATTCAGAGCCTCCAGCCCCACAGGGCTGCGCTGCTGTGCGTTCAATAGGTGTAACTCCTTAAAGTGAATATATTTTTTTTGTTCAATCTCCATCTTATCAGACAGATCAAAGTAAACCCAGCTTTATTTAGTCTTTCTTTACTGAAAAACAAACGGTAGCTTCTTTTACAGTAGCTGCTATGATTCGTCTTGGGTTGCCAGGCGTATATATTAAAACAGTAAGTCATAGAAAGCAGTACATTTAGGATACAAAAGAGATAAAGAAACCTGAATGTACCTAACAAAGATCTGCCTAGTTCACTGCTTGTCCACCAAAAATAGAGCTCAAGACTCTGTGCTTGTTTATCTCAGAATCAGAGCTGTTCAGATTGGAAAGGTCAGCTAGAGCGAGTTGCCCAGGACTGTATCTGGTTGCATTTTGAGCAGCTCCACATAAGAAGAATCTATAAGCTCTCTGGAAAACCTGTTCCTATGTTTGACCACCCTCACAGTAAAAAGTAAATAAATAATTCTTACGGTATCTAAGAGGAGGAGAGGGAACCAAAATACTTTTTTTCTTCCTACACCCATTACAGGTTTCTTGTGTTGACAACATGGTAAGCAATTTAATGCCATGTTTGTTTCTTCAAGTAGGAAATATTAAGGTAGATCCACTGACACTTAAAAGGTAGTACAAAACTTTTAAAGTTAAGAGAAGGGCTTGGAAAACTGAGAGAGGTACTATATATACATAGGAGTTTTTTTCTGAATAGATTTTTAGAGCTAGATTTAGAGGAACCAGACTGAGTTCAGGCTCAGCCGAACAGAGATAAACAGGCTGAACAGATAAACTGTTCAAGCCCTTTCAGATAAACTGATCCAGTGTACTTTGTAATATTACCTGTAGCTGTAACTTTCAAAGTGGGACAACAGATGACCAGAGAAGGTTTTCCAATCTAATTTACTCTCATATGTGCCAATCCCTCTTGTTTATTAATAGTACTTTAAAAAAAGATTACTAAAACCATGCAAGTCTCTCCCTGAGATAAAACCCAGCTCCAACTGAGAAATCCTCGGGTCCTTTAAGGAATAAATCCATTATATTTTGTATTGTTTTGGATTTCATAGAACAATGTGTGGTTTTTCATACTCTATTTCCATCCATAGCTTATCGGTCCCATGAACTTCCGAAGAGGGGTGGAAAAATTGGTTCCTTTCCATTTACTCAGGTCATTTTGGACAACAAGGCTGAGCTGCGTTAGGCTTCTTTTTGAGGATGGCAATGTTCTGATGCATTGTAAATTTATCAGGGCAGACTTCATAAACTTACGCTGCTCCAAGCCAACACAGGCCTATTGTTATCAAGGGTATTGCAGCAGGGATCTACAGCAGTGGAAATTTAGACTCGTTGTCTTTATTAAATAGATTGCCACATCCCTTGACAATGGCTATCAAAAGCTTATTCTTTGGAAAACAAAACATCGTATCATTTGTGTGTCAATGGCAACATATGCTGCCTGCATTTCAAAATCCTCAGAAGTGTTCAAAACTGCCACCTTTCTGGGTGAGAAAGTTGTGCTGACAAATACAACGCTCTCCAACTTGCCTGTCCTGCAGAAAGAACTTGATGTCCTGTATGTATGATGTGTTTTGTTTTCCTGTCCTCCTGGTATTTTGAGGCACATCACATTGTGGCACTCTGAAATGTTCATGCATGAGAGGAATTTATATCTCTAGTTGCTTTTGAATGGTAGATAGGCAGCATTAGATAAATGGGTGAGGTGGACTCTGGATTGACTGCTTGGGAGTATTCTGAGTGTAAATGTACAGCAAAAAATTGATTTACAGGGTTTTGTTGGATTTTCTCCTGTATAGGAACAGGATGCAATTTCAGTCTTTTTACTCAGCAAGTACAGGCATGAACATCACTGTTGTATTTGCAACAGGACCAGAGGGTCAAATGAAAGATATGAAACTATCATAAGCTCCACTATAAGGCAGGAGCAATAGGATGATATCTGAGTATGAAGTTGAATTCACACTGAATTCATCCTTCCTGAGTGAGGTGATAAAAGCAGAGAGGTTTTCCTTTTGGATTTCACTTCTTTGCATCCCAGTATTTCAATGTTTGTGCTGGTCTAGTTTGATAACTTAAAATTTTGAAGGCAAGTGCTCGTAGTTATCTGATGGAACAGATTTTCTAGTGATGCATATTGTTTATGCTCTCTGTTTCTTCCCCTCCCCCCCCCCCCCCCCCTTCAGTTTTTGCCCTGGTGAACTTTAAGGTGAGAATGGTTTAAGCAAAGTTCATTAGCAAGTTGATTCTAGTAATCTGTGGTAGCTCTGCGGTGAATATGAGTCTGTGTCATTTCTGTCCTCCTGTGTGCTGACCCTCTTCCCTCTAGGCTGTAAAATCAAAGCATACAGCAAGCAGATTTCCATCTAAGCTCTAGATGATTTTCTGAGGAAATTATATTGAAGTCACCATGTCTAATCACAAAGCAAAAAGCTGCCAGACTAGCACTGTCTGGTCACACCAGTGGGAGTGTTTCACCTCTGCCTAGCAAACATCGGGAGGGTTGGCTGCAAGGTATGACTGGGTGTAGAGTTCTTCATTTCAGTCAATATGATTGAGTCATGTGAAGGCACCGCCTAATTCCCAGTGGTCAGGAAAATTTCCTCAAACACAATTGTTCTGTTTGTTATGTGACATTAAGACTCTACTGATGTAGCTGGCGTTACATTTTCAGAAAGATTCAGAAGTCATAAACCAGAGGGAATGAAAAACATAATGACAGGTAAAAAAAGAAAAAAAAAATAATCAAGCTTTCTCGTCTGCAAATCCAGGTGGAGTGATACCTGGGCTGTGTCTTTCCCTCACAGTGTGAACAGCCGGCATATGTCTATTTGCTGTATTCCAAATAATTATGTCTCTTGTATATAACTCAGTGGGAACAATGGACTCTGAAACCAGTCTTAGAGGCATTTAAATACTTTTTATTTTGCCTAGAACAGTGTTTCCTATAACATGTTCTTGATGCTTTTCCTCCTGTGGGTTGGGCTATATTTCCTACATATATTTAATCCATAGCTGTACAGAAAAGGAGTAGAAGGAAGCACTGCAATCCTCCAATCCTACTAGCAATTCCTGAGCTAGAAATTTGTGTTCCAGAGTTGTTGAGAGGCAGGTTAGCTCTGTTTGGTGTCTGAAAGCTACCTGATGACTTATGAACTGCATGAAGTCCTTACTATGAAACAGGAGAAAGTCATGTAGCATGCTCAGCTTGATTAGTTCAGTCGCTTCCCACTTACCACAGTGGCAATTTTGCTGAATGTTGACAAAGAATACAGCTAGCTTATGCA